>NC_071596.1:4309741-4641785 GCF_024509145.1 Vidua macroura | reverse complement strand
AAGCAAGCCTTGCTGAAGAGCAGGAAGAGAAGGGAAAAACAGGCTTCAAAGCAAAATGGTTTTGGCATTCAGCCACAGGAAAGGACACAGGCAGGGACTGAAGCCCCCAATTAGACCTGGTTCCAGCCCTCCTCTCTCTGCCATGGTGCACCAAGCAAGCCCCACTTTCCCCTTCCCTCCACATTCCCAGCTGAATCTCCCCCAGAATGATTCTTGTCAGCATTTTCAAGTCTTTCTGTTTCTTGGATAAACACATTAGAGATCCAGCTATTACAAGAGAATAAAAAACCCAGACTAAAACTGTTTAGGATTTCTTTGTGACCTTGTTTTAATTCTAGGAAGCTTCAAAAACCCTCCTGTGCAATGTCCCTTTCCGAATTATCACTTACCTTACCCTTGCTGTCTGTTTTAAATTCTGCCAGTTTCAATGTAATCTTGGGGTTTTTGCTGCCTGCAGAGAAGAAGTGAAAAAACACTGAGATGATCAAGTTGAACATTCTGTGGTTACACAAAATACAGCTTCTAAAGGAGAACTGCCCCTGGTCCTACTGAAATGGCTCTGTGTGAATTTACAAATATCAAATATGTATGTGAGCAAACACCAGAGTCATTTTGGGAATGGGAACAGTTTGCTTTGCCTTCCCTAGCTGGCTGTGCATGTTCCCAGGAGGGAGAGGAAAGATGGGATTCAGAATGTATTCCACAATATGCCACCAGATATATTCCACTTCCTCAGCAATCCTTTCATCTAGGGCTGGGATTTAAAGTTCAGCCTTTCCTGCAGCAGATTTTGGGATGAGAGAGTCAATTAGGTCTCAACTTTTACAACCAGCTTCTACATCCCAGTAAGTGCCCAGATTAATGATGCAAAGTTTATAGCCCCAACTCCAGTGCTGATTCCAGCAGGAGTCCAGAGCTGCCTCAGCAGCCGCACGTGTTTCACCCACCTGTCCTGGGGTACCGGTAGGAATCTGTTTTTCTCTCCTCCAGGGCAGGTGAAGGAACATGAATTATCTCCACCTCTGACTCATCCACTTCCTCATACAAGATCCGCAGTGTTTTCACATCCTCTGAACCTGGGACAGAGAGCAGGAATGTTTACAACAGCATTTCCTGCTGTTTCTGGCTTGCCTGGAGCACTGGTGCAGAGGGAACACCTGTACAGCCCCAGCTCTTAGTGACCACCTACAAACACTCCACAATTATAATCCCCTCAGCGCTTTGTTCCTTCAGATCATCTCCCCAGGAACAGCCCAAAGGAAAATCATGCTCAGAACCTCATTCCTAGCTGGAGGTAGCAGTCACATCACCAGGATTTGATGAGCAGAGCAGTGACTGACCTTCTGTGGAAGCTGTGGGACACCACCAATAGCCCGTGAACCGATCGAACTCCTCCTGAATGACAAAAGTGGCTACACCAGCAGACTTGGGGTCATCCAGAACATTGGATAAGCCTGGAGAGGAACAAAGACGAGACAGCATTTGCATTTACATCTCCTTGGAAAATGCTGACTCAGAAGACAAATGCACTTGTAAGAAATAATCCAGGAATGTGGGTATTGCAGGCCAGAGTCCTCAGCAGGAATTCCCTTCAGGGGGGAGGAAGCCCCATACCTTTGTGGCAGTACGTCATCCGCCTCTCCTCGCCCGTCTCGATGTTTGCCACCCACAGGTCGTTGTTGTTAATGAAGGAGAAGAAGGCTGGGTCAGCAGGGCAGATTTTGGGATCCATCCGTGGCCCCGTGCACTGAGTCTTGATCTCCAGAGGCTTCATTGGAGACACCTATGGCAAGAGACACACACACAGAGCTGGGTGCCACATCAGCTCCCAGCTCTGCAGAGAAAAAGCCTAAATCAGAGATTGAGCACAGCCTATGATGGCAAACTGTCCCTGACAGGACACAAGAGCAACCACCATAACCAAACAGATGAAGATGTGGAAGATGTGGACCTGCTAGAGCAGGTTCAGAAGAGCCACAGAGATGCTCCATGGGCTGGAGCCCCTCTGGAGCCAGGTTGGGAGAGCTGGGAATGTTCACTGGAGGAGACTTCATAGCCCCTTGCAGTGCATGAAGGGGCTCCAGGAGAACCTCCTGGGAGGGTGGGGAGGCCCTGGCACAGGGTGGCCAGAGCAGCTGTGGCTGCCCCTGGATTTCTGGAAGTATCCAACGCCAGGCTGGATGGGGCTTGGAGCACCCTGGGATAGTGGAAGGTGTCCCTGCCCATGGCAGGGGGTGACACTGGGATGGGCTTTAAGGTCCCTTCCACCCCAGTCCAGCCTGGGATTCCACATGCAGCCATCTCCAATCCAAACCATCAAGCCCCTTTGAGGTGATTCCATGAAATCCCTGTCAGACTCACCATGAACCCATTCTTGCCCCCATCTCGACAATGGAAGAGGCTGTTGCTGGCCTGGAAGAGGAACAGGCCACTCTCACTGTGGAAATCATAAGATGTTATCCCAAAGACCCCCAGTCTCTTGCGTTCCCTCAAGAGCTCCTCCTCTCTGGAATACATCCCGTGGTGAGGGGTTGCCTAGAATTGAAGGAAAGGAATATCTGAAAGGATCTGCAAGGAGAGGAATGTTCACAGGAGTGCTCTGAGCCTGTCACAACACCCCAGCTCAAACAGGCAGCAGTGTCAGGGTACAGGTCCCCAGTTCCAGTACTCCAGGCTACAGCTGTGGGGTCCAGGAGGCCTAAACCCCCCATACCCCCCAAATCTTCCTCTACAGGAGGGCTGAGCTGTGAATCTCTCAGTTCTACAGTTGTCACTACAGCATGAAGTGAGAACAGCTGCGCTTGCTCTGCTTATGCAAATCAGATGTAACCAATTAACTTAATGACGTTATCTGCAGCCTTCACAAACAGTTTCCATGTCAGACACTGCAAACAAAAGTTCTTCCGGGATCTTAAATTACCCTGGAGAGAACTCACAGCTCAAATGGGGTCAAGACAGATAAATTCTGTTCCACCAGGAACTTTTTAAGTAGGGCTGAAAAGACCAACACCCTCCAGTGCTGTCAGTGACAAAGGACATGAAGATACTGAAACCAGGGAGGGGAAAATTCCCTCCCTTTCTGGTGCACTCACAACAGTGTAAGGCAGAAGCAGCAATTTAAACTTAACTTTCCCAATTTTTTAAAAGCAGGAAGGATGATAGACAGCACACAGGTGTCCCCACCACAGCATCACCCACTTTCCCCAGGCACTGACAACCCAGGCTCTTCCCACTCTGCCTTACCTGAAAGTGATCCAGCATCTGTTTCCAGGACAAGAGCAGCAAAGCCTCCTTCCGTACCTTTTTGGGAATCTCTGAGTAAAGAAGGGAATTCTCTCTGCTACCATATGGCATTCCTATTAGGAGGACAAAAGCATCATCCTACTTAAAATGAATTACCCAGGACAGAGAGGCTCACAAGCAAATTCAAACAGAAGTCTGGAAACAGGGGCTGGGGCTACCCAGAGACCTTTACCCACATTCCTTCCCAAGCAGCTCCCAGATCAATCCCAGAATAACATCTAAACCACTTAGATATTGATTTGTTTGGAATTTTCCTAAGCAAGATTTAACACTACCCCACCTCTCCAGAATGTTTTAGGTCCAAATTTCCCCTCTGTGCTCCAGATCCACTCTAAGAGCCCCACTCCTTCAACGGGTGACTCAACATTACTCTCCACACTTCTCTTACAGAATTTTGCTACAGGGTCCTGATTCAAGCCAAGGCAGCAGCTTGCAAAGGGGAAGGAAAAGCTTGGAAGCCCCAGAGAGCCCATTCAAATGTGAAACAGTATCCTACAGAGTCAAAAGACCTTGTCATTTTACATAAGCTTTTGACTGTGGTTATCAAATGAGCTCCTGGCCTTCATCCAACTTCCAAAACAACCATCAAATATCCTGCCACGTGATTTTGACAGTTTCCACAAAAACAAAGACCATGAACTTGCCCTCTACTTATGCTGCAGAGACTCCCTGGATCAGAAATTCAGACAGGGATACGTGCCCTGATACTGCCTGCTCTGCACATGTTCTGGGCAGAACAGAGAGATTTCTGAGCTGGCTGACCCAGCAGTAGTTACTTCAAATTAAAACTGAAATATTAATAAGTGCTCAGGAAGCAGAGCAATATGTGAGGATCTAATCCTCAGAGATCTAGGAACACCAAAGTGCTGAGCATGTGGTGTTTAACATAAGCAGCATCTGCCACGATACGACATAAAACTCTGTGGGGATGGCCCAGGAATGATTGAGGATGGCCATACAGGAAAAACTGCAGAGAGGAACAAATGACTCTGGACACACATCTGACACTCAGGCAACTGTGATCTGGACTTCCCTTCCCCTTATGTTAGAACTTTCTCCACTGACCTCAGGCTGACTACAATCAATTGGCATTTACATGGAAAATATTGCCTTCCTCCCCATAAGACAGTTTACTTTGCTTCCAAGTGAAATATTCAACCCTACAGCAAAGTTCATCAGGAGTCTCCATCCACTCCTCAGTTTCATTTAAACCCTTTAAAATGTTATTTCATGCTGGGGCAGTGACAGCACACTGAGTTAAACACTTGTGAACTTACAGGCTGCCCAGAGGAAGCTGTGGCTGCCCCATCCCTGGGAGTGTCCATTATTATGGCAAAAGAATCAGCATTTAAATCAGCATTTACCCTTTATTAGGGACATCTGAGAAGAGGTACCCTGGGATTACCTGGCTGATGCTGCTCTTAAGTGAGGGATTAATCTGCTCTAAGCCCTGTACAATTCCTTAAGGAAGGAAACACTGAAAAGGCACTCGTGTATCCTCATTCCTGGTTCTGGCTCCTGGAACAGTCACACCCTGGCAGAACACCAACCACCCAGTAGCTGGTTTGGTTGCCATTTCATACAACAGAACATTAAAAAAAAATTTTAAATTAGCCACTTAGTTCTTTAATCATCTAGATCAAAACCAGTATCAAAGTGAACTGGAAATACATTCAGCTTTAAATCAAGCCTCACTGCTCAGACTTGACAAGAAAAATATGCCAGCTCTGGATCCTGCCCTTCAGAGCAGCACTTGTGTCCCAAAAATTAATGAGAACTACACAAATCAAGTCACTGGCACAGAGGAGCTGCTTAGTGACAACACAAATCAGTCCCTCAAATCCAGCATCCTACAGTGACCTACACTCAAAACCTGGAAAAAGAAGGAAGAACAGCAAGGTCACTTCAGGGCAGCAGTAACTGCACAGAGTTGCACATCTGGCAGTTTTTGTACTGGCCCAGTAATGATCAGCTCATGCCCCAAAGCACAACAAATTCTTTATAGTCTATAAAGCTTCCCATGTTACCAGCCACAAAATTACCCAGTTAGTAAAATCCAACAACTCTGTCACTAATTACATCGTGGCTCCATCTGTAACAAGGGACCTGTACAACACAGAATTCTGCTTTCAGTCCCACTGAAGGAAAGGGATATTTCCCTGCAAATGCCAGGAACAGCTCATTCCCACCTCAATTTTCTTCCCTGCTCTTGAAAGCATCCTACCTTCACGGTACCTAATAAAGCAGGAGACACCACCACCCTGCCATTAATATGTTGCAACATGTAATTAGTCATTACCGACCACGAATTTCTTGGAAAGTCAGTCTGGTTAATGAAGCAAGTAAATCCCATTTCTCCCAAGCTACAGAGGCATGAGATAGTCCCCTCTCTTGCCCCATCACCTGCGTGAGAAAGGATGTTGGCTGGCTGGCCAACACTTCCCCTTGTCACAGCTGATCCCTGTGTTTGAGGCTTGTCTGGGACTGGGCAGTCCCTGCTCAGAGCCAGGTTTTGCGGAAGATCCTGCAGGCCTTGAGCAATCTCAGTTCCCAAATCTCACACAGGGAGATCCCTCCCATCCCATCCCATCCCTTCCCTTCTCTTGCCTGCTGAGTTTGGAAGAGCCCCACATTCCCCCGGACGCTGGCACGAGGCTTACCCAGGTAATAGAGGCGGTGAGAGTGCGGGCTGGACTCCTCTGTTTTCCGGACAAACTGGAAATCATGGGGAGCTTTGTTCACTATCATGCCCGAGTACTTCCTGCTGCTGTGAATAATGTCACGCAGCCCATCCCAAGAATGCTTTTGCACCTGGAATTGGGAAGGCACATCCTCCATCTCGACCACTTCGGAGCTGTCCGAGAGCGTGTCCACTGCAGTCATCCTCGCTTCCCCTTCAGAACTGGGCAAAAAACTGAGGGAGGAGTAGAGGGAGAGAATTAAGCTTTAAAATTAAGCAGGTGATCCTTAAACTACAGATCCTGGGATTCTCTGCACTCAAGGATTTTAAACACATTGAAAGGAAAAGTCCATCGCCCATCCCTTATGAAATCCTGTAAATGAAGATATTGACCTCAGAAAACTCTCTCTCCCAGGGCTGGCTCTAGGAATAAGCTGTCAAAGGAAGCTCAAGCAGCAGATTCTAGTGCAGACAACAAGCAGCTTGACTCAAAGGAAAACCACTCCAGGAATTCGGATGGATATGTCATCAAAGCTATGACCTATCATAAAGACACATAGACTCCTGCCGTGTGAGACCACAGAAGTGGAATCCCCTTCCTATCCCAAAGGAAAACCTGCCCATCGCTTGGGGAGAGAGGTTCAGACCCAAGCACAGCAATTCACTCACCTGAGGAGATACTGAGGCCAGGAATGAAGTAAGAGAGATGGGAAAACAGGAAAAAAAAAAAAGTGCAACTGCTTTGCTAAGAGAGAGAGAAGGCAGCAGGAGCAGACCCTGGTAGTATCCTGAGAAACGTGGCACACATTCCTCAGAGCTTTCCAAATGAGCAGGTGTGGAAGGAGAGGACAAGAACCGCCTCCACGTTAACACAAATGTTAATTTGAGGTGAGGTGGACCCACAGACTTGCCCAAGGTCAGTGATGTCATCCACTGCAAAGCAGGAATGAGCTGAGGACTAGAGAAACCTGTTTCTGACACCCCACTTGAGAGGCAGGATGTCCCTCCAAGAGGACATTTGAGGGGTCTTGGAGGTACCTGAAAGAATGTTACAGAGAATTTCAGAAGAACTTCAGTTTACTGGACAAAATTAGCTTGGATAATTTTGCTCCAAGGAGACAGAATCAGCCTTGTGCAAGGGCTGAAAATGTAACATCTCCTCAGACTCCTAAGTCCCAAAATTGTACAAAATGTGCCAAAAGTAACACAAGAACAAGCTCCCTAAATAATTCTGTAGGTACTCCTGGTACCTACTGCCCAGCAGTAAATCCACAGCTTGAAAATGGATAAAGAGGAGTATTTTCCAATCAAAGGCAGGCAGGAAGCCCAAGTGAAACCACAAAAGAGATGTGGGATGTTTTAAGACTGTGTGTCTGTGGCCTCTGCCTGTATCCAGGCTCTCCACTGCAGCAGCTAAAATCACAGCTGAAGGCAGAAGTGCTGCCTGTCAGAAACACATGACAGAAAGACCATGAAAATCCATAAACTGAGTGCAATTCTCCTAACCCCATCCTACTGCAGGTCAATGGAGCCAGTTAAATACTCTGGCTTTAGCTCACAAAGCCTGGCCCTTGGGTAACTCACCCAGCTGATGAGTCCATCTCACTCAGCCAGGCTGGCTCCTCACAAGTGAAAGTTTAACCTTTAAAACCAACCCACAAATGTGATACTGGTACCTGTCCCCAGCTGAACTGGAGCCTGGAGCCCCTTCCAAAATATAGTGTCATGATTTTATCATGTGAACAGCATAGCACTAAGCTTGGCACTGTTGTCATCCTGGTGATTTCGACACTAGAATGGAGTGGGGAAGTGATAGAAGCAAAGCAGCCACCACACAAACTGAGGTGAGAGTGCTGGGAATTACCACTGGCACTGCTGGAGCTTGGTAGACTCTCACAAAATCACAGAATGGTTTGAACTGGAAGCAACCTTAATGATCATCTAATACCAAACCTCTGCCATGGGCAGGGATACCTCCCGCTAGAAGGGAAAAAAAAAAAAACTCCTAAAACTTAGGTCCTGGCATGATACAGAGTAGAAGGAAGCTCAGATTTCTGCCTCTGTCACTACAGCCACCTCTGGAAAAAGTCGTAGTCAGTATTTGGCAACACCGTGTACGTAAGTAAATAAGTACATGGAGTAACTTATCTCAGAGTAGATTTTGGGATTACATTACTCAAACGTGAGCTGGATCAAAACACCAGTTATTAACCATCTTAAGGAAGGCAGCAATAGCACATTGAAGATTTCCACCTTGCTGGAGAAGCCCTGTCCCTTCTGCCCCACGCTGAGGCAGGGACTGAGATGACTCAGAGCTGTTGCAGGAACACTGCTCTCTCCTCTCCCAAAAAAACATGGAGCTGCCCCTCGGGGGTCTTTTAATGCCATTTGTGCCCTGTCAGGTGAGGGGGGTGAACCACCCAACCCTCCTCTGGGGGAAGGTGTGAGTCTGGAGGGGACAACAAGCACAGGTAGGAAATCAGAACCCGGAAAAAACTGTATTGGAAGTGAGTGAAACAAGTTATTGTCCTGAGTCACTTTCTGACTCACAGATCCTGACACAGAGCTCCCTGGCTAGGACTGTACAGATGGGATTTCTCAGAACCCTCTCTCAGTGCAGAGGTGCTTGCTGCTCTGTCCCACAGCACACAGAGGCCACACAGGGGCCTGGACATACCTTCTCCAACTTCCTGCAGTCTCGTTTTCCAGACGAACCCTCTTTATCTTCTGCATTAACTACTCAGAAAGCTGGGCAGGACAGGAAACTGGGGAGGAAGAGGGGAGAAAGGAGATTTCATACAACTGCTGGGTAAAAGCATCTTCCACAGGCCACATTTCCAGCTGAGTGGGGAGGCATAAATAAATCCTTGGGTTTCATTCCCAAATCTGTTCTGTCAGCACAGCCTGGGTTTGAACAGCCCTGATAAATCTGAGAGACTTCATCTGAACAACGAGGCTCAGTGAACCCTGTGGTGTGCCTCGTTCCCTCCCAGAAAATTCTTCTTAAAATCCAGGAATCTTGAGTACTGAACCTTTCTGTCACCCCCTTCCCAAAATCCTGAAATTCTTGCAAGTATCAGGTCCTAAAAACTGACAAAACAGAGGTCTGGTCCATACGCTTAGAGGGAAGAGTCAAACAAAGGACACACCATAAGGAGCCAGCCAGAGGGTCACAGTCCCACCTGGGACATGAACAACACATTTATCTTCAAAGCCTGAATGCTGTTTCCCTGTGCCTCAGCCTGCTGCCACGAGGAACCCTGGCTCCCCACACCAATCTGCTCTCCAGGAGCACAGGAAGGTGCTTCACTGCTGTCTTATCTCCCCAAATACAAAGGTCTTTAAGCTCTGAATCACAGACACACTCAAGACCCGCCACTGCCTTTTGTCGAGGCTCCTGCTCTCCCCAAACAGCCATTTCTCCACCAAAAGCGCACTCACAGGGGACCAGGAGAGACAAAGCCTCACAAAGAGAACTCCTCCGCTGCAGAGGAGAGCAGAGAGGGAGGAAGCAGCAGCATTCAGCAATTTAAGGGCAGTTTTTGATGCAGGCATGAAGGGCAGCAGGAGCGATGCTCAGGAATGCTGAGTAACCTGGTCTGATCTCCCAGCTGACCCTGCCCTGAGCAGAGGCTGGACCAGAGACTTCCCGAGGTCCTGCCAGGCTCGGCTGTTGTGTGATTTTAATGATTCTGAGGAACATCTTAGTCCTCATTGCGCCCAGCCCAGATCACCCATTTCACACAGAAAAGGAACAGTAAAATCTTAAACCAGGGAGGGAAAAAAAAAAAAAAAAGAAACTGAGCAAAATACACAAAAGAGATCAGGAACCAGTGTGAATCATTCGGGAAGAGCCGATGGAACACAGGAAAAGAGTCACCTACAGGAGCCCTTACAACGTGTCCCTGTCGGGGCCGGGAGCTTTAAGATCTCCAAAAATTAAAGCAGCCGAGGGTGGGATAAACCGGTGGAGATTTCTCCAGAGAGGGATGAGCTCTGGCAAAGGCTGCCAGCAGCCCTTGTCCCTGTGCAGCTCTCGCCGGGAGCTCTGCCCTTGGTGCAGAGGAAAGGCCGGGATTCGGGATAGCAGGAGAGGGGGGGAATCCCCGGGCACGGAGCATCCTGTGCCCCCGTCACCCTCACGGCTCTTTCCCGTGGAAGGCGAGCGAGCAGCCCCTCACCCGCCTGCGCCCAGCCGGGGCTGCTGGGGGGGACACGGGACCCCCCTCCAAGGGCAGAGGGGCCCCCATCAGCCCATCCATGGGCAGCCTATGGGGGGAGTGAGCTGCAAACGACCCCCTGAGGGCCAGGCCTGGGGCCAACCCGGGCGAGCAAACGCCCCCAGGGGCAAGGAGAGGCCGCCGCCGTGCCTCGAGGGGATAGAGCCCACGGAAGGGGCAAACACCGCACCCCCCCGGGCACCCCCAGCCCAGGGCGGCGGGGATGCGGCCCACGGAGCGGGCAAGCCCTCCCCGCCCGGCTCAGCCGCCCCTCACAGGCGTGGGCCCCACCCAGCCCTGCCCGTGCCGGGGCGGGACCCTCCGTCCCCGCCATCCCCCCCTCCTTCCCCTCCTCACTCACCGCGGGGCGCGGCGACCTCCCCGTGCCGGGCGGGGGTGGGGGCGGCTCCTGCGCGGGAGGGAGGGCGGGGGAGGGAGGGGGCGGCGGCGGCTCCGTCAGTGCCGCTCCATGTCCCGGGCGCGGGGCAGCCCCGGAAACGGGGGCGCGGGGGCGGCGGCGGCCACGGCGCGACCTCTCACCCGGCGGCGGAAGTGGCGGGAGAGCGCGCGCGCGCGCGCGCGGCGGGAGCGCGCCCGGGCGGCGCCACTGCCTCTAGCGGGGGTGTGGGAGATGACTGCGGGAGTGCGGAGCTATTAGAAAATCCCACAGAATGGATCAGGGGTTGGAGAAGGCCTCTGGGGTCGTGGAGTCCAACCTGTGACCCACAGTCACCTTGTCATCCAGACCACGGAGCTAAGTCTGTCCTTAAACACCTCCAGGGATGGTGAGTCTGCCGCCTCCCTGGGCAGTCTTGTGGCAATGTCTTCTTGGAGAGGGTGGGCACAGAGAGAATTGAGGCTGATACAGGGTAAGAAAAGCACGGACAGAAGAGCCTTCCTCTCCCTCAGAGAAGGGCCCCAAACTCAGCATTTATTGCCATCGTGGGGCGGCTGTGGGACCATTCTCATCTTTCATTGCGCTTTACCCTGTGCTCCAGGAGAATGGTTGGATCCCACTGGGTGATGCTCCTGAGGGAAGCCAGGAAGGTGTAGAACAGCAAGCGTTGGTGGTATAGTGGTTAGCATAGCTGCCTTCCAAGCAGTTGACCCGGGTTCGATTCCCGGCCAACGCACATCGTTTTTACTTTTCCTCATAGTATCTTTTTTTTCCCCTCCGTTTCTCACCGATCCGAACCGAATTGGGATGCACCGACACGCAGAGCGCCCGCTCGGCCGCGCTTTGCCCGCTTGAGCCCCGGCGGGAGGCGGGCGCTGGTCAGCGACGGGCCGAGTGGTGCCGGTTGCTTCTCTTCCCAACTCGCGGTGGAGACCCCGAGTCGTCAGGAGACGGCGGGGAAATAAATAAATAAATAAATATCTCCGAATTTAAAAAAAAACCCACCAAAATCGTAAGCCCCTCCAAACCAAAACAACAAAGAAATGAACAGCCACAAAAAAACCACCCCGAGGCAAAGAAAGAAAAAGGAGATGTTTCCGCCCGGGATCGAACCGGGGACCTTTCGCGTGTGAGGCGAACGTGATAACCGCTACACTACGGAAACCCGCTGTATGAGCAGTTGCCTGGCGATAGCTCATGTTCTCACCATGGCGGCTGAGGGGGTGCGGGTTTCCCTCACGGCAACCTCAAAAAAAAAACCCCGCAAACCCCTGGAAGCGCCGCGTGGGACTCCCAGTGATTATCATCAATGACTAATTGGAGTTCCCAGAAACCCGCTGGTGTCAGGAGAGGACTGAGGTGCGTGTCCCGGGCAGTGTTTCGGGGGCCCCCTCAGAGACGGCGCAGCCCCACAGGGAGGTTCCCGCTGAGGGGGCGCAGGGCGCTGCTGAAGAAATGTCTCTTTTCCCTGAGGCAGCTGCCACCAGATGTCGGTAGAATAGTGGCGACAGGGAGTGGAGCTCCCTGGAGAGCCACCCGGGAGGGACAGGACCCGCCTGGCCCAGGGGACAGGGGCTGCAAGGGCCCCCAAGGACAGGCCTGTTGACAATCACAGATTCACAAGATGCCAGACTGGTTTGAATTGGAAGAACTTTAAAATCTCATCTCATTCCGCCCCTTGCCATGAGCAGGGACACCTTCCACTGTCCCAGGATGCTCCAAATCCCATCCATCCTGGCCTTGGACACTTCCAGGGATCCAGGGGCAGCTCTGGGAATTCCATTCCAGGGCCTCACCACCCTCAGTCAAGAGCTGACAATCACAGATAGTTCTAAGTTTGTTCCTCTTACCCTACTGCAATGTTAACAAATTACTTAATGGCAATCCTTCTCTTTTTGGTAAAACCTCAGCCCTCGGAATCAGGTGGTAACATGAGAATTATGTTTTCCTGTTTTGTTTTATTTGCTGAAGTCTATTTTATGCTCTGCTGGCTGCAGAGAAAGGCTTAGAATGGAGAAATGAATCATAAACTCAGATGACAGCAAAAAGGAACCTCACTTTTAATAACACTTTCTCTTAATAAAATCTACTTTTAATTTTACAATTTCATTTTACAATTTTGTAGCTGATCTTTTGATTTGGGGCCAAAAGGGGTAGAGAAGAGGTTGTCACTTGTCCTTTAACTTCAGGGCTTGCCAATGCTTTATTCTGATCTGATTTATGATAAGGATTATAATGTTACAAGTCCATGACAAACCCGATGTCTCGGGACTTGCTTGCTTCATGTTGTTGTTAAACATCCTGGAATGAAATCCTTTTTGCCTGCAGCTGGCAGAGCTGCAGAGAGGACTGGTTACAACCTTTGCACTGAGCATCAGCTGAGCGTGCTGGGGCAGAGCCGATCAATAGCCGGGGGCAAGGTCCCCTCCCTCGAGCAGGGGGAAGCGGATCTGTGAGTGACCCGAGACCATCCATGGGAAGATTCAAACGCTTTGGGTTTTGTTTTCTTCTGCAGCCCTCTTTCAGCCTGGCGATGGGTGGAGAGGGGAGCCGCAGAACAGACAGCGCCAGGGAGGAAGCTCTTGGAGGGAAGAAGGGAGGAAGCTCTTGGAAGGTACCTGCGGGAGTCAGAGGCAGGAATTCCGTGAAGACGTCGTGCTGTCGGTGTGAACTCCCAAACCCACCCGGATCCCGCGGTGGTGCCTGGTTCTGGTTCTGGCATCCCCACACCGAGTCGTGGGCTCTGGATGCTCCTCGCGTGGGCAGCGCTGGCTCTGGGGGCCCGGACAAAGCCCCCTCTTCCCGCTGGTTCCCGCTTGCTGGAATGGCTCCCGGGGATGTTCTGGCTTTTCTGACAAAGATCCATTGTCAGGGACGGCTCAAACTTTGCCCGCAGGACAAAGATCCTTCAGCATTCTCCCTTCCAGTCCCTGACCTATCCCACTTCCTCCGCTCCCAGCACTTCCCACCCGGGTGGCGCTGCTGGGTGTGGGAGCCCCCTGTGCCTCACCGGCTCCCCGCGGACGATCCCCGGAGCACGAGAACGGACTGTGTCAGGGAAAAAAAAATAACCCGGGGGCTCATTTGGAGGTGAAGGCTGGATATTCTCTTCTATTACCACCAGCATCTGCCCTTTCTGAGCGAGGAGCCCTCCCCCAACTCTCACCAGCGGCCCTGCTCGGCTTTGTTTCCCTGACACGCTGTGCTGGCTGCACAGTCCCATTCTCCCCTTTTCCTCCCTCCACTCCCAAAGCCTGCGTGGCTGTTCCAAGAGGGGAGCTGGAAGCATCGTGGAGCAGGAGAGCTGACAATCAGGGCCGGGAGACAACGCTGCTGCCGCGCACAATACCCCCCGCAATTAGCCATTCATTTCTTCTGCCTCTGAAACGGGGAGCCCAGCCCTTGTGCTGGGAGATAAAACAAGAACAGGGCTTCAATAGCACTGATTTAAATTAGGTCAGGCTGGCTTTTGTGTGGCAGGGACCACACAATAGCTGTCACACGACGGCGGAGGGGAGCAGCATAAAGGAAAAGAGGCCAAGCAAGTGGCACAGATGCTGGGAGTTGGTGGGTGCTGGGACATCGGGGGGTGTGTGCCTGGGGATAGTGGAGGGGCAGACACTCAGCACGTGCTGCTGAGGCATAAAAGGGGTGGCATGGTCAGCAGGGGACAGAGAGCTTGTTTCTGCCACACCACAGCCATGTGCCCCTGGGAATCTTTAACCATCACTGGTTATGAGACAAAAGGGTGACAAGTTTTGGACCCCTCAGGACAAGAAGGATATTGAGGGGCTGGAGTGTGTCCAGGGAAGGGAACAGAGCTGGGGAAGGGTCTGGAGCGCCAGGAGCAGCTGAGAGAGCTGAGAGGGCTCAGCCTGGAGTAAAGGAGGCTCAGGGAGACCTTCCTGATTGTTGGGGTGTCCTGTGCAGGGCCTGGAGTTGGACTGATGATCTTTGAGGGACCCTTCCAACTCAGGGTATTCCATGATTCCATGACCTGAGTTGCAATTCTCAGCATTGCCCAATTTCTTTCCCCTCATAAGTTCCCCAAAAGTCCATAGCTGGCCTGAACACCTGATGTGCTGTGAAATCCTACACTGGCTTCCTTATGGATGGGTGTGTTTGGGGAAATACCAGCATTTCCCTCAAAATGATCTCAACTCAGGCTCTCAAAGCCATACGAGTGTCTGCCTTCAGAGAGAGGTCCTGGGGAGAGTTTTCCAGGAGGATGTGAGCACTGGAGCCTTGTCCCAGTTCTCCCCCCAGTTTCATTAATATCCTTATTGCTGTTTTTACAGTGGCAATGCAGATGTCCATGTTTATCTGGCCACGGGAGAACACGAGAGCAGCGTGCTCAGAGCTATCAGCAAGAGCCTGATCTTTTCAGCAAGCTGTTGTCATGGTCTAAATGAATTTATCCAGGTAAATCCATATGCAAAGGAAGGGCAGGTTAGTTTAAAATAAGAGTCCACCCCTTCAAGTCTCCCAGGAATAAATGAATGGTCTTTTGTGCCCCAGATTGGACTTTTACAGGTGCCACTTTGCTACAGTTGGGCCAAAAACTAGTGGGGGAAATTGTGGTGTGGAAAAGTGGAAAGATGTAATCAGCCACTTAATTCAGTCTTTTTGGAAGGACAGCTTGATATTCTTTTGCAGTTGCAAGAAAAAGCTGCAAACAGAAAACAATACTTAAGAAAAATGTTCATTGTATTACAAAGTCATAATTTGCATGCTAAAATTGTGAGTGTTATAATTTCTACTACTGATAGTAAAAAAGTAGGTGAGCCAAAGCACTGAGAGTGCCAGCCAGTGCCAAGAGGAGGAAACTAGGTTAAGCTGAAGTATCAGTTGTTCCTATTCCCCTTCATTTGTTTGTTCACACATGAATAATTTTTTTTTTTTTTTTTTTTTTTTTAATACAAGACAGCTTAGAGCTACCCTGGGCCATCAGCTACAGTGGCCTACATAATTCCCAGGCTGATTTAAACACACAGGCAGTGGAGTATTTGGTGGCCACCAGCTGATATTGGAAAGACAGGCTCTAAAAATAAGTTGTCCTTTTTAACAGTAAATGTAATTAAGCACTGAAATAGTG
Source organism: Vidua macroura (assembly GCF_024509145.1). Classification (NCBI taxonomy): domain Eukaryota; kingdom Metazoa; phylum Chordata; class Aves; order Passeriformes; family Viduidae; genus Vidua; species Vidua macroura. The sequence continues at coordinate 4,626,090 of NC_071596.1, read as the reverse complement.
CCTGTTGTAGGGAGGTGGCCCTGAAGGCAAGGAGCCAAAACGAGACATGTTGTTAAAAGGTATGTTCCCTTCAGCAGATGGTCAGAGCTCTGGTACATGAAGCACCCAGTGAAATTATCCACCCAGTTCCTGTAGGAAGCCCGTCTGGAGCAACCATAATAGCCCTAATTTCTCTCAAAATACAAATATATGGCTGCTAGTTCTCACTGCTTCACAGCTATACTATTTGGTGTATATTTAGCTGTTTAGTTGTGGGAACACAACAAAATCAGCAACAGCCCACTTTGGTTTGCGTTATGATTTACTTTCTAAAACCCACACTGCAGCAGAGACTGAAGGTGCCCAGGTACCAAAAGCAGTTTAACTGTGGTAGCACAAAAATGTGTTGTCTCTCAGGGGAAGGTGAGGTGGAATATTAGGAAAAGGTTCTTCCCCCAGAGGGTGGTGGGCACTGACCAGGCTCCCCAGGGAATGGTGACAGCCCCAAGGCTGCAAGAGCTCCAGGAGCATTTGGACAACACTCTCTGTCCCTGCACGTGGAGTGACCCAGAAGCAGAAGAGCCAGGAGTCCAGCTCTTGTCGACAGCTTAGGGGGGTGATCATTGTGGGTTCCAAACAAGAAGACATAAAAGTTATATCTGATCATGTTATTAGTGCAGACATCCATATATAAAAATAAATCAGAATGATACAATTATGTGGATATAGGTAGAGCTCGTTATTCTCCAGCAAATGGCATCATCTGGGATGCTCCTGAGTTGTGACTGTGTATTTCTGAGATGGCCTCTATAACCTGAAATACTCATTGGAGTCCTTCAGCTCTCCAACAACCCAAAATCCACTGCAGAAAATATGTTCTGCAGAAGATTGGTTCATTCTCTGAATATTTATTTGCTGATTTGGGCTGGGGTATTTTTCTATTCTTATTACTACTATTATTTGTTTTGTTTATTTCTTCTCCTTTTATCAGCTCCAGCTGAGACAAGGGAGGGTGGGAGGAGGGTTTTGTTCCTCTGGAGATAACAGGAGGCTGTGCCTGTGCAGCCATGGTGACAAGATCCAGGGCGCTTTCTGGCTTCTAAGCAATTTGCTCCCCACCCCTGGCTCCCAAGTAAAAGTGGGGCAGAGATAGAAAGGAGCTTTTGTTTCTCAAGTGCTTCAGCTGTTACTTCTAATTAAGCAAAGAGCTCCAGTGCCTTCCCACTCCCCAGCTGAAGGAGGATGGAGCTGGGGCAAAAGGAGAGCCAAGGGACTGTGGCAGCTCTCCTCTTTCCAGCTGCAGCCTGGCTGGGTGACCTGTGCCATCCCAGTGCCTCAGATTCCCTGGCTGCAGGAGGGAAGGAATGAGAGAGCCCGAGCCCAGCACGAGGCCAGGTGGAAACGACCACCCTGCTGCTCAAGGTGTTATTATGGGCTTAGTGCAATATGTTCCCAGCTTCCCAGACATGCTGACTATCAGCAAATTGCTCCTTCCTTCTCCAGCTTTCCCTGGATGCCATCCCCTTCTCTCTGAGATGCCAACCCCTGCCCTGAGGTCTAACAGCAGTTCTCCAGCCTCCCTCCCCAGTGTGCCTGTTTTTAACCCCTGCTGGTATCACCTGGATGTGCTGCAGGAGCCAGGTGAAGTGTCAACAGCCAGGGACTGGGCAGGTGGCCTTGGCACAGCCAGGTGGGGTCTGTGGGACAAGGAGAGTGGCATGGGCAGAGGGCAGGGCTGTGACAGCTGTGAGCCACACAGCCCCTGCCCAGCTCTGCAGCAGGGAGCACAGAGTGTTCCACAGCACTGCACGAACATGGGAAGGACTGCCAAGAGGAAAAGAGGGCGGAGATGTGGAAAGAGAAAAAAAAAGAATGTAGGGAATAGGAACGCTCAGGAATCCAACAGCCCACAGACCCAAGGTCCAAGCCCTCGCTCTGCTCTGGAAGTTGCCCACTGAGGACTGAAGGAGCCCTCCAGGTCACGGCTGCTCCCCTGTGCCTCTGCACCCACTGAACTCTGCTGGATCTCTTCAGCCCGGGATCTCACAGGGGGAAGTTTAGGGCTTCACTCGGAAACAGATGGTCTCCCTTTTGGGCCCCATCTGCCAGGCAACGCTGGAGCAGTTGGTCTCTGCAGTGCTGAGCAGAATCTTGTTTACTTTCCCCTCCCATCCCTAAGGTGATCGCAGGGCAACCCAGGCCTTCTGTTTCAGCCCAGATTTCCAGGAACAGCCAGGAGCTCCGAGGTGCAGGAGTGTAACCCAAGAGCAAGGGAGGGCATGTGACATCAGCCAGCTCTGATCTCTGTCACTGTTCAGCGATGGAGAGATGCAGCAGCACCTGGCAGCTGCCCCTTTTTTCTCCATCAGGACACAAAGAGTCTCCGTCCATCAGGGATGCAGAGAAGTGTCTTCTGACAGCATTAAGCACACACAAAAACAGCAGGTGAGACCAGCTCTCCTTGAGCAGCACCAGCCAAGATTGCTGCAACATGCCTAATAAAAGAACTTTACTTCTTCTTCTCTGGGCTCTGCTGCTGCAACTCTGTGTCACGGACTGGAGGATATCATCCATCCATGCACCAGCCCATGTTTTCCAGAGACCTCGGCCCCAGCAGCCAGAGCAGCGAGGTCCTGCTCTCTCAGGTTGCCAGGTTAGGCAGTCAGTGCTCTAATGGTGCTCGCTGAGCAGAGGGCACGGAGCACGGCTTTATCCCTCCCCCGAGGGCTCCCATCCGCGGAGGCTCCAGCCGGGATGCTGCCGGTGGCAGCTCCGCACTAATCAGCCCCGAGGCAGGAAGTGGAAACTTTCTGCTTGCAGCCACTTAAGTTTCATTAGAAGCATCACAAGAGAAAACAGGGCCTCAAGTGGGGCAGGGAGAGGCAGGAGGTAAGGAGAGGGGTTTGCAGCCTGTTTGTCGTGGCACTTGGCATGGCAGCTTCAGCTGGAGACAGGGGCAGAGACACCTGGAGCTGGGGCCTGTCACCCACACTGGTCAGAGCTCTGGAGGTCGTGCAGCTGGGTAAAGTGATTGTTGCAGGATATATTTTTCCTATCACTGCAAAGAATTTCCCCCCATGTCTAGCCTAGATCCTCCTTGTTCAACACAAGCATGGTACTGTTCAGAGGTGGGATATTAAGGGCTGGAGTCGGTGCCTAATCATGTATTGATTTCAGTGGAGCTGAGCTCGATGAGAGGAGTCTGCCCGGCCTTGCTCCATCCCCCTCATGCCCCAGGAGAATGTTTTGTGTGAGACTAAATGCCTCTGTAAGTGCCTCTCAGCTCCCAGCTCATTGAGAGCTGTTCTGCACAGACACATTGGAGCAGGGAGGGTGCGGGATCCTGGAATCACATTTCCTTTTGGCAAGAGGGATTTTATCTACCTCAGTCATCCTGGGCAGTGTGCATGATGGGGCTGCCAGTTCTCCTGAGCAGGACTAAGACCCCTGCCAGGCAGGAATTCTGCCACCACCAACAGCCCTCTACCCCTTGCCTCATATTTCACTCAGGTCCTCACCCAAGAGCAGAAATAAACTCAACTGCTCACCCTAAGTCTGATTTCCCTGCTTACATTTTTCACAAAGCCAGCTCAAATAAAGCAACACATTCAGGAATTGGACTTGATGATCCATGTGGGGATCTCAGGATATTCTACATTCTGTGCACCCTGATGGCTTTGGGAGAGATCTGTGACAGGGACAGAGCTGGCCGGATAAGTAAGACAGGAAAACGTGACCAGAAGAACAGAGCTCAGATTCCTGAAGTCTCATTCATGAAAAGGTATTGCCCCTTGCTCCTGGTTTGTGCCTCGTTTGTGAACACAGATGTTCTATTACTCCCACGTGGATGAGCAGTTGTTTTCATGTGAGCTCCTGTCCATCTTCCAGTTAAAGGGCTCGTTTGTTAGCCTTGGAGATTTCAGCAGCAATAATCCTGTTTGGAGACACCCACGCAGTTCTGCAGGAGCTCTGCCCTGGGATGGAGAGGAGCTGGGTCAGGGAATGCAGCAGCCAGGAGATGGAGCAGCTTGGCTCCTCAGCACGGAACAGGAGCAGGCTCGGGAGAGAAAGGCCAGGCCCTTACAGGGCTCTTGTCCCTGATGGAACAGATGTGGCAGCTGCTTTGTGCCACAACCGCTGCGTGTTTGCGGAACGGCCAAAGGACTCCCCAGGCTGTGCCTTGGGCTGGCACATGGGGCCTTTCATTTTCCTCAAGGACTCTTGAGGAAGAGCTCATTGTACCTGCTTGGAATTAATTCTGCCAGTCCCCAGCCTGCTCATGGACTCCCTGTGCTGGAGGTCAAGACATGCCTTTCATTTTTTTTTCTTCTTGTCTGGGACAATTGATATCCTGGGATGAAGCTGCATCGACAGCCAGGACCTGATCCTAGTGAACACCACACAGACCTGACTTGGAGCCTCCAGGAATTGGATTTTCCAAGTCTCCCTGCAACAGCTGCTGGCTGACAGCTTTGTCCCGTTCCCTGGTTGCACAGCCCTTGTTCCTCCAAGGCCAAGGATCCCCCTTTGTGCTCCATCAGCTGGAAGTGCTGTTCTGTTTGGGGCTACCTCACAACTGCTGGCACAACAGAGCTGTTTTGGTTCTGGCTGAGCACTCGGCATCTGAGCTCTCATGTGGTTGGAGCCCATTTTTTTGCAAGAATGAAAACAGTGGATTAATGAGCTGCTTGTGGCTAATGTGCAGGGTTTCTCAGAACTGGTGCTATTAGAGCCCAGCGTCATGTAGGAGGTAAATGGCAGCACACGGTGAATAAAGCAGTGATATAATAGGTTTAAGTAGTCCATTTCCCTTTGGAGTGTTAGTGAAAACAGGCCCAAATGCATACAAGACCATTCCCTTAATGAATAAGACTGCTCTCTAGCAGAGCACACGCTGCAGCACCTCACAAGGGGTTTATTTTCCATCATTTTCATCCAAAACAAGGTTTGGGTGTTTGAGTTGGAGTGGGGTGCAGGGAGGACTATAAACATGGTCTGACTGCTCCACAGGAGACACATCTTTGTCCCAGTGTGCTGGCCCTGGATGTAACCAGAGGAAGATACTCAGGACAGGTCACAAGGCTGTATAAAGAATAAGGTTTCTCCCAACTGCAGTTTTGTAGCTTCCAGCAATCTGTGGGGTCTGCTTGGATGTTGCATCCAAACTATTACGTTTAATCATCACTGATAGGACAAACCTCCATAATCTTGTCTAAAACCTTTTGAACCTATTTATATTTTCAGGCTACAAGCTATCCTGTGGCAAACGAGCTCCAAGATGTAATTATGTGCTGTGTGAAATAGCAATTCTTTTTGTTTGTTTTAAACTGGCCTGGTAATTTCACTGGGGCACTGATTCCTTGTGTTGTGAGAAACAGCATCTAAAATACCTGAGGGAAATAGAATCCCAGATTTTATTGGAAGGGCATGTGATTATGACTTCTATGTGTTAAAAGCACTTCTGAAAATGAAGCATAGGTTCTACTTTTAATGCTTGTGGAAATATTGCCTCCAGTGCTCTTGTTTGCTCTTCAGCTTGTTTTTATTTATTTAATTTTTTTTCCCTTAACCTCTCTTTACAAGCTTCCCTAGTCCCTGACAGATCCAGCTCTCAAGCTCCTTGTTTACTCTGTTTGCATGGACTTTATTTTTTACAATATTCTCCTTGTAAGTGCTGCAGCAGCCGAGCGTCTCTTGTGGGAGCTGTGAGCACAAACCCCACCAAGGACAGGCACACGCCTTGAAGTGACCTCTTCCTCCTCATTATGTTTGTGATGCTCTCAGTGTCAGCAGTTCAAGCACAGGCACACGGGGTTCAATACAGCACAGAGACGTCCCCACTCCCCCGAGGCGTGAGCGACTCTGCCGCTCCTTGATTGTGCCTTTGGCAGACACCTCATTAAAAGTGGGTTATTCCACACAAACATCCCCTTGTCCTTTCGCAGGCGTAATCTGAGCGTGGAGGGAGAGCTCAGCCCCACACCAGCGTGTCTGAGTCTGTCCAGACCTCGACTCTAACGAGCTGCTGTTCATTTGTAGCCTTCCCTGCCCTTCCTGGAGTTGTACTTTCCTGGTGCATCCTTCACTTACACTGTCTCACAGGCAGTTTTGATCATGCCTCCAGCTGCTAGAATGAAAATTAACATTACCCAAACCAAACCCAGGACACTCCTCTTGCAAATCCTTTGGTCTTAATCCAAATAACGTTTCTCCTCAGTCGGATACACCTCCTGCATGAAATGTTTTGATGTATGACTAAGTTAACAAGTAGAGGAACCAGACTCTGAATCTTTCCCTTCCCATCAAGTAAATGGTTTAGTGGAAGGTGTCCCTGCCTGTGGCAGGAGATGGAACTGGGTGATCTTAAAGGTCCCTTCCAACCCAAACCATTCTGTGATCCTCTGTCCTGCAGCCTCCTCCTGCTGTGCTCAAAGCTGTGGCTCTGAGTACTCTCTGCTTTACAGAGAGCTTTGCAGAGACTGCCTGTGCCTCAGTTTCCCCTTGCACCGGAAGGTCTCTAGGTAGATTTGGCAGTACTGAGTTAACAGTTGGACTCAGTGATATTAGAGGTGTGGTTCTCTGCTCTGTGTGTGAACAGGCGGGGATTACACCAGGGCTGTGCGGTGCTCAGAGCGAGATGCCTGCAGGTAGCACGGGAGGGACTGTGGAGGGAGGTGCGAGGAGCTGCTGTGCCCGGAGGCTGCCACGCCTGTGTGTGGGCAGAGCTCCAGCTGCAGGAGCAGGGAAAGGGGTTTGGGGGAGGGAGAGGAGATTGGTCTACGTGGGAGCTCTGTGCCAGCCTGCGAGGGATGCAGGTAGGCTGGATTCGGGCGTGCAGCGGTGGAAAGCTTCCACCGAGGCCTCTGTGATTATAAAAGACTTTTTAAACACACCTCAGGAAAGGGGTCTCAAACGTATCCTCGAGCTCCTCTGTGCAGAGCTCCCACGGAGCATCTCTGCTCTGGAGCTGTTGTTCAGTTTGTGATGTGGTTTGCTCGGATGGGCGTGTGCGGGGTGCGTGGGCTGGGATGGGCGTGCAGCGGCGGCCGGGAGGGCTGAGCCAAAGGCAGCTCACGGCTCGGGGAGCCGAGCACGCACCGCAGGGCTCTGCCCGAGCCGCTCCGCCAGGAACATCACCGAATTCCGCGCGAGTGCTTTCTGTTTCGGGTGTTTCTCCGCACACCTTTGCTCCTGTTTTCTGTCCGGCTGGCGTCAGGCCCTTGGGACCGAACCGCGGCTCTCCCTCACTTGTTGAGGAGCATCGGCAGGAGAGGGAGCGGTTCCCTTGGAAACCTCTGGATGCCCAGCAACAAGTCGCTGACAGCTGCCATGTGACCAGGTGCATTAATCAGAAATGTTGTATGAATCAGGTCAGATGGGGCCAAAGTCCAGCACGCTCCCCCTCCACTCCACTGCTAATTACTGAGCCGCAAGGGCTGCTCCGAGTATGGGGTGGAAAACAACTCAAAATAATTAAATCAAATAGTGACCTTTCTTGTAGTGGATTCTAAGTTCATCCCAGACTTTCTCCATGAAAAAAAAAAAATCTGTCCGATCCCCTCTTCCACTGAAACAAATATTGAATGCAAATGAGTGAGGCAGAGGAGTCTCCCAAGGTGGAAAAGCCAGGGAGAATGAATGTGCCATGGACACAGAGAGTTCCCAGCTCTCTACTCAAAATAAGCCAAATATTTCAAATGAATCTTTTGAGTAAGTAGATCAGGCTTGAGACAGTTTGGGCTAGACAGGTACAGCTTTTGTTCATCACTTGAATCCCTTTGAAAATCATATTTCTGAAGCCTCAACTGAATTTGCTGGCAAGCATCACCAGTTAGAATGCAGGGAAAGGACTTGAATCCAAAGTCCTGCCCAACAGCCCTAAAAGAAGAGGCTGCAGCTCTCAGGAAAACAGGCAGTGCCTGTGCACATCTCATCCCTTGTGAACTGCTGCAAAATGGCTGTTCTTTGTAGGTACAGAGACCTGGAGCCCCTCTGCTCTGGAGCCAGGCTGGGAGAATTGGGGTGGTTCCCTTACTCTGGGTTTCCTTTCTAGTATCTTCTAGGATCTTCTAAGGGAACTAGGTATCCAAGGACTTGGGCACTCCTCAGCATTTTCCATAAGATGCTGTTTACAGCTTCAGCTCTCATTCTTTTCATATTTCCCCCAAATTTCTGCTTTGCCTGGACCAAGTGAGAGCAGTGGCTTCCATATTTGTCTCCTGAAGGAAAATCTCTTGCAGACGCACGTCCAAGGTCAGGCACCAGCAAGGCTGTAACGTCTTCTCTTACCCCAACACCAATCTACATTCTTTGTGCTGTGACTAATTCATGGCAAGGTCATCAGGTCCTGCCAGGCTCATGCCCTGCTGCAGGGTTTGAGCCTCCCAGGCTGTTCACTGATTTGTGTCACACACAGGTACATTCTGCCCCAAACCAGCTTTTATCTCAGGCAAAACAACGCTAATTGCTGTGGCTGGGCAGGGCCTGGGCTGGCATAAGCCAGGCAAAGGATTTGGCCCGTGATCCGTGGTAGTGGGGGAAAACAAACAAACAAACAGAAAGAGTTGGAAACAGAGCACCTGGCTTTATTGTAATTACTCTGTAATTTGAATAGCATCCAGTGCCACTTGAAAATGGGCTCCTTCACGTCATCTGCTCTTACTTACGGGTCTTAAGAGCCCCATACTTATCCACAGGGCTCCATTCGTAGCAGAAATTTCCACAATCAGACCTGAATGTGGGTCTCAAGTATTGCCCAGAGATCTCAAGTATTACCCAGTCCAAGCCTTCAACTCTGGACCATTTTGATTTCTATCTAATTAATGTTGCCACCAATTATTATTTTTCCTTTGATATCATGTGGTAACACATCCCATGCACAGGATATAGCAGAAGACAAAGCTTTACTCAACAGGCTGACCATCTAGGATAACTTAGGGCAGTCTTGAAAAATTGGTGTCTGCAACCTGTGTGTTTTCTATCCTAGAGGTGCAACTCGAACCCATCCCTGCTGACATCCCCCAGTCAAACCCAGGAACATGAGTGTTTCTGGAGGTGAGGGTTAGGAAATAAATTTGTTCTCAGTGCTGAATGCTGTGCTCTTGGCACACTTGAGGGAAAAGTTGTCTGACCTCCTTGCTCTGGAAACAGGAGAGATCCAAACGGATTCCAGGTACTCAGATCTGGGCTGTCTTTCAGTTTGGTGGTTTGGGAAGAAATGGAGGTTGGGGTTTGTGCCAGCCCCGAAAACAGGATGACAAGGGCTGAAGATTGGCTCGTCGGCTGGAGTGGGAAACCAGCGGGTGCGAGCCCCCAGGCCGAGGGACACTGCGGCAGGATGGAGAGGACAGGCTGGTGGCGTTTGGTCCTGGGGAAGCCGGAGCGAGTGACACGCACAAAGCAAAGCTTCCGTGCTCACGCTGGACCAGGCGGGCTCTCCCTGCGGGCTGTCCCCGCTGTTCTCCCCACAAGGGAGAGCTCGGAGCGCGCTCCGCCGGCTCTGCCCCGTTTCCAGGGCTCGCTGCTCCCCGGACGGACCTGTTGCCGTGTGCCCCCGCTGCCGAGCGCCGGTGAGACTCTTACACTGAAGGCGGGCGGTCCCATGATGTAATGCTGCCGCAGCTGCCCGGAGCGGCCGCTGCCGTTGGCCGAGGCGCGGAGTCCCCGCCCGGGCGCTCCGCCCGCCGCCCCCCCGGCGGCCCATAAAAACCCCGAGGCAGAGGCAGGGCAGCTTCCCCGGCCCCTCCGCCGCTCAGGTGACCCAGGCACAGGTGAGCCCCGCAGGTGCGGAGGCGGCTCGGGGGGGACGCTGCGAGGGGCTCCTCGGCCACCTGTGGAGCCGGTCCCGCCTCTGCCGGGCGGCTCCGCCGGCGCAGGGACCCGGCGGCTGCGGGGAGCGCTCGGGGGAAGGGGCGCCGCTCTCCCCTCGGCCCTGGGGGCAGCCGGGGCGGGCGGGCCGGGGCGATCAGGGGAGAACCCGACCGGATCCCGGCGGAGGGGCCGCGGATCAGCACCACGGACAGCGCCCGGCGGCGCCTCCCAGGCGGGGCTGCACCGGGACACGAGCCCGGCACCGGGAACCGGCGGGTGCGGGCAGGATTCTCCCGGGACATCACCGCCCATCCAGAGCCACCGAGGCGGCGCTGGATGTTCGCTGGGGCCGGGGTGAGTGCAGCCCGGAGGGATCTCTGCGGGAGAGGGGAGGCAGGGGAGCGGCACAGCCCGGGCACCTGCCCGCAGGTACCCGGTGCCGGACAGGGATGCCCGGGTCGCGTCCCCATCCAGCCCTGCCCGACACGGACGCACAGGGGCCGGGAGCCGTGCCACTGCCCCGAGCAGCACATTCGGGAGGGACTCGGGGTCTGGCTGAGAGCCAAGGGCTGCATGAGGTGGGAAGGGACGGTGGGATGGATGCGTTTTCCAAACATCCCTGCCAGCCTCAGGTAAGACACAGTCACAGCCTCGGGTAGGGCAGGGAATGAAAACATTTGGGAAGCACGGAATGGTTACATGAATCCAAATGTAACCTGCACTTCCCATCTACTCAACATCAAAGCTTTATGCTGGAAAACCCAACACTCTTGTTTTGAAAATGTGTCTGACTGGTAGCTCATGTGTAAAGTTGCTCTTAAAATTCCCTAGTGTGTAGGAGAAACAGGACATTTCACCAACATACTGTTGGGAGATGATGCTTCATGAACAGTTATTTGAAATTATTTTTCCTCCATGGCTGATTCCATCTGACTACTCAAAATCTGCCTTGCAGTAGTGGCACACTTTGGGTCCATTGACAGATTGTGTTATCTTGAAGTGCTCGATGGCTAAATCAGAGTGAATTTTTCCTCAAAATGTTTCCTCCCAGAGAAAAGAAATTAAAAATTGAGTATGATCAAATTAAATAAAGTGGTTGTTTTTTGTTTTCAATTTTGACAAAATTAATACAACAAAGTATTTATCTCAGTCTCAAGCTGCAATAAAACATTTTTTTCTCTTTAGATTATTAAACCAAGGATCTAAAAGAGAAAATAAAAAAGATAAAATGTTCAGGTGTTTGAGCGCTTTGGAAATGAAGCATTTCACAGAGCTATTGCCAGCTGAAGTGATTTGCTGCATTTGTTTTATCTCCATTTTTGGAAGCTGGGATAATCCCTGTTTGTTGGAAATTCCCCCCCAGCTGTGCTAAATGTGTGTTTAAACACTTTGCTGAACAGAGGCTCAAGGTGATTTAATCCAGGCTCAGCCTGGCCATATCTCCTGTCCTTACACTTGTATTTTTCCTGAGTGATGTTGGCCTCTGAGAGGAAAAGGAAACAAGCTGTTCTCCATTTTAAGGAAACTCCTATTTTTTACTTCAGAATTAAATATTTTTGGGGGAAAAAGAAGAAAAGCACTTGAAAAGAAAGTTATTTCCTTTCAGGCCTTGAATATTCATACAGCCTTTAGACATATTTTATAGACATTGAACAAAGTAAGGGTGGTAATGTTTCCCTGTGGAACTGGAGTGGAGAGATATCTTTGTTATCTCTCTATAAATCTTCTAACATCTCCCATCAGTTCTGTGTGCACACAGTGACTGATCTGTCCTGAATGCAACAACTGCTGAGGTTCAGTCTGGGCAACACCAATATCAGGCTTTTCTCCTTGAAGTTCAGCTGTAAAATAAGGGGGAAAATCCCATATTCTTCACCTCCTGCCCCAAAAAGCCATGCAGAAGAAGCCAGAAAATTATATTGCACCAAATACCTATTCCTGCTTTTATGGGTTTATCTCCACATTCTGGGAAATTACCTAATCAGATTTCATATTTAATATGAAAAAATAGTAGGACAGAACAGATTATATCATATCCTCAAAGCTAACTAAATTTTGTATTGTGAAGTCTTGCTTAATCAAAGTTTCATTTCCATTTGTTCAGGGTATATTTTGTCACTTTTATTTTTTACTGACAATTTTCTGTAGATCTCATAGATGGATCCAACCCAGAGGTCTCTGAAGAACAGGGGACTCAGGGTAAGGTCTGAACTTAATCAAATTTAATTCCTGACCCTTTAAGTATTCTTCAAAATGAGTAAACTGGAAATGAATCTGGCAGGAGGGTCCCACGTCACCTGCTGGAAGGAAATATTTGAAATTTTGCTAGAAATAAACACCATACAAACATCCAGATATTTGTTGTTTAAAATTCAATAGAAATAAAGCCTGTTAAAGGCAGGATCCTTCTTGCCCTCTCCCCCTCCCAGCACACAGACAATGTTCCAGGCTCCTGGCTCTCTGTGCCTTGCACAAATATTTGTCTGTGTGTTGCTGCCACTCCACTGCAATCGTGGCATCTGGTAGTAGCTGGGAGACTGGGAGGTGCTTGGGAATCTCAGCAGGAAAAAGAGAGTGGATTTCAGACACAAGACCTGCAACAGCTTTTGAGCCTGGATAAACAGGATGAGGTTGTTGTGCTTTTGGCAGGGATTTGTTCTGCCCCACACACCTGCAGGGGTTCCCCTCCAGCCTCTCTCAAACGCTGCACTGGGGACACAGCAGCTGCCCCACCTACACCCAGCCCAGTCCTGCAGGCTTCAGGCCACAGTTCAGGGCCAGAGTGAGATCTCGGGGAAGTGTGAGCAAAGGATTTGGTTTTTCTGCTCACCCAAATCATAGAATGACAGAATGGTTTGGGTTGGAGGGGACCTTAAAGCTCCTTGGGACATGGAAATTGTGTTCCGTGTGCGTTCAGCACTTAAAGATTCCGACTCTGGGACTCTGGCTCAGGGGTTTAGGAAGGGCAAAGAAAAGATCTTTCATGGCACACATGGCTCTGCAGGTGACCACATGGACCTGCAGCAAGCCAGCAAACCCTGTGTGTCCTCAAGAAGAGAACTTTGCCTTTTGATTTATTTTAATCTGGAGACTCAGAATTTTTCATAAACCTACAGTAGCTTACTCAATGTCAGGCTCCACTTCAGGAGAATACAAATGCACAAACTTCAGCACTGAACTCCCTCAGGAATCAAACTAAAGTCAAGCACTTGGCTGCACTGAGGATTAAAGGATGTTTCCATAATGTTATGCAAAAATCTCTGTGTTACTTAAGGCTGTACATTCTTCCCAAGTCATGGTCAGAAACACAACTCCCTCCCCTGTGGTTTTCCAAAGCATTTTAGTGTTTTCAGGTGCCCAGCATGACATGTTCCAATTAATCCTGATTTTCAGGGACTTCTAAGCACCTGTCTCTTGTAATCGGTCCCTTTCAGAGTGTCTCAAACACAAATATAAGGTGTCCAAAATTGCTAACTTCTTTTGAAAATCCAGAGCCATGATGAACAGTCTACCTACAAGATTCCAGCCCAGATGAAAATTGCAAGGATTCAAGCCCCCCCAAATCAGAGGCAATAGTCAATACCTGCTCCTGTGGGATGACAATGCACCCTGCCATTAGAGCAAAGTTTCTCTTAGAAAGGAGAAAATTGCACCATTCCCAGTGAGAACAAGTGCAAATCTTTTCAGTGCAGCTCGCAAAATTATTAATGTTGTGGTCTGTAATTCTGGCTAATCAAATATTCCGTTGCTCTGTGTTGCCAGTCGAATGTTCATGGAGAAATCAATGCCACAAAGAGATTGAAAACTTACCCTGAGTTCCTCCCCTCAGACAAGGAGTCCCCATCTGGAGAGCAAAGGCTCCAGCAAAGGGCAGTGCTTTGCAGGCTCTGACCTTGCATGGATCAGGAGCAATGGGAATTTCTCAGGAGCAAGGAGAGCAAAGGCCAGTTCAGACAAACCCTTTCCCAAGGGGGAAAGAGCTGGGAATGTTTAAAGAGTTTTCAGTTGCTCCAATGGGTTGTTTAGATCTGCTCAGAGATAATCTGTACCCTGAAAGCAGAGGGGACAGTGCACAGCTGAACCCAGATCCCACCAGGATCAGGGAGCAGCAGCAGAGCTGTGCCCTTGCACAGTGCCTGGCTCTGGTGACAGCTGCTGGTGACAGGGACAGCCCTGGGACAGGACAGGACTGACTCCCACTCTGGCTCAGCTGGGAAAAGGTGGCTGCAGCTCTGGTTTGACCAGCTCCTCCTCGGCCCTGCCCGAGGCACAGCGAGGGATGAGGAACAAACTGAGAAAAGGCAATGGTTTCACTGATTTTTGCAATCCTCATCTGAAACCTAAAGCCATTCCTAAATGAGGCACCTCAAATCCCTTGTCCATAAGGACAGACCTCGTCATCCCCATTTCCAGGGTAGCAGAAAACCAAATTCAGTGATATCTGTAAAGCTCTGGTGATCTGAGAGCAAATGGAACCAGAGAACAGAAAAAGGTGATTATCCTGTCAGGTTTGGCCTGGGAGGAAGATTATCCATCTATCTTGCCAGACCTATTTATCATCTGATTTTCCCCTGGCTTAGCTTTTATCACCTTTCTAATCCTCCCCATCTAATTCAGACAACATTTTATCTCAGCAGTTCTCACCCAGTGCTGACGAAGGTGGGCTTGGAGCTCTGGGCAGGTTTTACGTGACCTCACGAGGGGCTGCACAGGTGGGTGGAACATTAATTGCCAGGAAGAGCAGTGTTATATCTTTCTGCTGGTCTGTCAATGAGGGAATGGGTTTGGAAGAGCTCCTTTTCCAGGATTTTTAAAGAATGGACTCATTCCACGTAACACATGAATCTAAATGTGTGTGTGTACCTATACCTGTTGTACAATGTGTATTTAAGTGGATGTGATGTATGAAATTGGTTTCTGGTATGGGAAGTACTGGGATGCATCATTTGAATCAAGCATGACTCAAAGATAAATTTGAGGCAGATGATGTTTTTTCAGTATCGCTCATGGTTTGAACCCACTCAGAGAAAACAATGAAATTCCAGGGCTCCCAGTCCCTCACAGGGTTCAAGACCCAAATCCCAGTGAGATGGAGTTTCTCTGGATACCACAGCCCTTTGCCTTTTCCCTTTCCATCCCAAATCAACGGGCACTTTCCCCACCTTGTTGCTGGTGAATGCATTAGGGGCTAAACTTTATCATGTCTGCAGCGGTTCCTGGAATAGCTGCAAGCTGAGCACTGGGTTAGGGACAGCCAGGAGGATGGGAAAGATGATTACCTTCAGGCAGTCTCTGTGGAACATCCCAGGGTTCCTACAGGCACAGCCTAATGCAGGACTTAGGATGCTGAACAGACTCCCATTACAGGGCCAGCCATCTCCACACTTCCACACGGAGAGAGCTCCTCGTTAACATGCACACCAGTGGCTCCAGAACACAGCAGCCCAGTCGGGGCTCATTAAGGGCAAAATCATTCCAAGGGACATTGTTTCAGAAAGGAAAGAATTTAATTTCTCTCAGGGCTGGGGTTGAGTTGCAAAGAGCCTGGGGATTTTGCTCAGGGTTGTGTTGGAAGCTGTCTTGGAGTTTGGAGCTTGGCTGTGCCAGAGGCTGTGGTGGGGTTACCTTGAGAGAGACCCACAGCATCTGCCCCAGAAGGACCCTGGCTCACCTCAGGGGCACATTACAATAAATCTTTGTTAACAAGGTGACTTAAAAGCCTGTGTGTCCTCTGGGAATCAGCAGCTGAGGTGGGAATTGCTCAGGCACCAGCCACAGGCTCCGCACTGCTGCTGGAGGCTCTGTGTGTGTGCCTGGCTCTGCTCTGTCCCTGTTCCAGACCTGCAAAGCTTTTGAGAGCAGGAGGGGAGGTTGTGATGGGGAAATCTCAGTCCACTTTTATCAGCAGGTATTAAAAACCCCTAAGAATTATCACTAATAGATACAAATGAGTCACTGCACGGCTGAAGTGTCCAATTTCTCCTGTTTACCATGGAACAATCCACTAGAACACACAAGATGTCCAATGCTTTAGTAATACACTGCAAATAAACATCTAATTTTCAGGTCTGAGAGGGGAAGGACTAAAAAGCAACCAGGATGAAGCCATTTGTCATCTCAGTTTGATTTCCTGTACAGAGTCCTGCACGAAGTGTGCTGGTAGCTCTCCTCTCCCACGTGTGCCACCGCTCCTCGGGAATAACTCTGATGCCTGTTTGTTCAAAGCTCAGCTCTATTTTAAAAATATACTCTCTCTGAAAGGGCTGTCTTTAAAAAAAACCAAAAAATTGTACAGGAAAAAGGACAAAATTGCTTCTCAACAAAGGGGCTTATCAACAGCCTGTCAATAATGTGCCAAAGGCCAGAACCTGCCTTTCAAAGAGGCTCTGAAGCCTCGACGTGTACTTTGAGAGCAATTAAGGGATGTAAGCAACATGATTATTATCTCATGGGTGACATTTTCATCGGCTCTTTGGGAAAAATGAGAGATGGGCTTGAGATGGCTGTGATCAATGTTCATCCCAGTCCTGCAGAAATGGCAGGAAAACATGTGGTAGATGGGCCTGGAAATCAAAATGCACAAGGAAAGGAAGGGTGGGAGGAAGAGGTGATGAAGGATTTTAAATCATAGAAGCTGAAAGAATTGTTACATGAGAAGGAGAGAACCTGAGAAATGTGAGTGGGAACCTGTGACTTCCTTTTCCCATCTCAGGCCCTGTGTCTTCCACCTCTTCACTTATCAGGGCACAGCTCCATCCCGAGCCTGAGGAAAGAGGAACAGAACATTCCCAGGGACCGAGGTGATGCCTCAAGGTTGATAATGTAGTTTGTAGGAGAAACAGGTGTGTTATGGTCACTCTGCTCTTTCTCCAGAGTTATTGCACAGAGCCATTGAGTTTGGGTCATCGAGTCCAACCATGAACCATTCCATTAGACCCTTCCCTTCCCTTCCCTTCCCTTCCCTTCCCTTCCCTTCCCTTCCCTTCCCTTCCCTTCCCTTCCCTTCCCTTCCCTTCCCTTCCCTTCCCTTCCCTTCCCTTCCCTTCCCTTCCCTTCCCTTCCCTTCCCTTCCCTTCCCCCCCCCTCAGATGTTGCCCATACCCAGCTGTTTTGGAGCTAGGCAAAATGTTTCATGGAAAACACATCTGCAAAAGCACATTTGGCTGCAATATTTCCCCAGTTTTACTGAATTTCTTGTTTAGGAAAACAAACTTAATTGCAGCAGAACAAAATGTTGCTTAATTTGCTATAAAAATCTCCTTCCTACATTTCATTTTATGAAAAAAATTAGAAATGTTAATGTTGAGTGAAATAAATTATTTTTTAAATGTTTGGAAATCTCCCTTGTCCCAAAAGATCCTGTTATATTCCCAGCTCCTCTCTGCATGTATCAGCACAGAGGAGCACACATCCAAATTTCTGTGTACATCCCCACAAGTGTGCACTCACATCCTGGGCAAACAATCCCAGGCAGTCCTGACAGGCATAAGCTGCTCTGCATTCTCCAGGAGTGCCTTTTGAAGAGGATCTTAATAATAAAAATAATGTTATGTTACTAGTTAAACACTGGGAATAATTCCTCCATCACAGGCAAACTGTGCTGAAGCCAGGAATGAACCCACACGTTCCCTGGGAGGAATCCCCAGGGTCCCAGCAGGATGCATTAACAGCACTTCTCTCCAGTGAGCCGTGATGGGAAGAGCACGGAGCAAAAAAAAAAAAAAAAAAAATAAGGTAAAGTGGTTAAAAACAACTTGTATTTTTAGAGCCCAGTCTCCCACAGAAATCTTCTGAGATGCTGAGCTCTCCACTTCTGATTTGCAAGGAATAATAGTTTGGAAGCCCAGCTGAGACTCTTGGGCTGTAAATTTTCTATCATGTTTTCTCCAGACCCATTTGCTGTCCTGCTAATTAATCCAGGTAATGGCTGGGTTTTTTTTTTTGGTTTTTTTTTTGTTTTTTTGTTTTTTCCCTTCAGCAGCAGTTTTCCTTTTTGTTAACACGAACAGAGAACCGAAGAACCGATCTCTCGAAGGATCCCGGCTGGCAGCAGTATCACCATCTGACTGAAGAGAACTCAGCCACACGCATAATCCTCGGGAAAATTCATCTCCACCCTCCCGCAGACCCCGGTGAGAGCCCTTGAAGTGGTAATTAAAGTCTATTGAGTGGCAACTGCACCTGTTTGGAGAGGAGAGTGCGGGTAAGAGGTGCACAAAGGGAGATGAGCAGCGCGGAGAGAGGAGCTGCTGGAGGTGGGGAGGAAGAGAAGTGGAAAGAAAGGGAGGGGGCGGGGGGGGGAAAGGTGTTTGTTGAAGTCGATCCAATCAGTTGTGCATTTCCATCCTGCCCTAAATTTGCTCCCTCCCCGCTCTCGCAGCCGCTGATGGAAGCTCGGCGGGGTTTCCCCACCAGCCCGGCCCCGGCCCCGCTGCTCCCGGGGTGGAAATCCGCAGTTCCGCACGCTGCTCGCAGCAGCCCCGGCTCATTGACGCCGCTCAGCCCCGTCCCAGGGACGCTCATTAGCAGCCCCCGGCTCCTCGGGCTGGCCCTGGGACGTGCCGGCTCTTGTCCCTCTGTGCCAGGAGAGAGCAGGTCCCTGTGTGACAGCCTCAGCGCCCCGCCAACCTCGCAGCACCGCGGGAGGGACTCACAGGCGGTTGTGGGTTCTGGCAGATGGGGCCGAGAGCGGAGTCCAGGCAGGAGCAGAGGGAGATGGAAGGGACTGGAGTGGGGCAATGCCTGTTCCAGTAAAGATGCTGGCTTTGCCCACATCCATGGCTCCCAGATGTTCTGACCCAGTGTCACCTCAGATGTCCCCACGGTCTGTAGGAGAGGCCATGCAAAATACATTTATTCATAAATTTTATTCATGGATTTTTACAAGGGCCAGAGAGCCAGAGACCAGTGCTGCAGAGTGATCTAGGTGCAGGCTTCAGGGATATTTTCATTCTGAGACCCATGGCTTGATCACAGAATTCCTGGCTCCTTCTGTCACAGTCCCAGTGTGACCTCGGATGGCAGCAAACAGGGTCCCAGGCCATTTGCCTTACAGATGAGGCTCCAAAACTTAAGTCAAAGACCCTTGCAAAAGCTTTTTATTGTAGGAGTAAATAAACACCCCTTAAACTCTACATAGGCACTACTGATACCCTTGACTCCCCTTATCCAACCCCAAAATCCATTGGTTTAGGTGGCACTAGAACAGCAATGTGGATTTTGTCCCTTGTCACTGCAATTCCATGTGTGCCCCGGAATCAACTGGGCTGAACCAGGATTCCTGGGGTGAGAACAGGAGGGGACAGAGGTTCATCCCGAGAGCACCCCGAGGCTGAGCTGAGCAAACGAGTCAGGCAGAAAAATTCCACTGGCGTTGGCAAATTCTTCTCTCTCACTGGACTTGACGGCAGCCAGTCCCCTGTGAGTCCCTGACCTTCACACTCCACAGGCTGTCTGGGATGGCTCAGAGAAACCACAGGAGATTTTTTCCTGTTCCTGATTGTCAGAGCACACAGCAATTCTGGTGTGAATGTTGTTGCATCTGCTTTGGACAAGTCCTGTCAGCAGCACCTCTGCAGCTTCCCAAAGCTGTGCCAGGACATGCTTCAGGGTGTGAATGAGGATAGGGAAGAACTTGCACTCAGAGAGTCACAGAATCCCAAATGGTTTGGCCTGGAAGGACCATAAAGCTCATCCAGTGCCACCACTGCCATGGCCAGGGACACCTTCTACTATCCCAAGTTGCTCCAAGCCCTGTCCAGTTCCATGGACTGTTCCAGGTGGGGTTTGAAATTAGTTGGGTGTCTGATCCAACCATTTGGCTACAGTTTGTGGAGACAGACGGACATCCCTGGACAACAGGATAACCTGCCAGTCAAGTCCTGTCCCAGGGTGAGAGGAATTGTTGTGCCAACTGGGCAGGGAGGCTACATCACTACACTGAAAGCCCAGCTGCCATAGAATCATCCCTGAAATATCCTTCTTGCCTCTTAAACTCCAGTCTTGTGCATTAACCAACTCATTGGGCGGAAGGGCACCATGTGATAACTCGCCTTGTTTCTGCCTTTTGACTCCCAAACACTCCTCTCATTTTTCCCTTTTAGCCCTTCTGTCCCTCAGCCCTTTTCTCTCTCCACCTTCCCTCTGATTGCTGAGCAGCTTTTTGACTTTTCCATCAATAAGTCTAAAGAGCATTTGAACCGCTCTGGTCCCCCTTCTCTCCTCCCTCCAGTTCCAAATCAGGCAAGCTCATCGATCAGAGGAGCTCAGGAAATATCTGGTGTTTTGTTGTCAGGCTGATAATAACATTGCAGTTGTGAATGGGCTGCTGCAGGCCTGATCATGGACACCTGCAGGGTTTGTTTAATTGCATTTAATGACAAATCCTATACAGAGGAGCATTGCCAGAGAGATTTATTATCCACCAAAGAGGCAAAGCACAACAGCTCAAAATATAATTTGCACTGAGCATTTTTCCCCCTGCCTCTCTTTAAAGCACGGTAATAAATGACAAATCGGGTAAAGTGGGAGACACGGGGCTGGGGAGGAGGTGGGGGGCAGAGGACAGAGATTGAAACCAAAGGAAATAACAGCAATAAGGCCACATTGTTCTCTCTGCCCTCCCTGTGGTCTGGTGTAGAGGAAATTCTGTTTGTTTAATTTACAGCCTGGAAGTGCAGCTGGGGATCTCTCCGTGATGAGCCTGGTTGGAGATAGCTGGAGGCCAAGAGTCCCCACTCTTTCCAGACAGGCTTTTTCCCGTGTTCTGAGCTAAGTTTAGCTCCCATCCATAGAAATAATTCCCAAGGAGCCTCTCAGTGCTGGGGAGAGGGGTGAGGTCCAGCTGCCCCCAGTACAAGGAGCCACATCCCTGAAAGCTCTGGGAGAAAGCAGAAGTGGCAGATCCCTTCCTGACAAATACCAAACTGAGAAATACAGCCCCACAGAGACAGTCTAGACAAAAACCTCACCTGCCTCCGAGCTGCAATTTATGTTTCCTACTTAACACCTCACTCTAAACAGGGAATGGCTGGTGTGAAACCAAGAGAGGAGCTCTTGCTCACATGTCTCCTGTCTTGATTTTTACCTGACTGTCTGGCAATGATTTGTGGTAAATCTCTGTGTGGAGCTGTGTCCCAGAACAAGGACTGAAAAGTATCCTGGTCACCTGGAATTCCAGTCCAGCTTAGCACTTCCCAAACTGTCTTCTCTTTCAAATTCATTCTTCTTTACAATTTACCCTCTCTTCCAGTTAACTTGGGCCAAAGACTGAATCGTACCGAATTTCTATTTCTAAATATTGTCTCACCCCCCACATGTTTTCACTGCATACTCACTACTGTTCCACTTGATGTTCAGATTAGAATCACAAAATACCCTGAGTTGTAAGGGACTCACAAGGATCATCCAAGTTCAGCTCCTGGTTAAAATTTACCCGGGAGGTTTGGGGTGACAGCAGTTTTGTACAAGAACACATCCCCCTGTGTTCAGCAGCTGGCTCTGTCCTTACACAAACACGGTGTTGGGTAACACCTGGACCCGTTTTTATCTGATTTCCTGGACAATGGCAGTATCACTAATGCTCCCTGTTAAATGAGACCACCTGGACATCTCCTGGTATCAGCCCCAGCTATCACAAACACTCCTGCTACCTAGGCCAGCACAAAGGGCTGTTATCTCAGAGCAGCACAAATCCCCAGACTGAAACACCCATCTGGAGTTAGAATAAAGTGTGCATAGAAAGCACATATGTTATAAAAAAGGAGAGGGAGGGATGGGACTGCTCCCCATGAGCTCCCACAGGGCACAGCCCCTGCCAGCAGCAGCAAACCCAAACCCTCTCCTGTAGCTGCACACTCTTCATCCTCCCATGGAAGGAGCAGCCAAGGCTGCTGAGGAATGGTTTTATTTCTTTCCCTTTTTTCCTCACCTGCTTACAAAAGTATCCATAACAGCTATGGGTGAAGATGGGAAGAGGCTGTTCCCTGCCTGATTTAAGAGGCTGAGGTGAGTAAAGCTCTACTGGACAAGGAATAAAGTCAGATCCTTCCCATGGGTGTGAGCCAGCACTGTCCTTCCACACCTCATCCATGTGAGGGATTAACAGAGAAAACCTGGGCAGTGAAAGAAAAGCTGGACCTGAACCAAAGATTGCTCATCAACAAATCCAGAGAAAGGGAACAGCAAAAGGGGTTTGTTTTCCTTGCTTAAATCAGCCTCTCAGTGGGATTCCAGGAAACTTGGCACTATCATTATCTTTCTCTTTGCAGAGTCCTTTTCTCCAGTGTTCCCCAGCATATATTGCATTTGCTTATTGTAGTCAAATACAACTGGGACACAGACAGTTGACAGAGCATTCCTGGAGAAGTTTATCCCAGGGTAAGGCAAGAGGAGCCCCTGCTGAGTCCTGATGTCCCTGTAGAGTCTCTGGAGTGAGAAAATGGAGCAGAAACTCAAGGGAACAGCACAAATTGGAGAGATTATTACGGGGAGATTTGATGTGGTCTCAGGAGGAACGCTGCAAAGGACAGCATCCATCCCTGAAGGAGTGACAGGAACAAGGATTACAGGATGAGAAGAGCTCAGGAAGGATGCTGGGAGAAGACGTGCAGGAGAACGTCCCTGAGGAGGAAGCGCTGCTCTCCTGGCCTGGCTCTGTGTGGAAGACTAGTGATTTTGTTGTTGTGTTTGTAAAGGTGACAACAAATCATAGCCTGCCATACAGCCCAGGCTGCCACGGCCCAGGTGTGCAAGTGTTTTGGGGTGCTGGAGCTCCTGTCGTGGCTTGTTCTGCTCCTCAGTCTAAATGTCCCTCAATTCCTTCTTTTGGCATGAAGGAATATTATTTATATCCTGAGCATGATGTCCTGTGGTCTGGAACATCCCTGGGGTCAGTTGTGGTCAGTCCCAGGCACCCCCAGCCCCTCCCCAGCGTGGCTGGACGAGGGCAGGAAAGTCCTTGGCTCTGAGTGAGCTCAGCAAGAACAAAAACATCTCTGAATTATCAGCCCTGTGCTCAGCACAAACCCAAACACAGCCCAGAGCAGCCACTGAGAAGGAAATTCACTGTGCCCCAGCTGAAGGCAGCACAGGACCCAAGGAACCCATCCCAAACACACCAGAGCAGGGTCAGGGCACTCAGACACTGCTGGGACTTCGATGCCTGGCAGAGTTATTTGGAGAGCTGAGCCCTTTGCTTCCAACAGGGCCTTAAAATATAAAAAGAACAAATTTTCAACACCACTCAGAGCCTCCATTCTCAAAGGTATTTAGGTGTGAAAATGAAACTCTTGAATCCTGCCAAGGCCAGTGGCAAAAGCACTGAAATATCTTTAATAATTTGGGTTGTTCGTGCTGTCGAGCAGTTTTCTTTTTCCTTATTTTTTTTTTAACTTACCATGCTCAGCATTGTCCACATCACTGGTACTATGGCAGATGTGATTTAGGAATCACAGGATGGTTTGGGTTGGAAAGACCTTAAATCTCTCCCAGTGCCACCCCTGCCACGGGCAGGGACACCTTCCCCTATCCCAGGTTGCTCCAAGCCCTGTCCAGCCTGGCCTTGGACACTCCCAGGGATCCAGGTGCAGCCATAAATCTGTTGCCAGAAGAGTTTTAAACCTGTACAAATCGCTGTCATTTGATGGTGCCTGAAAGAAAAGATCCCGGCTTCATAAACCACGACAACTCTTTGTCCTCCTTGTCCTTTTCTTCCCCACTGACAGATTAAATCCACACAAAATTTCGAGGGCAGCAGTGCAGCCACTAATGCTGCAATGGCCAGGCTGGTGTCTGATGTAAATGAAACTTTGATTTAGTGTTCCCCCAGAAGCCTCCCCAGCGTGTTCATCCTCTGCAGGCTGATCAAAATCCTCCCTCCCAGGTACCCACGGCCTCCTGCCCCACACAAGCACAGAAAATAATGTCATCAGAGCCCTGCTGATGGAGGCAGTTACAGGACAAAGGCCCTGCAGCAAGGTGGGGATTGGGTCATCGTTCCTGCTAATGTCAGGGTGCCATTTCTCCCTATTTTTAGAATTGTTGCCTTTGTACAGCAAATTGCTTAACTGTAGAGACAATCTGGTGTTCATCACTCTGGGAGCAGGGACCCATCTTTCCTGGCTTCAGGAAATCACACAAACTGCTGAAAGCTGGAGATGGATAAAACCTGGGCACACAGGAGCCTGCAAACCTCAATTTACACTGAAAAACCTGAGGAGCTGCTGCAGTCCTGACTGAGCACAAAGGAAATTTCTGCAGGTTTCTAAATTATCCACTCTCTGCTTCAGAAGGAACTCAGGGATTCAATAAATCCGCATGGACTCTGCTCCTAAATTATTTTGATGCTTTTGGAACTCTTAGTACAGCACTAAACTTCTCCATATTTTGAGGGAAGAGATGGGGAGCCATGGATTAGGAATTCTGGAGCCTTTCACACTGAGGATGTTCCAAACCATCCATGCCAGCCCTTTGTTATTCTCCACATTGTACACCGTGGTTGTCCCACACACCTCAGCATGGATTGAAGCTCTTTGGCTTCAAAGCAGAGCAAACACGAGCTGTAAATTCCGAGTTTGCAGCCTAAATAAGCCAGGCAGACAGAGAACAGTTATTATTCCTGGGTTATTGGCAGGGAATCGAGACACAGGAAGATTAAATGACTGGCCCAAGGTCACCAAAGGAGCCTTCTGTAAAGGTGAGGGCTCAGCCTGGATTTCTGAAGTCTCTGCCCAGTACTTCAGCCATCCATTCACTTGCTCTTTAAGTACCCTGTCATTATTTCTGTGAGGGAAATTATGCTCCTCCTGCAGCAGGCAGCACCGTGTAATTCAGCTTGTCTGAAAGGGAATATGAAATGGCAGTTTCACAAAAAATTAACCCTCCTGCCACGCAGCCTGGCAGCCCTGTCACAACGTCTCATTTTTTATTTGCTCTTCCTCCCATGGGGCTTTAACTCTGCTCTTATTCCCAGAACTCTTTCTGGGGCTTTTTCTGTGTTATCCCAAAAACCCCACACAGGTGTCCCCCGTGGGGTCTGTAGGGGAGGGATGTGGGGGGTCCCAGCCCCTCATTCCTGCCCCAGATGTGGGGATTCACCCACGTTCCTGAGCTGCTGCTGGCACGGGGAGGAGCAGCAGCAGCTGGAGCTCAGCAGGAGCACCCCGGGAGCAGCCACACGTCCCTGGCACCCCCAGAGGGATGGCACAGAGCAGAGGGGGAGCAGCCACACATCCAGAGCCTGAAGGGGCTCCAGGAGAGCGACTTGGGACAAGGGATGGAGGGACAGGACACAGGGAATGGCTCCCACTGCCAGAGGGTGGGGATGGGTGGGATTTTGGGCAGGAATTCCTCCCTGGGAGGGCGGGAAGGCCCTGGCACAGGGTGCCCAGAGCAGCTGGGGCTGCCCCTGGATCCCTGGCAGTGCCCAAGGCCAGGCTGGACTGGGCGTGGAGCCCTGGTCTATAAAAGGTTTGGGGTGAAATCCTGAGGCTTCAGCACATCCCACACCCAGGGATCTGCAGGGAGAGGCTGCTGTGACACTTCTCCTCCTGCTCTTTATTCCCTCATTACTGAGAAATTTCTTATTAATGGAAAAACCATTTCCATCAGCTGCACTTTACCCCACGAATGTCTCAGAGCCTACCCAGGAACGAGGGGCGGGCTCTGAGCTGGGTTTGGGACCTAAAAAAACCTGTGTGGTGTTCTGGTGAATTCCTAATGGATTCTATGGAGGGGAAATTAATAGGAAGCTTTGGTTAATAGATACTTCAGATAAAAGAGCGAGTGCATCTGGTCACCATGGCAACACGAGAGGCAGCGGGGAGAGGAAATGTCACCATGTCTGTGCCTTGACCTGCAGCACAAACAGCCTGGGAGCTGGGGGTTTGCACTGGCTGTTCACAGAGGGGACGGGGACGGGGACAGGGACACTCCCAGGTTGGACATTCCCAGCCCAGGAATGCCCTGTCACACCCAGAGTGTTCAAATGGAACTCGTGGGCCTTTTTTTCTGGGTGAAAACATGATGGACTCCTGCCCAGAATTGTGTGTTCCCACAGCCCTGAGGGAGAGGTTGGACTTGGTGATCCTGGAGGGCTTTTCCAAGCTCAAGGATTCCCTGGTTCCTCCTGCCCCGACGTGCAGGGAGCTGCCCTTGCACAGCACAGACACCCTGCAGATGTTTTAAGGGACCTTTGCCCCTTTTCTTCTCAAACACAAAGTCGCTGTGTCACAGAATTCCAGGAAGTTTTGGGCTGGAGGAACCTCAAATTCCATTCAGTTCCATCCCCTGCCATGGCAGGGACATTTCCCACTGCCCCAGGCTGCTCCAAGCCCCGTCCAGCCTGGCCTTGGACACTTCCAGGGATCCAGGGGCAGCCCCAGCTGCTCTGGGAATTCCATCCCAGCCTCACAGGGAACAATCCCCGGGCACAGACCTGGCGTGGGAATTCTGCCACGGACACTCTGCTCCAGGAGCAGCTGCTGCTGCTCCCGGGGACTTTCAGAAGCTGCTGAAGTGAAAATTGGGCTCCTGCTGCCTGTTATGCAAAAGCAGTTTCTTAGCAACAAAAGTGATATTCTGTGTGAAGGCAACAGGCATCAGTGGGATAATCCAGTGTAATTCCAGACAAGACCTAAAACGGGTGGATGGACTGAATAATAATCATCATGACAGACAGAATAATAATAATGGAAATAATGAGACTAAGCTTATTTCCCTGGGTAAGAGAAACCCAGCTATAAATAAAATACAATGGGAGAAACCCTGTGCCAGTTCTCTGTATAAAGATTAGGGACACCTAAACTCAACGTATGCCCTAAAAATAGACTCTGGTGAGTAAAGCTTTGCTCATCTAAGCTGAGCTATTTATTGCTTGAGTGTTTTCCCTCACTCAGGGCAGGTATTGTCGCTCAGAGATGGAGTGAGCTGGGCCTAATGGATTGAATTGGACCTGATTGGAGAGAATAAATCTGTGTTCGCTGGTGGGGACGAGGCTTTGCCACCTCCTAGGCAGGAAACTGCATCCCATGGGCTGGCCTGCGTCACCTCTGTGGCTCCGTGACAGCTCAGGACATTATGACTTCGTAAAACCTGCAATTAAACCACGTCAGATTAATGCTGTGCAGCCGCTGTGTTTTGAAGTGCCGTAACATGAAGGAATTTAAGAGAACTAAAACCGCTATGAAACCAGCACACGCCGGGAGTCACAGACACACCTGGACAGCGCCTGGCCCGCGCGGGGCGCACTGGGAAGTGTAGTCCCGGCGCTGCTGAAATCCCGTTAGCGGCGCTACCCGCAGCGGGCGAAGGAGACTACACTGCCCAGCATGCCTCGCAAGGAGAGGGCGCACATCCTTCCCACCTCTCCCCCCCCATCCGCTCTGCCTTCTGGGAAACAGAGTGCGCACGGTGCGGCGCTGGGCGAGCAGTGCCGCTCCCGGGACTACAATTCCCGTCATCCACCGCGCGTTCCGCTCCGCCCCGCGCGGCGCCATTTTGTTCCGCGGCGCAGCCTGAGATGGCGGCCGGGCCCGGGCGGTGAAGGTCCCGCCGCGCTGAGGGCAGGGGGGTCCCGCCGCCCCCCGCCCGCCCCGCGCCGCGCTGGGGCCGCGCCGCCGCCGCCGGTCCATGGCCTGGAGGCGGCCGCTGGCGCCATGGACCTGCGCACGGCCGTGTACAATGCGGCCCGCGACGGGAAGCTGAAGCTGCTGCAGAAGCTGCTGGGCAGCCGCAGCCGGGAGGAACTGGAGGCACTGACGGCGGGGCCCGGCGGCGGGGGAGGCCCCGGGGCCGGCAGCACCCCGCTGCTGATCGCGGCCCGGCACGGACACCTGGAGGTGGTGGAGTACCTGCTGGATCACTGCGGGGCCCGCGTGGAGGAGGGCGGCTCCGTCAGCTTCGACGGTGAGACCATCGAGGGGGCCCCGCCGCTGTGGGCGGCCTCGGCTGCGGGGCACCTGGGCGTGGTGCGGAGCCTGCTGGACCACGGCGCCTCGGTGAACCAGACCACGCTGACCAACTCCACCCCGCTGCGGGCCGCCTGCTTCGATGGGCACCTGGAGATCGTGCGGTACCTGGTGGGCGAACGCGGGGCCGACCTGGAGGTGGCCAACCGGCACGGCCACACGTGCTTGATGATTTCCTGCTACAAAGGGCACCGGGAGATCGCCCGGTACTTGCTGGAGAAAGGGGCCGATGTGAACCGGCGCAGCGTGAAGGGAAACACGGCCTTGCACGACTGTGCTGAGTCGGGCAGCCTGGAGATCCTGCAGCTCCTGCTCCGCTCCAAGGCGCGCATGGAGAAGGACGGCTATGGCATGACCCCTCTGCTCGCTGCCAGCGTCACCGGCCACACCAACATCGTGGAGTACCTGATCCAGGGGGGGCTGCAGCAGGACGAGGCTGCGGGGACCTGCGCCTCAGGTGGGAGCCATCAGAGGGGCTGCAGTGAAGAGGGCTGTGAGGGCTGCGGTGCTTCAGCTTCCAGTCAGGACGAGGTCCCGAACGTGTTCTGCACTCGAGAGGCTGCTGTGGAAGCGCTGGAGCTGCTGGGTGCCACCTTTGTGGACAAGAAACGAGACCTGCTGGGAGCCCACAAGTACTGGCGCAGGGCGATGGAGCTGCGCTGCGAGGGTGGGAAGTACCTGCCTAAGCCCGAGCCCCGGCAGCTGGTGCTGGCCTACGACTACTCGCGGGAGGTGAGCTCTCTGGAGGAGCTGGAAGCCCTGATCACGGACCCCGACGAGATGCGCATGCAGGCGCTGCTGATCCGGGAGCGCATCCTGGGCCCTTCCCACCCCGACACCTCCTACTACATCCGGTACCGCGGGGCCGTCTACGCCGACTCCGGCAACTTCGAGCGCTGCATTAACCTGTGGAAGTACGCCCTGGACATGCAGCAAGGCAACCTGGAGCCCCTCAGCCCCATGACTGCCAGCAGTTTCCTTTCCTTTGCCGAGCTTTACTCCTACGTGCTCCAGGACCGTTCCAAAGGCACTTTAGCCACCCACCTGGGCTTCTCCGACCTCATTGGGGTGCTGAGCAAAGGGGTCCGGGAGGTGGAGAGGGCCCTAGTGCACGGCAAGGACCCCGTGGCCGACTCGGCGCAGTTCACCAAGACGTTGGCCATCATCCTGCACCTGGTTTTCCTGCTGGAGAAGGTGGAGTGCACCCCGGAGCAGGAGCACCAGAAACGCCAGACCATCTACCGCCTGCTCAAGTGCAGCCCCCGTGCCAAGAACGGCTTCACCCTCCTGCACATGGCCGTGGACAAAGACACCACGACGGTGGGGCGGTACCCCGTGGGCAAATTCCCGTCTCTGCACGTGGTGAACTTGCTGCTGGAGTGCGGGGCAGACCCGGACAGCCGGGACTATGACAACAACACCCCCCTGCACGTGGCTGCCCGCAACAACTGCCCGCTGATCATGAGCGCCCTGATGGAGGCCGGGGCGCACATGGACGCCACCAACGCCTTCAAGCAGACGGCCTACGAGCTGCTGGACGAGAAGCTGCTCACCAAGAGCACCATGCAGCCCTTCAACTACATCACCCTCCAGTGCCTTGCTGCTCGTGCCCTGGACAAGCACAAGATTCCCTACAAGGGATTCATCCCCGAGGAGCTGGAAGCCTTCATTGAGCTGCACTAGGGCGTGACAGCCAACAGTCCCCAGCCTGTCCCACCCCGCTGAGGTTGTGCAGCTGGAGGGCTTGGGCTGGCTGTGCCAAGGTGCCCAGGGCCGTCGCTGTGCTGAGCTTTGTCCCCATCTGTCACCACCCAGCTGGCGTGTTGGGGCAGGGGAGGAGGAGGCCTCAGAGCTCATGGCTGTCCCTCGTTGTCACCTTCAGGTAGCAGCTCTCTCCAGTGCACTCTGTCCACAGAGGCCACAGCCCCTGCCCTTCCCCATGCCACCATCGTGTCCTGAGAAGGAAGGAAATGGAGATTCCCTGGGACCTGCTGCCTCTCCTGTTAGTGCTGGATTAACTCAGTGTTCAGCTTTGGAGCAGCTACACATCCCCCACGTGCTCTGGCCCTTCCCACCCCACACACCCAACAGGTAGAAAGTGAGTGAGGATTGAAATACCCTCCAGCTAATCCCTTCCCCTCCCTCCTGTCAGGCTTGGGACAGCCCATGCCCAACAGCCCTGGGGCTTGTACTCTGCCCAGGGATGGCACAGGGCTGGGTGTGCTGAGGATGGGGTTTGTCTCTCTCTTGGTTGGCCAAGTAGCAAATGGTGTTAAAGGCCTGAGATTTCCATGATTGTGCATAAAGCTGGGATGTTTTTTCTCTTGTAGAGCCAGGCCCTATCTATGCTGCAAGACTTCTCCAATCCTGTAAGATAGAGGAAGGTCAGTTCTGGTTATACAGTTTCATCCATAGATGTTGTAGTTTATGAATGGGGAGGAAAAAACTACTTTGAGAACAAGATCCTGATGTGGTGTTTAGGCCCTTGGCTTGTCCATTCCACACCCATCTGCTCCATTCCCAGCATGTACGTGCTTTGGCTCCAGAGGGCAGCAGGGATTGAGCTGGACGGGTGAATGTGGACGATTTGGCAGCCAAAACAGCACATTTTGAACTATTTTCAAAGCTGAGCTCTTGCAAGCCCTTTAGGCCAGGAGGTACCTGCAGTGTGGAGGTGCTTGGAGGGGGTTATGAAAGCAAGTGAGTGTCTGTGGTGGGTTTGCACCAGGGTGGGCTGAAGGAAGAAGCAAGAAATGAAAGTTTAAGGTGCCTGCTTGTCCTTCTGAGGTTTTAGTATCATGTGCTTGGGCTCTGTTATTGCCCCATTCTGAAAGCTCATGCAGTGGGTTCTTAGCAGCTGGTTTGGGCTTTGAGTCTTCTTTTTCTTTTTTTTTTTTTTCTTTTTTTTTTTTTTTTCTTTTTTTTTTTTTTTTTTTTTTGGTAACTTCACTGAGGATGGTGCTACTTCCAAGGTGGAATTTGAAATCTCACCTGGCTGCTGTTTGGGCAAGCTCCTTCCTTTGATGAGGATCTGCACACACCTTGTTTTTAACTCTGTAGTCTCAGGGCAAGTTTTTGCCTCTATGAGCAGACCCCCTCCGTGGTGGAAAACAAAGAGTTTCCAGCAGTTTGTCCTTGTGCAGGCAGCGATGGGCAGCCTGTGGCTCCTTCCCTGGCCCTGAGCAGGGCGGGAAGCACAGCTGAGGGGGGAAAGCAGCTGCCTGGAGCTCTGGGAAAGGTCCACCTGGGAGAGCAGACCCCTGGCCCCACCCTCGCTCTCTGTGCTACTGAAGCTTCTCTACTTGTATTTATCAGCCTCAATAACCATGCTCTCTGCCCCTTCAAGGTATTGTAGCTCTGCCAGTACATTTTGCAGTGTTAACTATAACATTTATTTATAAAGCGAGGAGGTTTAACTTGAATTGAGCTGTAAAGTGCAGAGTTAGTTTAGCTGCCTTCTATTTTTTTTTTCCTTTTGGCTGAAACCTGAACTAAACTGCAGGAATGGGATTTGTTCCTTTGTGAGCTGATGAGCGCTCTTAACTTTAAATAATAAAACAAAAAATGGCTGCTAGAATGCAAGTGCCTTGGAGTTCTTCCTGATAAGCCTCTGTATTGAGGTGTTTTCCTCTATTTTCAGTTTGTTTCCCAGGGATGGGACACTGTGGGTATGGAATTCTGGGCTGTTTACAATTAACAGGTGTGATTGGTTCATTTCGTGGTTACTCCTGTGGAAAAAACCAATCTGTGCTGCAGTGGCAAACATTTCTCCTGGAAAAGAGTAACACTGACACTGAAATGACACCTCTTCTTCTATGTTTTGCCTTATGTTTTGATGTAAATCAAACAACGTGAGAGGATCTCTGTTGACTCAGGTATTCCATGCCTCACACATGAGGGACAGTGGACACAGCAAGAAGAAAGAGGGACACTGTCATCAGTGTGGTTTCCAACCCCAAATCCATCAGGGGTTG
Organism: Vidua macroura; assembly: GCF_024509145.1. Lineage (NCBI taxonomy): Eukaryota > Metazoa > Chordata > Aves > Passeriformes > Viduidae > Vidua > Vidua macroura. Next base: position 4,594,361 of record NC_071596.1, on the reverse strand, counting down.
TAGAAACAGAGGAATTAATGGCACTGGAGTTAGTTCCACACAGGGACCTGGATCCCAAAAATGCTTGGTCTTCCCCAGGGAGGGTGGGTGGATAAAATATTGGAATGTTTGTCCTGTCTTTTATTGCTCCATCCTTCGTTCTTGATGCACTGATGAATGATGGTGCCTTTGTGCTATAAATTCTATTTAAGCAGTGTCTGTAGAGCCTGGGGATGTGCTTCTCCCACCCAGACATTCCTCCTGTGCTGCAGGTGATCTCCAGGTGTGGGGAGAGCAGCTGCCAGGCAGGTACAAGGAGCCAGGTGGCCTCAGGGCAATTCCATCTGCACCCAGGCTGCTGGCAGGAGAGAGGTGGGAGGGAAGGGAGTTAATCCAGGCAGGAGCAAATCTGGAGCTGGGCTCTTGTGGTCAGGGAGCTGGGGGATCCATCAGGTGCAACAGCCCCAAGGAGGAGAATATTCTGTGTGATGGAAAAGGCTTCACTTTTTTTAAACACATAAATAGTCTGTAATTACACAGAGGGCCCAGCAATTAAATGTTGATAGTAATTACAGGGTGGAAGAAATCACTGCATCATTTAGGGGTAATTACACTGAACAGGCCTGATTGACTGTAGGGCCAGCTCCATGCGGGCAAAACACTGAGTTGTGGGGAGCAGGGCAATGTTTCAGTGATTATTTTGTTAATTCTTGGACAGAGAGGAGTCTTTTCTCCACTGTGGTGGCTGCAGACCCTCCTCTCAGCTCTCCCTCCCCTGTGTGTGATCCAAGCACGCTGGATGTGGCTGTGCTGAGGTTGTTTACAAGCTGGAGCAGCTTCCAGTTGACTAATTTTGCATGATTATTTATAGTAAGAGAGGAGCTGGGAAAGGAGGGATGTGGGAGTGCTCCTAAGAGGAGGGACTGTCCTGCACCAACGGCAGGGGACAGGAACTGCAGTAACACAACAACTCTTAATGGTGCTATGGAGGAGAGAAACCAGGAAAATAAAAGGAATTTGAGCACTTGGAGGATGCCAGCAGGCTCTGGAAGAGTGGATGAGTTAATCCATTGTCACTGGGTCCTGCAGAGTTAAAATCCAATCTTTGAGAGCTGGAAGCCAAGAGTTGGGGGCAGCTCAGAGCCTCCTCCAAGGATTTAATAACATCTGTCTCACCCAGGGGCTGGCTTGGGGCTCGGGGGGCTCTTGGACCAAGGCTGCAGTCTGGAATGAGGCCTGACAGGGCCCAGCTCGGGCAGGGATGGCCTTGGATCCTCCTGGAACCTGCTGGGGAAGCCAAGGAGTGCCACGAGCACACACAGAGCTGCAGGGACACCTGGAATGGGGTCACTTCCCTGTACTGATCACAGCGGCATCCACCTTAACAGGGAGTGGCTCCTGAGGAGCCTGGAGCTCTGCCCTGCTCCTGGCACAGGCTGAGCTGGCTCTGGGCTCTGCTCCGGGAGGGAACAGCCCCATTTCCAGTCTCTCGGTGGCTTTGGGGTGACCTCTGCTGACGATCAGGAAAATGGCTGTGCCCTGAGCGTGGGAGGAGGAGCGAGGGCTTTGCTCCAGGTGCCCTCCTGGTGTTAAAGCTCAGTAGGTACCACCCTGGTAGATGCCTTGCTCAGATCCTGTAAAATTACCCCTCCCACTCTGCATTCCTGGATTTCTCCACCCTTCCGCACCACTCTACTCACTGGTTTTAGTCTTTCATTTCACTTTTTTCCTGAAAGGCAGCTTCCCAAAGCATTCCTTGGAGATTGTCCCTCAAATAATTTGGTCGGTGCCATCTCCCAGCCCCTCCAGCCAACATACAGAATAGTTTTCCATATATGCCTGACTATCCCTTTTCTAATTCTACAGGAAAGAACCAGAGGAACACAAGTAAATTAATTAAAATTTATTTATAAAATCTTCAAGTAGCTCCAGACAATTAGGAAAATAATTTTCTCAGTTACTTGAAAATCAGCACAAGTAAAAACAATTCCAAGAGATCTTTTTTTCCAATAAAAAATGAAGAATTTTCTTCTGTGCTTCAGGAAAATTGCACTCTTGATGCATAGAATAACAGTCCCAGTCGCAGCAGAATCACTCTAATCCAGGATTTGAACTGAATTTTGTCTGACCTTGGCTGCCCCGGGTCAGACGTTGTGCTTGCTTTGCTCCTGGCTGTGCCCTGCCTCAGGTGGGGCAGTTTCCACCTGCATCACGTTGTGGTTCCCGATCTGAACCATGCGGGCGTGTTGGATGATGAGGGGTGGCATCCCTCCCTGGCCTGGTGTGAAGTTGTAGTGGCCTGGGGGGAGCTGTGCTTGGGAAGGGGGAGGACTCTGAGCAGGAGGGGGGTCCATCGGGGCAGGGGGACACCAGTGCTGGGCTGGTGGCCCTGGTGGCCACGGCCGTGGCGCTGCTGGAGGCACCCAGGGAGGGGAGCCCAGGCTCAGGGCAGCCAAGTTCTGCTGGGCTTGGTGCTGTTCTGAACGCGCCTGGAGCTTCCTTCTCTGCATCTGCTCCCATAGGGCTTTCTTCTTCCTGATCTTCTCGGGGTTAAAAGTCTTGTCCACGTTCTTGGAGAAGAGAGGAGAGCTCTCGTTCAGGGTGACGAGCACACTGAGCATCCTGGGGATCTGGCTGCGCTCCAGGGCGTTTGCCTTGGGTAGAAATGGGATGACTGAGTCTTGCTTGGAGGGGTCCAGGATGGACTGCATCAGAGCAGTGTCTGTCTGGTACAGGCACAGGTTGCAGGGAAAGTTCTTGGTCAGCAGGAGGATCATGAAGGCAGAGTTTTCCATGGCTTCCTGGAAGCAAATCATGTGGCTGCGCCCGGCGATGAAGAAATCCTCACTGAGCGTGGCACCGTTGGACACCCCCATGCCCTCCAGCAGGTTCTTGACCTGGCGGGCCACAATCTCATCTTCGCTGGCATGCAGGACAACAAACGTGAAGAACTTGGCACCATCTGGCTCTGATGGATCCATGGCTGGGGGAGCAGGAGGCCTGGCTGGAGAGGGGGATGAATGCAGGGGAGGGGGATATGATAGTTTGGAGGGAGATTCCTGAAGAGGAGGAGGAGTTGAGAAGGAATAAGTAGGAGGAGGAAGGGAACAGGTTGAAATAGAAGCAGGTGCAGAGTTACAGGGAATGCCTGCTGGAATGTTGGAGTCCTGCATGGACATGAGGGCAGGAGCAGTATCCTCTGCAGCCCTGGAATCAGGGACGTCAGCAGATAATTGCTTTTCATCCTGCTTTTCTCTTGGTGTGTGAGGCTCTGTCACTGTGCTGGATACGTCACTGCTTTGGGCAGGCTCCGAGGGCAGCCGTGTCTCGGGAATGGGGAGAGGGCTGGGGTGGCAGGGACTGACCTGCAGAACCTTCTCTGGCTGGGGCCCTTGAGCAGCTGTGTCCTGCCCAGGGAGAGAGCTGGGTGTGCTGGCCCAGCTGCATTCCTGTGGGCCATGGCTCTGTGTGTCCCCATCGGGGTGTCCAGCACGGCTGGGCCAGGGGACACACTCAGGGACAGAAGGCTGGGTGTGAAAAGCAACTGTTGGTGATGCACTGATCTCCAAACAGCTGGACAGGGAGGAGCTCCCCACAGAGCGCAGGGTCCGTGGGCCTGAAAGGTCTGAGTTGTCCCCGATCTCCACTGGTGAACTCCTCGCCACGTAGTGGGAGCTGGCTGTGTGGGGAAATCCTGCGTCCTCATGGGATCTCAGAGTCCCAAACCTGTCCCCTGAGCCCCCGCTGGCTGCAGAGCCCTGTCTGTCCTGTTCCTTGGGTGGGATGTTGTTGAGTGTCCCCCGCTGAGTGTCCTTGCTGGCATGCCAGGCTTTGTCCCTGGCCTCAGGACTGCACAGCTTTTCCTGTGCCAGCACTGTGTACACCTGTGCCAGCAGTGCCATGGCACCTGCATCCAGCTGGGGAGGCTGCAAATCCTCCCCGTCTTCCTGCACTCCTGCAGCGCCCAGTTTGATCTGGTGGACGTACTGGGCTGCCCGGTTATCCCTCAAGGCATCCAGACAAATTCTTGCATCCGTTTCTTGCCTCAGAGTAAGCAGGACCATAGCTTGCAGTAACTTGCTGCAGGGCCCAGGTACCAAGTGCTTCAGTTTGAGTTTGAGGCTCAGCAGTTTCTCTGGTGGCGCCTGGGACAGAATGTTGAACACGTCCTCGAAGCTGGGCTGCAGCTCAGCGCTCTGTGCCATCTCATCAGCTGCTGGCCCAGACCACGGACTGGAGCAGGGATGGGAAAAGCATCTTACAGCACAGGGTTGTTGTCTGCCTGCGGGGCTCGGCGTGCCCCGGTCGCGCTCCTCGTGCCACACAAACCTGCGGTGCCCAGGGGCCTCTCAGTGCTGGGAGTCTGTGAGGAGAACAGAGGACAGCGTTCAGAGGGGTGATGTGGGCACTGGGGGATGCTCCTGGAGCTGCCAGGCTCTCTCTCTCACACCTCCCAAATATTTTTGCATCTGTTCCGTGCTCGCAGCTGTGCCAGTGCTCTGTGCATTATTCCAACTCTGTGATTAAGCAAAAAGCACATTCTTTGTGTTCATTTCACATTAATTACAACTGGTTTAAGATAATTGATTAAATAATGCTATATTTAGGTAAATCCAAGTGTCTCCTCCTGGCAGCTGGTTCTAGGAGTCTTGCAGGCTCCGTGTGATGACAGTTGAGGAATAAAACAGGTGTAGAGGAAACCCCTTGTAGCTGATAACCTGTGTTATCAGGGAAGATTCACAGGAAAGAATTCCTTCCCAATATCCCACCTAACCTGCCCTCTGGCAGTAGGACGCCATTCCCTGTGTCCTGTGCCTCCATCCCTTGTCCCAAGTCCCTCCCCAGCTCACCTGGAGCCCCTTTAGGCACTGGAAGGGGCTCTGAGCTCTCCCTAGAGCTTTCTCTTCTCCAGGTGAGCACCCCCAGCTCTCCCAGCCTGGCTCCAGGGCAGAGGGGCTCTGGCTCTTGGAGCAGCTCCGTGGCCTCCTCTGGGCTCTGTCCCAGCAGCTCCACGTCCTTCTTTCATTGGGAGACTTTAAATCTCCATCCACAGGTAATCCCTGAGCTCCTGCACTCACCCCAGGCCTCTGATGGGATTTTAATTAAACCACAGGAGGGTCTGGAGGGGAGGAGTGGGGTCCCGGTGGGACACTGCTCCAGGCGCTGCCTGAGCCTGCTGCAGAAACTTTCCCTATTTAAAGGCAGCCCCAGCAAAGGCCCCGATATAACTCTCAACTGGGGAAAGTTTCCAATTTCAATTTTGTTTTCCTGTCTCATGAAAACCCTGCAATTGCCCAATTGCCCTCGGTCCCCGGGCCGGGCCAGCCCTGCCTCGTGTCCCCCGACGGGCGCGGGGGCGGCACGGCCGAGCGGGAGGAAGTTGGAGCTCGGGCCGGGACAGCGCTCGGGGCGAGCCCAGCGCCGCGACCGCGGGACCGCTCCCCCGGGAAGGGAAGGGGTCAGCCGGGGAGGGATGAGTGGGGACGGAAAGGGGTCAGCCGGGAGGGGAAGGGAGCAGCCTACCTGCGGCCGGTGCCCGGGACAGGCGGAAGCGGCGCGGGCCGATGAGCACGGGCGGGGCAGAGCGGGGCGGAGCAGGAAAAGCCGGGGACCGGGAGGGCACAGCCCGGGCTCGGGAACCGCGGCAGGAGGGCCCTGTCCCGGGTGAGCCACCCGCCACCTACCCCAGCCAGGCCCCGGAGGTGACACAGAGCGCTGGGGACAGGCAGGGACCGACCTTTCCAACTGGGAAAGTGTTGGAATAGGGACGAGCAATGCAAAGCCCAGGAGTGGCAGAGGGAGCTGGGGGCGAGGAGAAGAGTAGGGCATGGACAGATGCACCTGAGCCTCAGGAGTACAGGCAGAAGTCAGGGAAACAAAATTATTAAGGTATTTTCCTGGTTAAGAAAGCATGGGACCTGCTAAAGGAACTTTGTTTTTTTCCCTCCAGCAAAAGCAGGGAACAGACAAGCTGGGCAGGGAGAAGATTTGGTAAAGGCAAAGCTTCATCACAGCTCAGGTAAGGGAGAACACAACCCTGCAGCTTTAGGTACACACAAACCCACATGGTTTTGAACACAGGTCACACTTTATTCCAGTGTCTGCTCACCAGCCCTGGCACAGGGACAATGCCAGGAACAGTTACCAAAATAAGTTACATTAGAAATTATTACAAAGTAGCGTTTTCTGGAAAAGAACCAGCACATGGATTAAAATCCCCCCTATTTTAATAACAGGATATCCTAATCCTATGGCAGAGTAACTCCTGGGAAAAGCTGCCTCATTTAATGGCTGTGAAGTGTTTCACACATTGAATTACTCACAGATAATCCTTGAAGTCATCCACAGAACTAGGAAAGATGATTAAAGAAAACCCCACACTGCCGAGTACTTCTCCATGAAGGAAAAAGTGTTTGGCTGATCCATGAAATCTCTTCTTGAGAAGCAGCTCCGTGCCCCCAGCTGTGCCAGATGTGCTGCAGGGCCAAGCCTCCCCGGAAGCACAACAGGCACAAAGGAAGTTGTGTCTGGAACTTGTATTTTTAAATGTGGAGGAGGTGGGAGACGGTATCAAAGGTCAAGCATAGCATCTTCTCAAGAGTTTGACAGCTTGGGTAAATTAAAAACAAATCCAGCATTAAAAACAAGTTGAGATCACTTCTCTCCCACAACTTGTCTCAGCAAGATTTAGCTACTCACACCTACAGCTGAGCTGAGTTCAAAAGCTGCAGTGCAGGTCCCATCTCCCCTTTCAGCACAGCAGTTGCATTTAAAAACAGTAAATCAAGATTCAGAATCTCCCCACCTTGGTTATCAAATCTCCTTACAACTACATCGGACTCTAAATTCAGAGAGCAGAGGCACTCGTGGCACAAGTGGGCACACAATTAGAAGATCCAGTGCTGTTCTAGCCAAGTAGCCTTGGCCAGAAGAGCTGGGATTTATTAGAGATCTTCCTCTGCTGCACTGGTTTTTATCTCCTTTGCAGCCAGGGCCACCTCTGTGTCCTTCCCTGCCTTCTCCTCCAGCTTCTCTAGCACTTCACACCATTTTTCTGAGAGCCTGTTGGTTCCCTTTGGCTCTTCAGGTGTCTTTGTCACCTCCTGTGATAGTGGAGCCTTTTCCAACTTGGGTAATTTTCTATCGCTCCTCATCTCTCTCTTCTTGTGCTTTCTGCTGTCCTGTGCCACCTTAGCCATGGCCCTGAAGGGCCCCACAATCCAGTTCAGAGGGGTGTTGTGAGTGACATACTCAAAGAGGACATCGAGGGACCTCCAGGCCTCTGCCACACGGTCCTGGCTGCGGGCCAGGGTGGTTCTGGAGAGGTCCTGGAAGGACACGGCCCTGGAAAAAGAGCTGTGGAGCTTGTGGATGTGTCGAGCAGCCCGGGACACAGCTTCCTGGATGCTGCTGGGGAGGCCGTGGATGCTGAGCCTGAGGCTGTGGTAGGCGGGCTGGAGCTGCTGGGTGATGATCCTCAGCATGGCGAGAGTGCGCGGCTCCACCTGCTGGGAGAGAACAGCTCAGGGACGGCTCGGGAGGGCCCGGCCCGCGGGGCTGCTCCGTGCCCCTCCGGGGATACCTCTGGCTGGCTCGCAGTCCTGACTTGGTTTCCTTTGGGCTGCGTCAGGCTCCAGTCCACCCAGAGCTGATGGAGCTTCTCCTGCCCCTCCCGCAGCTTCTGGCCAACCTCCTGTTTCACAGATTCAATCTGATAGGAAAAACGAGAGGAAAAGTTGTACTGCAAGCACACACAGAGAGGCACAAGCGCTTCCCTGCCAGGGAAGGATCCAAGGTGACACGGAGCTGGTGCGGGATGGAGGAAGAGCTTCCAGCTGGACAGCAGGGCAGGAAAGGCTACAGACAGGAGGAAGAAGGGCAAAGCGTGTTGGTACCAGTTTTAGTGCCAGCTGCAGCCGTGACAGGGTGTCCTGGGTGCGGTGCCTGAAGCCCTGCAGCTTGGCCAGGGAGTGCTGGTAGGCTCGGTGCCGAACCCTGCCCGACAGCGAGCCCAGGCGCACAAAGTAACTCTGCTGCCTCTTCTGCTCCTCCACGGAGGCCACGCCAAACCCCTGCACCGTGGTGGCCAGTTTACCTGGAGGAAACAAGAACAGAGCTGCAGCTGGGATCGCTGCCAGCTGGGAGGGGTGGAAGAGGTTGGATCACCCATTGGAAAACATGAAGGTTGGAGCTTGCTGTGGGAGCAGGAGGTTTATAGTTGCTCATGTGTTAAAGGCAGGTTAGTTCCTGCTCAGTCTTCAGGTAAGCAGACTTGATGGAGAGGTTGAAGCGTGAACCCATGTGTTTTTTTACTTTGAGGCTGATGGACAAGGACCAGCCAGCAAGTGCTTGATCTCTGTCCCATGCCACATGGCAATTTGGTGTTCTTAGCCAGCAACTTGATGACAAATTCAGAGCTACCTGTCTGCTTCAGAAGCCGAGTCTTGCTGTGTCAGGTGCTCTCTACTCACATGGGAAAGGACTTGCATCTACGAGCGCCAGGTAAGTATTTTCTTACCTAGCTCCTCCTCGGTCATCGGGAGGTAATGATCCACCAGATCTTCTGACATTCCCAGGACAGATTCCACACCTCCAGCCACTGCCTGGCTCACTGCCTTGGCTTTGCTTATGCTGTTGGTCACCACTGAGTTGGTCATCTCCACACCCTCCTGGAGAGCCTCCTTGCCCTGCTCCAGGGCTGTGTTAATCTTGCTGGTGATGGTGCCGTAGGCAGCATCCAGAGCTGTACTGACCGTAGAGGTGACCACAGATTTGGTCTTCTCAACGCTGTCTTGAACAGCCCCTTTGGTCAGGTCCACTGCTTCGGTCACCTTGTTGGCCACCAGGTCCTTGGCCCCCTGGGCAGCCCCCACAGCTGCAGTGATGGTGGAAGCAACAGCAGACTTGGTCCTGTCAATGCTGTCCTCCACCGTGTGCTTGGTGACATCCACGGCCTCTGTCACCTTGTTGGTCACCAGCTCCTTGGCACCCTGGGCAGCCTCCACAGCATTGACGATTGTAGAGGCAACTGCAGACTTGGTCAGATCAACACTGTCTTCTACAATGTGTTTACTGAGGTCCACTGCCTTGGTCACCTTGTCTGTCACCAGCTCCTTGGCCCCTTGAGCAGCCTCCACAGCACTGACAATTGTGGAAGCAACTGCAGACTTGGTCAGGTCAACACTGTCCTCCACCATGTGCTTGGTGACATCCACAGCTTTGGTGACCTTGTCCATAGCATCTGTCACCTTGTTGGCCACCAGGTCCTTGGCTCCCTGGGCAGCCCCTACAGCTGCAGTGATGGTGGAAGTCACAACAGACTTGGTCCTGTCAACGCTGTCCTCCACAAGGTGCTTACTGAGGTCCACAGCCTCTGTCACCTTGTTGGTCACCAGCTCCTTGGCACCCTGAGCAGCCTCCACAGCATTGACAATCGTAGAGGCAACAGCAGACTTGGTCCTGTCAACGCTGTCCTCCACCATGTGCTTGGTGACATCCACAGCCTCTGTCACCTTGCTGGTCACCAGCTCCTTGGCACCCTGGGCAGCCTCCACAGCACTGCTGACAGTGGAGGTGACCACAGACCTGGTCAGCTTGACACTGTCCCCAACAACAGTTTTAGTGAGGTCCACAGCTTCAGTGACTTTATCAGCCACCGCTTCCTTGGCCTCACAGGCAGCATCCATGGCAGATGTCACTTTGGTGGACACCAGCTGCTTGGTGTCTGAGATTACCTGCACCAGGGAGAGGCAGAGAAAGATTTTTTTGTTGTTGTTCCAAAATATGTTTTCCCTCCCTGAAAAAGCTTTTCCACTTGGGTTGGTTGCGCTTGCAGTGTGTGGGAAGGCCAGGGAGGTGAGCATACCTGTACTGACATGGACACGATCACTCCTGCATGCTGAGGGCACCTCTCTAGCTTTCCCTGCTGCTGAGCTTTATTTATTTCCCCATATTCTTCTGTACCCACAACAGTTCCATCAAGCCATGGCTTCCCCCAGGAAAAGCCTTTCCTTACCTTGTCTGCTGGCTGCTGCAGGAAGGGCAAGTTCTGCTCCAGCTGATCCAGACCTTTACAGGCATATTCATTCACAAGAGCAACTGGAGGAGACAAACAGACACCAGTTTATTCTTACATTTGGGGATGGGTTTTTGACCCTACAGTGGCCAGTTCAGCATATACTCATAAAAATAAATCCCTATTCTAGGGTGGGATGTGTGTGGGCATCTTGTTAAAAGTGAACAAACCCTAAAATTTGTCAGGTTCCAGTAGTCTCCATTTTGCCTTTCCAGCTTTCTAATAGTAGACTTTAATCCAATTGCACTGTAGCACCTGCCTTTGGTGGGTAGGGCATTGGGTTTAAAGGGTTGAAAAATGTTGGGATAAGCCAGACTGACACAGCTCCTGCCTGGGATGGTCAGAACCTGCAGTGAGAGCCAGAAAGCAGGGAGTTAATCAAGAAATCAAACTCTGCTTCTCCTGGAAACTATTTCATTCCCAGGCAGTTCAGTGTCCAGGAGCTGCTGAGTGGGAGGCTCTGTGCTAGAGGAGAAGGTGCTGTGGGAGGTGGGATCACCCTACAGGCACATGAACCTCCCCTCCCCTGCTGTCCCAAGGGTCCCCCCAGCCCTGCACTTACTCTGTGGCTCGAGCTGGCTCAGGATGGGCTGTGCCCCTCCGACCACGCTGCCCACAGCCACAGCAGCCACGGTCTCAGCCACGCTGCAGACACCACTGAGGCAGGGGTGGGACTCCTTGGTGTTGTTGTAGGCAGAGGAGACCAGGTTGAAGGCAGAATTGAGCAAGGGCAGGCTGGTGACTCGATTGACAGCGCTCTAAACCCAAGAGAAACCCTGACATTAGAGCCCAGCCCGAGCTGGAGGGTGAACACAGCCACGTGTCTGTCCAGAAAGGTCCCAGCAAATCCATCTCCTCATCCTCCAACTCATCCAAAGGCCTCCACCAAGTGAACGAGCCAGGGTTTAGAAGTCTGAACTCTGTGCTCGTGAATTCTGAGTCACGCTGGTTTCAGCACCAAACCAGATGTGGAAGTAGGACCTGTAACAGCTCCTGTTTCAGAGCTACTTGCATCATTTGGCCAGCCCTGAAGTTGTCTCTTGAGCAAAACAATTACTTTCTGTAGTGAGGGGGTTTTCATTTGGCCACAGCTTCATAGGGCTAATCTTTCTGTCCCCCCAGCCTGGTTTTGGGGTGCTGGCAGAAGTTTACCAGCACATGTCAGTGGGTGATTTAACAGCTGTGGGTGCCCTGGCACCTACCACAGTCTGCTGCTCCTCAGCCTTCAGCAGGTCTAGGGTGGGGGTCTTTCCTGAGGCCATACTGACTTCAGCTGCAGCTGGAAGGAAAAACAAGAGTATCATGAGCACAACTTCATTGCCTCCAAAGAAATAAAATCCTGCCAGAACAGGGGAAAAGCAGAGGGCAACAAAGCTGGGATCCATCATTCAGCTGCTCCCAGGAAGGTTCAGGTTAGAAATAGATGAAAACTATTTTATCCTGTGTCTTCTCTGTGGGGTGGGATGACCCTGGCTGGACACCAGGTACCTACTAAAACAACTCCATCACCCCCCTCCTCAGCTGGACAGGGGAGAGAAAATGTAATAATATAACCAGTTTGGGAAGGATATGAAAATCCTGTGGAGTTTTCCCTGGAGGATGAACCAGGTTTTCCAGGTATAGCATTCCATGGCTACCTGGAGATTTGCCTTCACATCCTACTGACCAGCAAGGCAGGAAATCTCACTTCCTGTGTCTCTGAGCCTTGGTTTCATTCTCTTGACATAATGGGATTGAAGAAATAGAAAATGTTGCAATAATCTGAATGGGTATTGGTCCCCCAGCATAGATCTCCTATGGTATCTGGACACTCCTGTATTAGTAATAAACCCAGGATTACTCTGAGTCTTAGTCAGGCACAGCAGGGATTTCAGCACATTTGTTCTTTGGGACAGTCTGCTTTTCTCTCCTTTGCCAGTTAATTCCTATTCTTAGATTTGCTATGACATTTTCCACTGGAAAACTCTTCAAACCAAAATTCCTCCCAAACTAGATTTCCAAGCCACGCACTGCTCCAGGCTCACTGGCAGACTCTTCCAAAAAAAAAAACAACTTGCCATCTGAGTTGTGGTGGAGCCCATTGTCTTTTTTCTTGTGTTCTTTGCCTCGTGCAAGGTTTTAATTTTGCTGAGAAACAGGAACAGACAGATGGAGAAAAGTAGTGAAACCAGCATTTGTGAGCCCTGGACTGGGCTCTGACACTGGCCAGGGACATCTCACTTGGCAAAACACCAAATATTGCTGTGTTAACCACTGAATTAGTCAGAATTCAGTGAGATTTGAGCAGGGCAGGGATGCTGAGTGGCACATGCCTATAACACAAGTGTAACACAAGTTGTCACCTCCAGCCTCCCCAGTGAGAAGCTGGGAGCCAGCACTCCTCTGGGAGCCCTCCCCAGGTTATCTGCACAGCAGAAACACCAATGGATCCTCACCAGGCTGGGAGAAGTTGTAAAAAGCTGCTCCAGAGAAAGCAAGGCTGAATATGAAACCCGAGTCCCAAAGTCCACGGGGTTTGCTGTCAGTGGCTGTTCCTCCTGCTCTGCCTCAGGGCAGGATTATTTCTTTAGAGCCAAGCAGGGCTGACTGAGGGGCAAAGCACAGCTCTTTCAACACCATCACAAACAACCCTTTTGCTCAGTTATTTTACTTCTGGACAGGTGGAAAAAGCTCAAACTGGAGTTTGACACTGTGGTGGCCTTGGTGTCAGGGCCAGCTCAGAGATACAGCAGCAAAACACAGAGAGGAAGACTCTGGTTAGAATAATCCAGGAGTAACTTCTTGGCTGATGTAAAAACTGGTGTAAGGTTAGAGCATCCTCTGGAGTACAGGAATCCCACGTTAATTATGGATGCAGGCTGCCAGGGACAATCCTTCAGCACAGTCATGTTGGAACAAGGTTTGTTCTCCACTGTATAGGAGAAATCCATGTTTTGCAACGCCCGGATTTGCAGTGCGGGCAGGTCTCCACAGCTTGGTTTTATTTTCTCTTTCCCTGCTGAGCAGCCCTTGCTTTTCTTCAGAGATTGCAGGAAAGTCCAGTGCTTGGCAACTCTGGGTGAGGTGGTCCTGAATCCTTTGGAGAAGCCACAGCCAAGCCAGGATGGTTGGGAGTGGAAATCCCAGTGGGCAGAAGAACAGAAACAGCAGCACTTTGTTTTGGCTGTGGTTTCCTTCATATGAAAGTGACAATCAGATGACTTCACACCATTGCTACATCTGAAATATTAGGTCACTGCTGGAGAAAGCTCTTGAAACAGGTGGTTTCAGAACGATGAAACTTCAGTGCCCTTTTCTAACATCAAGGTCAAGAGATTTTCTGGGATCAGGAGCTGAACTCCTGATCATTGCCCAGTTGGAGTCAGTGAAATAGCAAGGGCTGGCTCCCTGATTCCTGGCACTGGCAGTGACCATTCATGTAAAACTGGTTCTTTACTCCCCTTGGCTGGAAGGTTTCCCTGTGGGAAGCAGCTCAGCTCCATGAGAACCAGCTGCTGGTGTGTGCTCCTGTAGCATCTTCATGTTCAGGAAGCTTCCTTCACTTCCAAGGGATTTTACCTTGGGAGACAGACGGAGCCACAGCCAGCACGGCTGGTTCAGTGGCTTAACTGGCAATTCCTTAATGACCACTGATGAAAACAAAGCTAAATGTAGTGCTTTAGATGTGAGCAGGGAAGGCTAATCAGGGCACAGGAATTCAATTGTAGTTAAAGCACCTATTTACATTCTTTTCGAGATTTGCCACTGATACCCGGTTCCCAAAAATGCAGAACTGGGTCATGGGATATCTGTGGGGAATGGGCTGCAAATGCTCTGAGGACAGAATTAGTTTTAGGAGGAAGATCAAATGATTCCCAGCTTTGACCTGAGGACAGTAGTTTGGAGGGCTGGCAGAGGTGCCCATCTCACCTTTCTGGATAAACCAGCAGCATTAGGAAACCTCAAAGATCAAAGCCACCCTTGCTGATGGATGCAGGGCTTCCCCCACACACCTCCAGCAGAAATTAAACACCACAGCCAGTGGCCACCACTGGGCCAGTAACTGCTTGGAACAGAGATATTTTAGGAAAGAGGAGAGGAAGTTTTACTGAGAAACAGCTTTTCAGTACTTCCCAATCTTTCCATGAGAACAGAACTCTTGGTTTCATCTGGAAGCTGTAACTTGCAGAGCAAGCAGCTCAGCACATTTCCATCTGGAATTTTCAGCAGAACCAGCTTCAGAAACTGAAATCCTTCCCAGCCTTCCATAGCTCAGGGTAGTCATGACCACATTTAAAGCCTTGTTAGTCTTGAGAAACGCTAATCCCGTTTGCCAGAGCTCCCTCTGGGAGCTGGCAGAGCCCTGCAGGGACAGGGCGCTCCTGAGCAGGAATTCTCTTGTCACGCAGTTCTCGTGCCTCCACCGAGGGATCATGAGAAACAGCCCCGGGCAGGGCTGGCAGCGCTGTCACAGGAAGGGAATGCCCGGCTGGTCACCTGCACCACCTGTCCCCGGGGTGTCACCTGCCCCTGGAGCATCCACCTTGTCCCCACCGTCCCAAACACAACGCTGGGCTGTGCACGTGCAGGTGACTGGTGGGAGTCACCTCCTGTGGACCCCCCAGCCGGGATCCTCAGCAAACAAGAAGCAGAAATGAGCTTTAAAACCCCAAACTGCTCAATCACAGCTCAGATATCCCTGGAGTTACCAAGGAGTCATCTCAAAGCTGAGAAGGAGCCTTTAGGGAAGGGTTTAGATCCCAAACTATTCCCTAAAGGGAAAGACCTTAAAGATCACCTAGTTCCACTCCCAAGCCTCTCAGCTGTTACCCAAGGCAGACACATCACAACACCAGAAAATGTCACCTTTGGCCTCAGAAAACAAAGCCCCCCCCCCCACACACACACAGAGAAAAAAAAAACAGGGACACAGCAGCCAGCTCCTGCTCTGCCAGGGTGCTGAGGGCCCTGTGGCACACACAGCTCCCACGGCAGGGACCTTGGAGCAGCTCCTGCAGCCACCGGCTGTGGGCACCGAGCCGGGGCCACCCATCCTGTGCCCTGCAGAGCCCCTGGGAGAGCAGGGCCAGCCCTAGGGAAGTCACCCCAAGCCCCCAGACAAGTCACAGAGCCCCCTCAGCTCCCACACCTTACCCACCTCCCCCAGCCCAGCCTTACCTGCCTCCTCCACGCCCGGTACTGGTGAGACTGGGAGCACTGGGCGCCGCCCCAGTTAAATACCCCGCAGGGTGATTGGCAGTGCGGGGCTGATGGAATCAGGAGCCAGCCTGGCCAATGGGGAGCTCAGTGGGGTGGGGCTGGCAGGTGAGGGGCTGAGGTCCCCTCGGGGCCTTGGAGGGTGTTGGGAGCTGCTGTTTGTCCCGCCAGGACGGACAGACCTGGCAGGGTGTGCAGGGGATCTGTCAGAGGGTGTCCCATCCCCTGGTGCTTTGGCCTTGGGGTCATGGGATCGTGGAATACCCTGAGTTGGGAGGGGCCCACAGGGATCCCCTGGCCCTGCACAGACACCCCAACAATCCCCCCGTGCCTGGGAGCTGTTCCTGCAAAGAGCTGCTCAAGCACTGGAGCTGCTTGGGGACAGGGTGCTGGGACAGGAGCTGAGCCCCTGTCTGTCCCCCAGCTGGGGGGACAGGGGCTGTCCTGGGGCTGCTCCTTGCAGGGGGTCACAGATGTTGTCACCAAGTCCCAGGGAAGCAGGACGTGGTGTTTGTGGTGTGAGCCATCATCATCACCATCCTGATGTTTTCTTGGCAAAGCTTCCCCTCCCCACATGGGGCTGCTGTGCCTCCCTGAGGAGTCAGAAATGCTCTCCCACCCCAGTCCCTGGCAGGCCCCAGCAGACACCTGATGATGAAACCTTCTGCTTCTTCTGTTTGCTGGGATTTTCAGGGTAGGAGTTGATTTATGTTTTTATCCTTGCAGAGGGCCCAGCAGGGCAGGACTCCAGGGAGCTCAGGGCTTTTTAACAGCTATAACAAATACTGAAAACTCCAGTTAATGCTTTTCTTTTCTATTTGTGCCTTTTCATCTTCAGCTCTCAAAAACTGGTTTGAAAACATCAATTAAGCTTCCTGTTGTCTGTTTTCAAGATCAGCGGGGGAGGAAACTGAGGCACAGGTAAAAATTATCTGAAGTCTTCTAACACTATTACAGTGATTGAGTCACCTTGTTTTGGGCCTCTGGATGCAGGAGACCTTGGCTCTGTTTCTGTATTGCCATTCAGGCAGAGGGGGGTGCCAGTGGTTTTTGAGAAATGTGCTGTTAAGCTGACAAAAATGTAGACAATTGTCACTCCTCAGCTTTGGGGCTGGAAGGAATCCTCATCCTGAGGCTGGCTTAGCTGGGAGTGCTGGCTGGAAAGGCCTCTGGAGCTCAGGCACTCCTGGAGAGCTGGGACCTGGCTGAGTCTGGGAACCTCCCAGGGGTGGAGATCTCCCACAGCCTCTCTGGCTGCTGCACCCGTTGGGTCTGGATGTTGCATTAATGGAGAAGCTGCTCCCAGTGTCCACTCTGAGCCTCTCCAGCTACAAATTGTGGCTTTTGCCTCTTGTTTGATCACCTGCACTGCTGGAAACAGTCCTTGTGCATTTGTGTGTGTGATATAAACTCCATATTCCATCATCACCTGGGAAGCTGTCACAGAGTCACAGGATCCAGAATGGTCTGGGTGGGAAGGACCTTAAGTTTTTGATGCAGTTCTGAAGTGTTTGATATCTTGTACTAAAACTGAAGCCAGCTTTTTACAATAGTGATGTTTGTAAGGGAAATAAAAATTGTTCTTGTCTGTCCTGTGAAGAATTGATGAAATGAAGGTTTTTTTTTACAGGAACAGGGAATCAAGACATGAGTCCTGTGTATTTTGGAGTGTTGGCCTGACATGAGCAGTGCTGCATCCTCAGGTAATGTCAGTGATCCAGCTGCCAGGTGGTTCAGGGATGTGAAGTGCCCCAGTTGTGGTGGGGATGGTGAAAGTCTCCTGGGACAGGTTCTATTTCATCCCCTAAGTGAGTGAAACAGCACTGTCTGCATGATGCACCTTCATGTGGCTGTGGTGGGGCCCAGGGGAATGTGAGAAGTGATAATCAGTAATTAAAATTAACCAGGCAGTGTTTAATAACTAATGTGTGCCTTTGATATTAGGGTAAAATGTCAGTGCTGGGATTTCCTGCTGGGTGGCAGAACTGCCTGCAGGGTCAGCACACTGGATTTGGGGGATTGCAGTGTCACAGCAAAGGTTTGCACAATTGTTTCTGTGACCCTTGGTGCTGTATGAAAGACACAGATTTAAATCTGTCTAAAATCATCATGAGAGGTTTGGTGGGGTAGGAAGGGTGTGGGAGGAAGTGGAGAAACACGTTTGGGGAAGGGAGAGGAGCTGTGTTGGTTGGAGCAGCCCTGAGCAAAGCTGCAGTATCCAGACCTGGGGCAGGATCCTTCAGGTGTGAACCCCACCTGCTGCACCTGTGGGAGCCAGGAGCCCCTGTCACCCAGCCCTGCTGCTTCAGCTGCCTTCTAGCTCCTTCTGCTGCCTCCTGGCTCCTTCAGCTGCCTCCTGGCTCTGCCTGGGGACGAGGCCTCAGCCTCGAGCTTCTCACTTGTCCCATCCTGGTGGGGTTTCTGTGCAGTGCAAACCTGCAGGTGTGTGGGGGATTTGGAGGGTCAGATCCTTGTGTTGGGAGCCATTCCTTTCCCTGCTCTGTGGTGTGTCACAGCTCAGCATTGTCCCTTTGGGGCCCAGAGGCCACACATGACACTGGAGTTCCCACTGCAAGTGTTCATCTGCTGCAGCGGAAATCATCTTGCTGCTCTGCCAGGGCACTGACTCCATGAGTAATCTGCCACCGTGCCACAGTCACCTTCCCCATGTCACCTCCCCTGGGGCAGGCACGAGAAGTGATGAGAATGATGATTCAGGGCTGGGGCATGAGGAGCTTTGGTTCTGTTCCTCAGGTAAGCAAAGCACAACCCTTGGGCTTCCAGAGCTGCCTGGGCAGCTCTGCAGAGCCCACGGAGGGGACAGCTCTGTGTCATTGTCATTCACTGCTGTACAAAGCCCACCAACCTTCCTGGTCCCCCCAGGCCTTCAGAACACTCTCCTGGGTCAGGACCTGCTGCAGGTCTCTGCTGCATCAGCCCAGCAGGACCCTCCTGTCTCCTGTGCCTGCTCGGCTCACCTCGAGGTGAGCCACTCCTGCTCCCCTTCCAACAGCTCACCTGGGCTCCTTCTCCCCTTCCAGCAGCTCACCTGGGCTCCTGCTCCCCTTCCAGCAGCTCACCTGGGCTCCTGCTCCCCTTCCAGCAGCTCACCTGGGCTCCCCAGCCCCTGTTCCCTCTCCAGGCCCTGCTCCCCTTCCAGCAGGACCTCCCAGAAGGACAGGTGGTGGCAGGTTCCTGCTCCCCTTCCAGCCACTTTGCAGGGAACAGCCTGATGGTTCCTGGCTGCTCTCCCAATATTCCAGTTCACCTTTCTACTGCTTTTTCAGGCTGCAGGATGGTTTTCTACGAGCCTGGCTCCTCCTCCCTCTGCTGCTGCTCTCTTGCCTGAGGTAGAGGTGAGCTGGGGTAGTGTAATGCTGCTTGGTTTTGGTAGATGGGAGAGGGGATGTCCCCTGGGCCTGCTAAATGTGTCCCCTCCATCTTCAGCTGTGGCTGAGACCCCAGGTCCTGCTTCCCCAGAGCCACAGGCCTCCTTTGCACTCCCCAGCCCTGGGCTTTTGGCCAGCTTTGCCCCTGTAAACTGCTGCTTGTTCAGAGCTCTGCATGGAGGGAGGGGAACATGGAATCCAGAGAGTTCCTGACTCTGGATCACCCCACAGCACGTGGGGCTGGAACAGCTCTGCACTGCTCCCCCTGACCTGCAGCCCCACTGCCTCACCTGGGGCAGGTTTCTCACTGTGCTGTGTGTCACAGGCCTCAATCCTCACCTGTCCTTGGGAGCAGCTATGCAAGGAATAGGTATTTATGCACACAAAAGCATAAATGGCAGTGCCTGTGACCTGGCTTTGGCTAGGATAGTGTTAATTTTCTTCCCAGTAGCTGGTCCAGAGCTGTGTTTTTGATTTAGCATGGGAATAATGTTGATAACAACCGATGTTGTGGTTGTGGCTGAGTTGTGCTTACTCCAAATCAAGGACTTTTCACTTTCCCAGGCTCTGCCAGCGAGCAGGGGCACAAGGAGCTGGGTGAGAGCATGGCCAGGAGAGCTGGCCTGGAGTGGCCAGAGGGATATTCCATTCCACAGAACATCCTGCCAGCACAGAAACTGAGGGGCTGGGACCTGGCTGTCACCGCTGTGGGACGAGCTGGGTCAGGGGTGGTGAAGCACTGCGTTGGGCAGCTCAGGCAGGGAGGAATTCCTTCCCAACATCCAAGAACCCTCTCAGGCTGCAGGAAGTGCTGTGATGCTTTCAGGTTAATCCTCGAGTACATCTATCTACAAGGGCGAGAAATGACTTTGTGTCAAGGCAGAGCCTTCAGCCCTGGCAGGAAATGAAGCCTGGCCGCTGCAGGCTGCCTGAGTGCCCTGAAACCCCCCAGCCCCCTGGCACCGAGCCCATCCAGGCCTTCTGCCAGCCTGTGGGGTCCACGGCAGGTCCAAGAAGGGAGTGGGACGCGGCAGAGGCGCTGCCCTGCGCGTCCTCCGCGGCACCCGGCGCACCGGGGCGGGAGGGCACCACATCCCGCTGCCTTCTGTGTTCTAGTGCCGAGGGGAGGCCGCGGGGGCGGGGAGGGGAGCACGGGAAACGGGGTTTGCCGGGCTTTGCCGTGGCCTCGTGTTCCTTTGTCCGCGGGGCCGGGCGGGCGCAGCCTCGGCGCGGCTGTTCCGGCCCAAGCCGCGCCATCCCCGCGTCCCCAGCCCGGCCTCTCTCCCCCACAAACGCCAATCCTTGGCCTTTCATCTTCCTCTTCCAGCAAGCTTCTCTCAGGGGCCTCTTGGCCACGCTTTCCCCCCCCCCATCCACCCAACGGTTGTTTTAAGCACATATTAGCATTTTTAATTTCCTCATAGCATCGGTGGGTTTGGGGATAAACATCCCGCTGGATCTGCCCTTTCTGTCGGCTCACGCGGCCACGCCATGGCCCTGCCGTGTCACCCAGGCCACGTTGTCACCAGTGGGGCCTTGCACGAGTCCCCCTGGAGCTAACGGCCTGGGGAGTTAGAGCCCTTTTGCGGATTATTTGGTTTATTCGGGACCGCTCTGTTTATTCGCATTCGGTTATTCGGATTATTCGGTTTATTCGCATCATTCGGATTATTCGGTTTATTCGCATCACGGTAGGGCCTGCAGCCCCCCAGGGGGACAGGAGCCCTCCTGGAGCCCCCCCGGAGAAACAGGACACCTCGGGGAAGGGTGGCTGTCACAGGGGGGTCATTGGAGTCTCCTTTCCCGCTGGGGCTCCCCAGTTTGTAGGACAATAACCGGTACCGTGCCCACGGCCCCGGGGGTTCAGGGGTGATGGAGCCCTTGGCGATTCGGGGGGGTTTTCGCCCCCACCATCGCAGCGGAGCAGGGGGCGCCGGGCCGGGGCACTGGCGGGGGATCTCCGTTGTCGCCCCCGGTCCCAGGGGGGGTTTTCCCGGTCCCTTTTCCCCCCAGGGTCCCCCCCCGGGGCCCGGGAGGCGGCGGCGGCCCCGCCCCGCCCGCGCGTTCCCGCCAGCGGCGGCCAATGGGCGCGCGCGGGGCGCGCGCGGGGCTTTTCCGCGCCAAACTCCAAAGCCCGCGGAAAGCGCGCGCGGCACCGGCTCCAGCACCGCACCCCGGTGAGTCCGCCGGGAACCCCCAGCCCCGGCCCCGGCACCGCACCCCGGTGAGCCCACCGGGATCCCCCAGCCCCGGCACCGCCGCCGGCCGGGGAGCGGCCGGTGGCACCGGGAGCGGGAGGACAGCGAGGGGCGCGGGGGTTTCCTCGTCCTGCCCGGGCGCTGCGGGAAGCGGTGGGAGCGCTCCGCGGCGCCCGGGCGGTGACAGCTGGGCCGGGCGCCCCGGAGGGGACGCGTCGCTCGGGGCTGCGACAGCGGGACCGACCCCCGCCCCTGACCGGGCCCGCGGGAGGGGGTGTGGCCGTCAGGGGCGGTGCCGGCGGCACCGGTGCCCTGCGGGCCCGGGGAGTGGCGTCGCCCCGGGGGCTGCGCGGGGATGACGCGGCCGGGCTGGGGCGGGTCCGGGCGCGGCGGGGGTCGCTGACGCCCCGCCATTCCCCTCCTGTCCCGGGGCGGCCGGCGGCCGGGACCGCGGGCGGGCGGCGGTGACGGCCCCTTTAAGACCACACGCTCCCCCTCCACCCCCCAAACCCCTTTTATCCCTTCTCTCATTTGCATGATCGCGCGAGACTTGGCCCGTGGGCGCGGCGGGCGGGTTTCAATTGTGGCGCGAGATGCGGCCGGCGCGAGCGGAGCCGTTAGGCTCCCGCGTGGGGAGGGGCGGGGCCGGCCCCGCGCAGCCAATCAGCGGCCGAGCCGGCCGGGCCGCCGGCCAATGGCGTGCGGCGGGTGCGTGAGGGAGGCGCGGCCGCGGGCGGCGGGCCCGCCCCGCCGGTGCCGCCGCCTGAGCGCGGTCCCATTCCCGGGGCAGCACCGGCGCCATGTGGATCCAGGTGCGCACCATGGACGGCAGCCAGACGCACCGCGTGGACTCCCTCTCCAAGCTCACCAAGGTGGAGGGGCTGCGCCTGCGGATACACGAGGTGTTCGGCGTGGAGCCCCACCGGCAGCGGCTCTTCTACCGCGGCAAGCAGGTACCGGCGCGGCGGCGCGGATTGACAGCCTCGGAGCGGCAGCAGCGCGGTGCCCGGACACCCCCGCCCGGCCCCGTGCTCCCCTCCAGCTGAGGACGGGTGTTTTAATTTATTTATTTTTAATCGCGTGGAAATGAGGGGTTTTGCTGCCATCTAGTGATCCGCGGCTCCCTCCCGCGCTGCTCCGTCCGTGGCTTTGCGAGGAGAGGTGCCAGCTGCTGAGTAGCCTTTATTCTTACTTTTCTTTGCTGTTTTCCACCTAATGTGTTGCTCGTCTGCCTTGACATCTTCTTTATGAAGTGTCTGGAAATTACCAGTGATTTTATGGTCTTTAAAGTGCTTAATGGTTTTGAGCCTTGCGAGTTTCACTGCTCTGAGAGCCGTAAAGATCTCATTTTTCTTTGTAAATTGGGAAAAGCAACTCATAATTTTGAAGTTCTTCAGCTCTGATATCAAATTCTCACTAGGTACAGAGCACTTGAGCGGCTCAGTGCTGTGTTATGTTCTCAATAATACGTTTACAATTGCTGTTGTACAACTGTTTTATTCCCTGTGAGTTAATAATGTAACTAAATTAGCACTGAAGTCAATCAAAACCATTTTAAAATACAGTTGCTGTATTCTGCCTAGTCCTATGCTGCTAAACTTCCATGATAGAGAAACTCCTGATCTGGTGTTTGATTAATCACAGGATTAATTTCAGGAAAAGCAGCAGGATGCTGAGTTGAACAATTTTTTCTAGCTGCTTTTCTTTCTGTTTTAGGCAGTCTTGAGCTAACTGTACTCTGTAATTAGCAGGTGTGGCTGTAGAACATGGAAATACACCTGGACTAGCCTCAATCTAAGCTCAGGTACCAGTTCTAGCATATAAAGAGGCCAGAAGGATGGTGTAACATCTCGGAAGGGCTGGTTGGTGTAACCCACCTTTCTGTTGGGTTGGTGTAGATTTGGATGCATTAACGACCCGTTTGTGTTGTAAATCGAGTGATAAGGAGGGGTTGGTTCAGGGCAGGTGCCACCTGTCAGCCTTTCCCTGACGTCTGTGCAGGCAGCTGGGGTTAAACAGATTTTCAGGAGCGGTGACTTCTCAGTGAGGATGCCCCCTCCTCCTGCAGTTCCAGTGTTCTTAGTTCAGGCAGGAACGAGACCCAGCCTCTCTTAGGCCTTGTTCCCCTTGTGCTTTGTCTGGCTGTTGGAATCCCTGCAAATGTTCCATTTCTTACTCGTGATCATTTTTCAATGGGGTTAGAAAATTAGCTGTTAGTTAAAACCTGCCTCCTTTGTTCGAGGTTTGTCCTCAGTCCCGGGCTCTTCTTTCCAGCTCTGCTTTGAACTCCTGTGGTTTCCTGTCCCATTCCTGTGCTCTTCCATTTCGCTTTGCACCTGTTGTCACTCGTGTCCTCTGCTGCTCTTGTTCCCATGTTTGTCTCTCTGTGTCCTGGCTGAGAAGAAATAACCAATTTCTGGTGTGTTCTTATGCACCTCAAGGAGTTTTCATCTCTAAACCAGCAAAAAGCTCAGACCTCTTCCTGTGCAGTCAGATTTCCAGGGATTGTTCCGTAGCCATTTGATGCCATAAATCAGAATTGAATTATCATAGTGATTCCTGTGAAGTGTAAATTTTTGTGGTTTTGCTCTGCTTCCCCCTGATAGAGAACAAAGCTCCAGGGATTGCTTTTTCTGGTGGTTTAGGCTGGAAAGGGATGATCATTTCCTGTATAATTTCTTAGTCAGACCTTAAATATGTGGGGAAGCTTGTCTGAACTTCTGACTGCTCCGTGGGCTCCAGCCTTACATGTTAACTCTAAAATGGTTGTGCTCCTTAGAGCTCTTGAGAGGTTATTGAGGGACCTCTTTCTTCCTCTGCACTTCTCTTTTTGCAGGGGCAGGGTCTTGATTTGACTACAAACCGTGCCAGACTTGGCAGATAAACTCTTAGAATTAGAGAGAGTGTGAAATTAGGACACGCCTGGCTATGCTGAAGAGAAATTGGGTAGTTTCAAGTTGAATTGAATCTTTTTTGATTTTACTTTCAATGGAAAAAATGTGTGTTTGCTGGGAGAAGAGTGTGTGATTAACTCTGGCTTCTACTTAATGCTACGATTAACGGAGATGGTGTAACAATAATCTGGATCACACACAATTAAAACATAAAGACAATCTGCTTTAGCATTTGGGATGTGTCTGGATTGAGGAAGAAATAATTTCCCTTTGAGTTTGTAGGTAACGTGGAATTTCAGTCCTGATGGGAGTGTGGGGGGTCTGTAGTTGTTCAGTTGATGTTTCTAGGGAATGTGCTGCAAACTTTTCTAGATCTCCTAGAGGCTGGGTAGCAAGTCCAGAGCAGCATGGAAGCCTTGCTCTTTCAGATTGTGGGGTGGCTGAAAAAAAGAGCATTTAAATAGCAGGCCTAAGAGAGAAGAAGGGCCCAGATCTGGCTGATAAAGGTTCTGAAGCCACGTGGTGGATGTTGGCGGGCAGAGCCGCTCTGAGCACGATGGGAGGCTGGAGTGGGCCCGGGTGCAGGCAGTGACCAGCCAGTTTGGTGCTTTCCCTGCAGATGGAAGATGGTCACTCCCTGTTCGATTACAGCGTGGGGCTGAACGATATTGTTCAGCTGCTGGTCAGACAAAGCCCGGCCGTGCTGCCTGCTGGGAGCAAGGAGAAGGACTCGGAGCTCTCGGACACCGACTCCGGCTGCGGCTCCGGCCCCAGCGAGTCCGACAAGAGCTCCCACAACGGGGAGGCTGCCCTGGAGCTGGAGGGACAGCCCAGCACGGCAGCTCAGCCCGACTGGACCGACCCCTGCTTCGGCCTCTACAAGGTGGGTGCTCACACACTGAGAGCCCTCGGACCTGCGCCTTGCCAGGGGAATTGTTCTCTGTGGTGGAGAATTGCTGAAAATCTTGTACACTCCAATTGTGTGGGCAGTTCCTTTCTTCCTCTCAAACTCTCCGACAACAAAGACAAAAATACCAACCAACCCACAAACCAATTTAATGCAACATGCTGTAGGTCAAAATACTTATTTTTTTTCATTTTGTCCTTTGAACTAAAACTACAATACATTAATTGATTTAAAAAAAAAAGTATTCAGAGTGTCTGGTTTGATTTTTTACAATTTTTCCCAATATTTTTGCTTGGAGTCACTACATTTGTCAAAGCTGAAACTTTCTTGAATGAACAAAAGAAAATCTCAAGCAGCTGTTCAGAATAATTTTATTTCTCTGTTTCAATGGGTTTTATTACAGATCTAGTGATGTCTTTGCCAGGTTATGAGCAAGACACTTTGAAACTCTATTACAGACTAACCAATAATGGTTTGGGCTCGCTAACAGGGCTGGGTTTACATGTGCTGGTGTAGAATGGATTTATAACCTTACAAATTCAACCTAGGCATACCGTAGGGCTGCACAACAGGACCAGGAAAGCAGAGGAAATACTAATTTTTAAGGTGATCAGTTAAATATCTTGATAATGGTGCAGTTCTTGAGATGGTTAAATCTTCAAGTAGATTGGAAATGAATGCCTAATTTGCAGATCCCTTTTGCTGAGCTGTGCTCTTTGCTCTGTATAGATCAATGACTTGGTGGATGCTCGGGACACGGACATGGGAGCGTGGTTTGAAGCCACAGTTGTGAATGTAACCAGGAAAAAACCCACCAGTGAATCAGCTGAGAGCTGCACAGATCCTGACCAGCCCACAGCTGTCCCTGAAAAAGATGTAATTTATCATGTGAAATATGATGAGTGAGTTTTGTTTTGTTGCCTTCTTGGCCAATAAAGTCATTCGGGTGGTGATGTTGATGGGAAATTTTACTGCAGATATTGCACAAATTAAAACAGGGCAGTGACATAGTAACTGTGTCATTGAGTCCTGGCAACTGTAAGGTTGTTTTGCAGTTGGAATGCCAGGGGGCTGGAATCATGTTTTTATGGATACCAGCATTTATAGGAAATGCTGGTGTCCAAGTGTTAAAGGGAGGCAAAGTCAGACTGGCTGGTTCTGGCTGTGTCTGTGTGGGAGGAGATTTTATCCTTGATGGTATTCTTATCTTGCACAGCAAAATCAACCTGTCTGCATAACACCTGTTCCTCCTCAGAGCTGATGCTGAATCTGATTTCTGTTGTGTCCCTCCCTTCAAGTTATCCAGAGAACGGCGTGGTGCAGATGAGCTCGGGTAACGTGCGGGCTCGGGCACGGACCATCCTCAAGTGGCACCAGCTGGAGGTGGGGCAGGTGGTGATGGTCAACTACAACCCCGATGAGCCCAAGGAGAGGGGCTTCTGGTATGATGCTGAGATCCTGCAGAAAAGGGAAACAAAAATGACCAGGGAGCTCAATGCAAAGATATTACTTGGGTAAGCTGTTGGTATGGAATAAATGGAATTCTCCTTTCAGCTTTCTGAGGTCTGAGTGACTCTGCTGGCAAAAAATGGTGCAACAGTAGTGCTGGGGACAGATGAGAAGTGGCCTGTCTTTTTTGGGTGATTAACTTCAGCATTCTGCAATTCTGATTAACTTCCACTGAGGAATTGGACACTTTAAGGAATGCTGATCCATGGATTCACTTAATGCTGAAAGGATGCAAAGCTCGATGTTCACCATGAGGCAAATGATTGTTCACGTGTTAGTTATCCATAATGGCTTTACAAAAACTACAGTGTAATATTTTGTGGAGATAGGATGATACAGAATGAACTCTCACTTTATAAAGGTGACGAAAAAATATTCCAGTTCTCTCCTGAACGAGACTCTCAACTTCAGGAAGAAAAGGAAATGTTTTTTTTAAATTTCAGGTAATTTTCACAGTTGTCAGAATATTTCTCCTTTTTCCTCTCACCACAGTGATTTTGACTTTTAAACTATAAAATATGATAAGCATTAGTCTGAGATATATTTGGGGGCAGGGAGTACAGTCACTCTTGATAATTGAAATGCTACAAGTGCCTGGATTCTCCCTGAGACAAGATGGGGTTAATTCTAATTGCATGAAAATGATTTGATTTTTAATACCAGAGCAGTCTGATGCATGCACAGCTGTGAACTCGAGCTGTGGGATACTTCCAAACTCTGACCTTTCCTCAACTTCTTCTAGGGAAGCTGGTGATTCCTTGAATGACTGCACAATTATATTAGTGGATGAAATCTATAAAATTGAAGAGCCAGGCACTGCTTCTCCCATCAGTGCTGGTACCCCAAAACGTGAGTGTGGTGTGGAGTTCTTGCATGTCTGTCTTACCTTGTGGTGTCCTGCCAGTTGTCTCTGTGAGCATCAAAGGTTTAAGGGTTTTTCCTAGACATGTTCAGTTGTGCCTCCTTTGACCATTTCCAGTGGATCTTGGCACTTGCTGACTGTGGTTTGTGTTTGCCCACAGGACAGAGTGGACCTGTGTGTAAAGCCTGCAAGGACAACCCAAACAAGACCTGCAGGGTCTGTGCTTGTCACATCTGTGGGGGGAAGCAGGATCCAGATAAGCAGCTCATGTGTGACGAGTGTGACATGGCCTTCCACATCTACTGCCTCAACCCTCCCCTCAGCAGAATCCCAGATGATGAGGACTGGTAGGTTCTGAGGAGGTGTGTGGGGTGTCACAATTACATCTAATTAGGAACAGGGATGTGTGTGTTTTGGGGTGGTTTGTTTTGTTTTGTTTTGTTTTGGTAAAACTTCATAGCTTTTCTTGAGTTTAATGAGAGTAGGTTTTAAGCCCGTGGCTTGCACACTCCTTTTCCTGGTTCTGGGATCTAGATGCCTTTTCTGTGTACCTGCCTGAGGCCAGGGCTTGGAGCAACCTGGGATAGTGGAGGGTGTCCCTGCCATGGCAGGGCACGGAATGAGATGAGCTTTAAGTTCCTTCCAACCCAAACCAGCCTGGGATCCAAAGAGGACCAAATGAGAACTTGATGTTGGGAGGCTTCAGCTGTGCAGTGGCTTTTATGGGCCACTCCAGGCAGGCCCCATCGTCAGATCAGGCTGGTTTGTACATGAGATATGTACAGTGAGAGATGTGGATAGTGAAATGCATCTTTCAATAGACACAGAGTTAGTGAAATGCCCTGGTTTATTCCCTCTGGCCTGTTTCAACACTGTATACAATGGTTTTATGACACAGCTGTTCCCTGACACATCTGCAGTGGCTGGTGCAAGGACAGGAGCTGTTGTAGGTCAAATTCCAGTATGGAGAGTGTTTCCATGTCATGTCTGCTTTCACGTGGGGAAATTGTAACATAACTCACTATGTTTGGAGGGAAATGCTCCTAATTGAAGGCTTTGCTACTTGTTAATTTTTACTGACTTTAGGTATTGCCCTGAATGTCGAAATGATGCAAGTGAGGTGGTTTTAGCAGGAGAGAAATTAAAAGAAAGTAAAAAGAAACAAAAGATGGCATCTGCTAATTCCTCCTCCCGGAGAGACTGGGGCAAGGTCAGTCCAAAGCTGTTTTACTTGGAATTGTATTTGTTCCTTTGGGCTTTTGGCTGATCCTGCTCTCTGCCCAGGGCATGGCGTGTGTTGGGCGCACCAAGGAATGCACCATTGTCCCCTCCAACCACTATGGACCAATTCCTGGCATCCCCGTTGGCACCATGTGGAAATTCAGAGTTCAGGTATGAAGCTGAATCCTGGCCTTGACCTACTGTGGGGAAAAATGGGAATGATCCAGCTCCTACAAGAAACCTGAAACAGTTAATGTGGAAATGCGTGTGTCACTGGATATATGGAAGTGCAGAAGGAAAAGAATTCTGCCTTTGTCTGGATCAAGTGTTCCATAACTAATGCTGCATTGTTGGGCCCATCAAGTGCTGGTTTATTTTGTTTTAGTCCTCTTTTTGGTAACTCAAAAACCCCAAAGCAAGCAGATTTGTTCCCAGTAGTTTGTCCTGGAGGTGTGTAGTGTGCCCTGGCAAGGGTGTCTCAAATATCCACATATATGAAACAGAAGGTTTCTCATCCTGTTAGAAAGTTGGGGCAGAAAAAAAGCACTGGCCTATCCAGATCTTGTTTTCAAGTATTGAAAAGTTACTATTACAACTCTTTCAAAACTTTATACAAATATTTAATATCTGTATTATTTCTAAATACCTGCAGCCTTTTAATAAGCAATTTCAGGAAGAAATATCCAAATTGTTAGATTTACATCACAAACTTTATTTATGTGTTCAATTTACTGATACAGTCAGTGCCTTATTTTTTTAGATGCATTTTTATTTTTCTTTCTTCTGCCTGGAGCTTTTTGGAGGATGATGATGGGAGCAGCTTCCCCCTGTGATGCACGGAAGGCAAATGTGAAATAGCACAGTTGATTCAGCTCCAAGCCCAGTGCTGTGTGGGGCCTGTTGTGGGCAGGTGCCTCCAAACCTGATTTTGTCTCCCAGGTGAGCGAGTCCGGGGTGCACAGGCCCCACGTGGCGGGGATCCACGGCAGGAGCAACGATGGGGCCTATTCCTTGGTGCTGGCAGGAGGATATGAAGATGACATTGTGAGTGGATTCTGATTATTTATGCACAGAACCAAACAAACTTGTTAAAACTCCACACCAAACACTTGCTCAGCTTCATCCATTTCCTTCAGAAGCAAACGAGGCAAGGAAAAGCTGCAGTAATCTGTGCCAGCCTGAGCCACAGGATCATCCAAACCCAATTTAATATCCCTGTGTCAGCTTTTGGTCCCAGAGTTCTGACTTTTCAAGGTCTGCATTACACCCACATTTGGAACAGTCTCGTGGGCTGTGCTGGCAGCTGTTCACTTCCAGCAGATCCTGTGTGAGCCTGGGCTGCTCAGGGGTCCTTGCACTGCTCAGGGATGTGACAAGACACCATTGTCACCTGGTCTCCTCTCCTGGCAGCCTGAGGGAGAGCCAGAGACTGGCCCAGTCTGGGAGCTTAAATACAGGAAGCATCTTCCCTTTTTGAGAATGCCCTGCTCAACCTACCTGGTTGAAAGACCTTTCTGCTTTTGTTGAATTCTTTTTGTAACTGTGTGAAAACCATCTGCATTCATTTCAGGATCATGGGAATTCCTTCACGTACACAGGGAGTGGGGGGAGAGACCTCTCTGGGAACAAGCGCACGGCAGAGCAGTCCTGTGATCAGAAACTCACCAACATGAACAGGTTGGCAACGTCTGTGCTCCCTTCTACCCTCAGCACCTGGCAGTGTGTCAGCACGAGGGGATGTTGGGGCTGTTTGCATCCAGGGAAACTGGCTGAGCTTCAGAACAAGGGCCAGAATTGGCTCTGGGCTGTGGTTTAGGCTGCAGATCAGTTGCAGAATGGGAATGCTCCTTTCAGCGCACTGTAATGGGACAGAGCTGTGAGTGGGGCTGGTGTCACATGCCATACTGGCTGAAACTTAAGGAACAGAGCAGTAAATTGGTGTAGGAGTTCTGTTCTCTCCTGGAGACCTTTGTAGCCACTGGTCACCTCAGGAGACCAGACCATTTGTAATTCTGAACTACTGCTCTCACAGATAAGCCTGGACTTGAGTGGAGGAAATGATCTGGGCTGGTGCATGAGGGTAATGCCACGAATAATCAGCTGTCTAAAATGTGCCCCCATCAGGAGGGTCACTGAGTGCTGAGGTGTCAGTGTCACACAGGTTACATGGCAGTGCTGTGTTCAGGCAAACACAACTGAACTCTGGCCTCTCCTGCAGAGCCCTGGCTCTGAACTGCAGTGCCCCCATCAACGACAAGCACGGGGCCGAGGCCAAGGACTGGCGGGCGGGGAAGCCGGTGCGGGTGGTCAGGAACGTCAAGGGAGGCAAGCACAGCAAGTATGCTCCTCTGGAGGGCAACAGATACGACGGCATCTACAAGGTAAGGAGGGCTGGGACTCGCTGCCTGAACCAGGAAAAGAAGATGTGGTTATGGCCAAGGGGCTTTTACAGAGTGTGATGGACTTGCTCTGGCTTTTTCAGGTCGTGAAATACTGGCCTGAGACAGGGAAATCTGGGTTTCTAGTGTGGCGTTACCTGCTTAGGAGGGACGATGAAGAACCTGCTCCATGGACCAAAGAGGGAAAGGACAGGATGAAAAAGCTTGGCCTGACAATGCAGGTACTGCCCTGGGACATCACCTGGACTCTGAACCTGATGGAGAGCAGGGATTTTTCTGTTACGTGTTCTTACTGAGGATGGTCCTTAGCTAAAAATTGAGACTAAGGGGGACATAAATGCTTCCAGTCTGCTGGATTGTTTGTTTTTACACATCAAGAGGCTAAAAGGACAAAACTCACTTTATTCCTGGTAAGGAATTTCTATAGGCTGTGAAGTGCTTCCCTGTAGCAGAGATCTGTTCCTTAAAATAGATTAAAAGTGCCCCTGGAGCAGTTCTTCAGAGGTCACTCTTGGACCTGTCTTGGTCTGCAAGTCTGACCTGTTGTGTTTGCATTGAATGCTCTTTGTTTTGTTTCCCTGCAGTATCCTGAAGGATATTTGGAAGCTGTTGCAAACAAAGATAAGGAAAAAGAAAATAATGGAGATGATGAGTTTGATACCCCGGGGAAAGGGAAGAGGAAAAGGAAATCAGCAGGTTTGTGGAGTAGGCAAGTGGATATAGAAAGCCTTGGAGGTCTTTGTGCATTTTACTTGGTTACTCTTTTCTGGTGGTTTTTTGGTTTTTAAAAAAAATCTTTGTGTTTTCATTCAGGTGGGGAGGAAACACCCGTCACCTCTCCAGCAGGGACTCCAAAGAAAACTAAAGTTGAGCCATACAAGCTGACATCCCAGCAGAAATCTCTTATAAAAAGTGATGAAGCAAATGAAAAACTGTGGAATGAAGTCCTAGAGGCTCTCAAAGATGGACCGGTACAATGGGCTTTTCCCCCAGCTGTAGTTGTGCTGTCCCCAGACACAAACCCTTGGCTGAGTTAAAGAACAGCCTCGGACCTAAAACCATCTTATTTTAGTGTAAACACCCCCAGCAGGTTTAATGGGACAGATTTTGCATATTAAGATTTGTTGAGAATCTTTCCATGATCAAAGTACTCCCTTGCTTTTAATGGTGAGGGTTTGGGTTAATTTATGTGTCTTTCAGCACTAAATTGATTCAAATGTTCTCTTTGCAGAAATTTCTGAATAAAGTGGAGGAGGCCTTTCTTTGTATTTGCTGTCAGGAGGTCGTGTTCCGGCCCGTCACCACCGTGTGCCAGCACAACGTCTGCAAGGTGGGCTGGGCTCTGCTGGGCTGGGCCTGGGCTGGTGGGGAGGAATTGTTCCCTGTGAGGGTGGTGAGGCCCTAGAATGGAATTCCCAGAACAGCTGGGGCTGCCCCTGAATCCCTGGAAGTGTCCAAGGCCACGTTGGACAGGGCTTGGAGCAGCCTGGGGCAGTGGGAGGTGTCCCTGCCGTGGCAGGGCTGGCGCTGGGTGGGGTTTAAGGCCCCTCCATCCCCACCCAGGCTGGAATTCCCCGATCTCTGCTGCGTCCAACTTGGGAGTGCAGTGCCCTGGTCCCTCTGGGCCATTCCCAGCAGTCTCGCTGTGCCAAAGGAGCCTGGCTCCCTGTCCCTGACCCCTGCTGGCTTCTGTCCCCAGGACTGCCTGGACAGGTCCTTCAAGGCCTCGGTGTTCAGCTGCCCCGCGTGTCGCTACGAGCTGGGCCGCAGCTACAGCATGGAGGTGAACGAGGCCCTGCAGAGCGTCCTGGCCCAGCTCTTCCCCGGCTACGGCAGCGGCCGGTGATCCCCCAAAGCACTTCTCCCTCCCTCCCCAAACCTACTCCTGGGCTTAATTTAAAACAAAACAAAAAAAAAGGTAGTTTGTGTTTTCTCCCACCCCCAGCAAAAATGGTTTTAAGTCTTCCTCGTTTTTAAAAAAAAAACAAACCCTGTAAACTCCAAGGATTATCCTTTGGTATGTTCGTGGATTTTTTTGTTCTCTATGTTGAACTTTGCATTTTTTTTTTTTTCATCCCCTCAAACCTGTCATTCATCAGCACAGAATTATTTGTTTCTAATGGACTGAAAGTGCTTCCGGTGAGGCTGCTAATGATGAGGAAAGTTCTCAGAGTGCCCCTGTGCCCCTTTTATTTTTATTTTTTATTCCAAAAATGGCTTGGTTGCTAGAACAATCTTCACTGTCTGGGGATTTGGCCATCAAGGTAGACTTGTGCATCACCTTGGCAGCATTTTGATACTGAATTTGTACAAGATGGTTCCTGGCTTTTGTACCACAAGTAGGTTTTTACTATTTTTTTTGTAAGAACTGGGTTTTATACATTTGACAAAAAGCCGTTTCCTGCGAATTTTGTATCTCAGAACCAGAAGGCTGCTTGCTTAGAGCCAAGTTGGTTGGAGCAATATGAAGTACTACCTCACTGGACTTCTCTTAGGGAAGGATTTGTTCAGCCAGGTGCTGTCCCCTGTCCCGAAATGCCATTGTGGAATATCCTAAAGCCATTCTTAAGTGCCTTTTGTCCTTTGCTGGAAGACTGGGCTCTGAATCACCATCAAGGTCTCCTTTTTTTTTCATAAGCACTGAATTGTTGGGACTTGCCAGCCGGATTCTTTGGGAGCGTGGATCACTGTAGCTGTGTGTGATTAGTGGGGATTTACAGAGGATCAGGTTTCCTAGTTATAGATGTATTGGGGAGTTTTTTTTTTTTTTTCTTTGTTTCACTGCATTTCTACCTGGAAATGAAAAATAACCAATTCTGGCTTTTTTAATGAACCATTTTGTATTGGCCATGCCTGGAGAAGGCTCCCTTGGTTTCCCTCTAACATTACCAAAGTTTGCAGTTTGATACCTCAGCAAGACAGGGATGATTTTAATCACACTTTTCTGCAGACAGACTGGAACAAATGTGCCTATTATTGGTTTCCTCAACCCTTACCCTTTGGAAAGTGATTATGTTAATATGTTAGGGAAAAAGACCCCGCAACATTTTATACATTTTTTGGTGAACTTGTCAATTTTTTGTATAATGTGCAAGTCGATGTTCTCAAAATAAATATCTTTTCAAATTGATTGTTGACTGTTCTCCTTAATTCTTTTGATCCAAAGTGGATTTTCAAACCAAATTCCTTGTGCAGGAATTTGAATTTATGTCCCATTAAGCCAAGCAGTTTATTTTTCTAAGGGCTATGATTTTTATTATGATTTTTCACTGCAAATTTGGAAAATCCTCATTTGCTGTTCTTCAACGTAATTGCTTCTAGGCACTAGTGAGGGCATGTGTTATGTTCAAGATTCCCCAAATTTTTCTTTTAACTTGCATTCAATTTCCAGTGCTCCAGAATCCAGGTATCAACTGGCAATTGGAATTGTTTGTCCATTTAATGAATAAACTCCAAAATTGTTGCAAGTGCCAAGTCCTGCATCATATTTGAGGTGTTACAGGAACAAGTGTGAGCTCCACAAACCAGAGGAATAAATTCAGCCACTGGGGTTTTCACAAATGCAGATGAAGGAAATAAAGCAGCATTAAGGTGGTAAAAACAAAACCTGTGAAATTAAGCACCATCTGCCCTCTTTAAAATAATGTTTATTTTAAGGTCATTGTTAACATTAAACACTTTCAGATATTTAGATTTCATTGAAAATGTCCTTGCACTTTTTATTCTGTAACTGGGGGTGAGTGAGTGAAAGCGAGGGAGTGTTTCTGCATTTAAATTGCAATAACTGCAATGACTTCCTTCGTTTATTTGTTTTGTTGTTATTTGGAACTTGAAAAACAAACTTTGTTTCCTCCATAGGTGCCAATGTACTGTTCTGTTCGTGGCTTTTTAAAGCAACAATTACAATTCCTCTGCAAATTGGACACTTTCTGGTGAGGTCTGCCAAAATTATCTGTCCCAAATTACAGAGCCCTGCTAGGAAAACGCCTGTGCTGCGCAGCGGGCACAAAGGAATTTGGTGCTGGGGTGATGTTTCACCTCCCACTCACACCCGGGTCCATTTCTGGGGCAAATCCCCGAGATGGGAACGGGAACAAAGTTTCCTGGGTAAAGACTCGGGAAGGGGAGTGACAGCAGCAAAAACCCAACCGAGGATCCGCTTCTATTCTGGGAATTCCCAGGGCGGGCACAGACTCCAAGCTCAGCTCGGCGTAATTGAGTGCAAAAGCTCCCGGGGGCCTGGGGCTGGCCAGGGGTCCCCGCTGTGTCCCCACACCTGCAGGGATGGGGACCCCCAAACCTCACCTGCAGGGATGGGGACCCCCAAACCTCACCTGCAGGGATGGGGACCCCAAAACCTCCCCGGGCGGCGCCGTCCGAGGCCTCGTCCCGTCCCGGCCCGGGGGCTGCCCGGGAGCGGCGGCGCTGCGGGGATGGGGATCGATGGTCCCCTGGTCACTGCTGTCCCCCCAATCCCAAACAGCCCCGACCCCAAATATCCCCCCGATCCCAAATATCCCCCTGGTCACTGCTGTCCCCCCGATCCCAAATATCCCCCTGGTCACTGCTGTCCCCCTGATCCCAAATATCCCCCGATCCCAAATATCCTCCTGGTCCCCAATATCCCCCGATCCCAAATATCCCCCTGGTCACCACTGTCCCCCTGATCCCAAATATCCCCCTGGTCCCCAATATCCCCCAATCCCCACTGTCCCCCTATCCCCAATATCCCCCTGGTCCCAAATATCTCCCAACATTCCCCCAATTCCCGCTGTCCCCCCGATCCCCAGTATCCCCCTGGGGTCCCCAACATTCCCCAATTCCCGCTGTCCCCCCGATCCCCAGTATCCCCCTGGGGTCCCCAACATTCCCCAATTCCCGCTGTCCCCCCGATCCCCAGTATCCCCCTGGGGTCCCCAATATTCCCCAATTCCCGCTGTCCCCCCGATCCCCAGTATCCCCCTGGGGTCCCCAACATTCCCCAATTCCCGCTGTCCCCCCGATCCCCAGTATCCCCCTGGGGTCCCCGGTGTCCCCCCGGCCCCGCCATGCCCCGCCCGGCCGCGCGGGGGCGCTCGCGCTCGCCGCTCCCCCATTGGCGCAGCGCGGCCGCAGCGCCCCCGCCCCGCGCTGTGCGGCTCCTCACGTCCTCACGGCCCCGCCCCGCCCCCGACGGGCACCGCGCGCCGCCAATCAGAGCCCGCCCGGCGCACGCCTCGCCCAATGGCGACCGGGGGCGGGCCGCCGGCAGCGGAAGGCCGCGTGCGATTGGCGGAAAGCGCCTGAGCGACGGGAGCGCTCCCCGCTGCCCCGCCCGTCGGTGGGCGGGCCGCCTCTCCGCCGCACCGGCCAATCAGCGCCCGCGCTCGCCTTGTTATTCGGCGATCGGCCTCGCCACTGGCCGGACCCGCCGTCCGTCCCCGGCGGCGCGGCCAATGGGCGCGAGGGCGGCGCCGCGCTCGGCCAATGGGCGCGGCGGGGAGGCGGGCGCAGGTGGTGGCCGCGGGGCGCTGCGCTCGCCTGGGCGCCCCCCCCCCCTTCGCTGCGCCCCCCGCGCCGCCGAGGGCCCCGCGCGCAGGTACGGCCGGACCGCGCCCCCGCCCCGCACCGGCCCCGGCCCCGCACCGGCCCCGGCCCCGGCCCCGGCCCCGGCCTCGGCGGGCCCCGCCGCCCCCGCGCTGCGCCCCCCGCGGCGCCGGGCCCGCCGCCGCCGCTCCCGGCCCCGGCCCCGTCCCCGGCGCGGCCCCGGCGCTGCCGCTCCCTTCCGGGCCCGCGGCCCCCGCGCGGCCTCCCCCGCGGGCCGGCTCGGACGGGCCCGCGCCCCGGCCCCGCCGCGCTTTGTGTGGGTGGCAGCCCGGCCGGCGGCGGCCCCGGCGGGCCCCGCTCCCCCTGAGCCAGCTTTGGGGCTTTGGGCCCCAGGCGTGGATCAATGGCGATCCCGGGGGTTCGGCTCGGGGCCCTGGGTTGGGGGCGAGCAGAAGCTGCCGCTGGCTCCGTGATTCGGTGCGGGCGCTCCGTGCTGGGAAAGCCGGGGGCTGGAAGGTGACAGCGGCGCGGGGTTTGGCTGTTTCATCTCTGCTTTCCCCCTCCGGAGACTGTCAAAGTCTGGGGCCGAGCCGAAGCTCTTCCCTTCCCGTTCCTGTTTCTCTGAATTCCTGCGTTACTCGTTCACGTGTGCGGGACCCCGGCACGGCCCCGGTGTCCCCGGGCCGGGGGGAGCGGGGACAGCCCCCAGACCCTTGGGGGCTGCGGGATTTGTGTGTCCGGGCACGCTTTGGTGACTTCCCCGGCTTCCAGCTGCCCTTGTTCGCAGCAGCGGAGAAGATGGAGGGGATGCGGTGGAAGGGGAACTCTTCAGGAAAACCATCCTGAGGGTCTGCAGAGGGGCCAGGGACAGGAGCCCAGCAAGGGCTGGAGCTGTGCCAGGGCTGGGCACGGAGCTCAGGGAAAGGTTCTTCCCCCCGAGGGTGCTGGCACTGCCCAGGCTCCCCAGGGAATGGTCCCGGCCCTGTCAGAGCTCCAGGGATGCCCAGGGTGGGATTGTTGGGGGTCTGTGCAGGGCCAGGGGCTGCACTGGATTCTCCCGTGGGTCCCTCCCGGTTCAGGACGTCCTGGGATTCACCCAAAGGTGGTTCTTGGCTTTCCTGGAGCTCTTGCTTTTGAAGCTGTTCAGGAGCCAGGGGTGTTGTAGCTTTGGACCCCTTTGTATTGAAGAATGGAGTCAGCAGTAAGGTTCAGGTTCATCCGTGCTCCCTCTGCTTGGTAATGGAGCTGCTGCAGGGGCTGGGCTGCTGCTGGGACAGCAGATTTGTGCTCTGGAACTCGTTTGTGCTGGGCCAGTTTAAACCTGTGCTATATCAACTATGACCCTCCCAAAACTAAGTTTCCTTTAACCAAAAAGCGTTAATTTTAAGGAGCTCTGTCCATCTGAAACCTGATAGCATTTCACCCACAACATTGCTTCTTTCCTGGGATCTTTTGCTTTTTTCTCATCACTTTCCTTTTCCTGTTTCACTGAAATTCACAGAGTCAGGGAAACCTTAAGCCTAGAATCATAAACTTACAGTTACATTTCAGCAATTACATCAAGTAACTGTTGGAGCACCCAGTAATTGCTCTGTGACAGCAAGTTCCCATTTCTTGGGCTTCTCTGTAACAAGAGAAGGAGTTGGGGCAGGTTGACCAACTCCTGCAGTGCCTGAAGGAATCCTGAAGGAATCCTGAAGGAATCCACGGCTGTTTCTGTCTCATGAGAGGCAGGAGTTCCTCCCATGCAAAGGAGATGTAGGTGGATATAAAGTGATTCCTTGTTCCAGAGTTGATATTCATGGATGAAACATTCACTGGAGCATCTTTTGACAGGAAAATTCTGTCTAACACTCTGTGGTGGATTATTCTTTCTCCTTTTTATGCTGATTGGAAAGAGATAATTCCCTTGACTGGCCCAGTGGGACCAGAATATCTATGGTCCTATATTTAAACATGACGTATGAAATATGTGATATATACACAAAAGGATGTAAAATGTATTTATATACATGTAAAATATATAGAAGGAGTCAGTTTTGCCAGTAAGTCAGAACACTTTGGTAAAGACCCAAAGTACACAAGTGTCACGTTCCAAGTTTGGCTTTAGGGTGAACGTGGGCTTTTATAAATAAAACCTCACACACATGAAAGGTTTCAGCAGCTTTTGATGGGAAGTCAAGAGCAAAATTCACGTTCAGGGAGAATCCCACCAATTTCCTGTAGCTAATCCTGGCCATTGGTCATGGGAAGTGCTCACCTGTTACCCTGAGCTGTGGGGACAGTGCTGCTCTCACTGGGAACTGTTCTCAAACCCTGTCATGCACCAGAGAAGGATTTAGCAGATGAAGTGGGAGTTCCACAGCTCTGCAGGTGTTTTAGATCACCCAAAATACAGACAGCTCCTGAAAACTCAGAGCTATTTCCATATAAAAGGTCATAAGAAATTTGATGTGCGTTGGGAAAACCAGTTGGGCCAGCCCTGCTGGAAGGGCACGGGGGCTCTGTGGGGATTTTGCATTTAAGCAGGGTTATGTTTTATTTCCTCCTGGGATGTCCAGCTGCACTACAGCAAACAGTGTCAGCATCAGGAGGCTCTGATTCACCTTGCAAGTTTAAATCTCATTTTTGAGAGCAGGCAATCCACCTGAGAGCAGAAATAATCATTGTGAGCTGCAGGCTGAGCCACCCAGGCAGCAGGGAGGGAAAGCTCTTGGCAGTCAGGAGAAACTTGGTGTTCCTTAATTAATTCTGGGCAGTCAGGAGGACTCGGGACTGTTGGATTTCCCCTTCCCTGACTCATCCAGAGCTCAGGGTGTGCTGTGGGGAAGGGTTTGCAGAGCCTGTGCTGCTCCACGCTCCTTCACTGGAGCATCTGTTAATAGCAAAGATGGATGACAGCTAAATATGTCACCACAAGTGAGGGATTTGCTTAATGGATTTGGATGCCACTGGGATCCTCCCGGGCTGCACAGGGCGCTGCTGGAAATAATTATTTGTCATCTGGTGAAGAATTCAAGAGGGTTTGTCCG
The DNA here is from genome assembly GCF_024509145.1 of Vidua macroura. Classification (NCBI taxonomy): domain Eukaryota; kingdom Metazoa; phylum Chordata; class Aves; order Passeriformes; family Viduidae; genus Vidua; species Vidua macroura. The sequence continues at coordinate 4,555,174 of NC_071596.1, read as the reverse complement.
TTTGCAGTAGCAACTGAAATCCTGGAGTACTGCAAAATGCTGGCAGGAATCCTGTCATTTCACACAGGTTGGGGGTTATTAATGACTTATCACTGTGGGATGAGGAAGGTTTTTTTTCCATTTTCAAGTGTTCTCCACTAAACTGATCGTTGCTTAATAAGATTTTCTCTTTTTAACCTTTGTTCTGGACCAAATATGTTCTGTCTTGTCACAACTTAGGGATAGAGCCATTTGCTACCATGGCTTAATTAAGGTACTTATTTTCATTTATATTTTCATAGGGTAAATCACTCTCCTTTATAGATGAGGCAGTTCCTCAGTCAAGCTCTTACTGGATTACACAGCAGAACACATTTGTATTCTGCCCTTCCTTGTGTGTGCCTCACTCATGGCAGGAGTAACCTGAAGCTTCATTATTTTTATGTTTTATGAGGCTCATGAACAAGCCACAGTGCCCAGATCCTTAGAGAATACAGGATTGTCTTTGTGTTCCTAAAGCTGTTAGAAAACCTGCTTTTGAAAATGGCCCAAAAAGTGAATGCTGGAAGTGGGTGGGGGCTTAAGGTGATTTCTGAGGTTTTCTGATATTCCTCCACAATTTTGGATACACCCCAGGGCAATGGAGAGGCCTTTGGTGAGGTTTTGGTGCAGATAAGAAGTTTTTGTGAAGTTTCCCATATTTGATCTCAGTTCTGTTGGCAGAACAAGCAGCACAGCTTTGCCTGGGAGGGGTGAGTCAAGTTTGGAACTGCAGCTTCCAGAGAGACCTGGATAAAACAGAGCTGGGAGAGATTCAAATTGTCTCGTTTCACCTTGAAGCTCTGGGTTTAATTTAGGCTTTAAATTGTCACTCCTCGAGGTGGCTGAAAGGTGTGAAATGGCTGCGAGCTGGGAGAAGCCCAGGGGGGGCTGAGGTTCCTGGGGGTACCTGGGGGTTACCTGGGCAGGTGAGCCAGGGAGGGGCTGGGGTTTTTTAGGGTTACCTGGGCAGGTGAGCCAGAGAGGGGCTGGGGTACCTGGGTGTACCTGGGCAGGTGAGTCGGGGTTCTACAGGGCTGTGCTGAGGTTCTTGGTGATTGCTGGGTAGGTGAGCCAGGAAGGGACTGAGATTCCTGGGGGTACCTGGCCAGGTGAGCCAGGGAGGGGCTGAGGTTCCTGGGGGTACCTGGCCAGGTGAGCCAGGGAGGGGCTGAGGTTCCTGGGGTACCTGGCCAGGTGAGCCAGGGAGGGGCTGAGGTTCCTGGGGGTACCTGGCCAGGTGAGCCAGGGAGGGGCTGAGGTTCCTGGGGGTACCTGGCCAGGTGAGCCAGGGAGGGGCTGAGGTTCCTGGAGTACCTGGCCAGGTGAGCCGTGGTTCTGCAGGGCCGTGCCAGGCTCGCTGCTCCTCTGCCCGAGCTCCGGGATGTGCTGGCAGCTGGAACTGGGTCAGTGTGTCACACCCAGCCCGGGCATTGCCTCGGGCACAAAACCAGCCCAGGGCTTCCTTTTGTATGGGCAGGGTGGTTAAAAACGCCTCCGACAGCCCCATTTGTTGAGGGTTTTTGTTCTAAAAACCTAAAGGAGCTTAGAGAAGTAGAGCAAGTTGCTGAGAGCTCCAGGCTTTTTGTTCTGGCAGGGTTGTGGAAGGAAAACTGGGAATTAGTCCTTATTAAGGTGTTATCTGATGCAGGAATCACCTTTTGGGCAAAGCACTGCAGTAATCGAGGTTCCTGCTTGCTTTGCAAGGTTCCTGACGTCCTTTCCTGTAAGAATAAGAGATTGTGGATGCTTTATTTTAACATTTGCAGTGCTGCTGCCTTGGATTGAGGTGCCATGGGCTAAAACTTGGAATTCCTGTTCAGATTCAACAGCTCAGTCCATATGAAGTGCCTTTTATAATACTTAAGTTGTGTTTGAAAGACTCCTGAAGCCTTGCAGTGAATCCAGTGAAGATAAGAAAATGCAGCAGAGATAACTCGTGCCATGCAGCAAACGGAGGCTCCTGCAGTCCTTGGAAAGGCTGTGCCTCAGCAGTGGTTTGTGAACTGATTTGTGTGGGTTTAGGACGAGTTTATCTCGTCTGTTCAGTCAAACTTTTGAGTTTTTGAGGTTCTGATCTAGATTTAGTCAGAAATGACCATTGCATGTTAATTACCTTGCCTCAGGCAATAATGGACTGTTTTAAAGTCATCCAGATTTATTGCTCTTAAACGTAACCACTTTTTTCTTCCCCTTTTAAATCCTGTTTGTGACTAAATAATTTTGTTGTTAGAAAAATGTGTGAGTAACTGTGCACTTCTACAGCAAAGAGGGTGTTTTGGGGGAAAATTTTATTTTCCCTTAATGAGCTACATATGCTGCTTGATTTCAAGTACAGGAGGATCTGGAATTGTGGAGGAGTCTTGTGGAGTGTAAAAATTAATAGAAAATAACTCTCAGTTTGTCAGATCCCAGGCACTGTAGATCTTCATCCTGTGCTGGATGGGAATGTTGTCTCTGTTCCTCTTTCCCAAATATTTCCTCTGTTGTGTTTACTTAGCCTTTATGGAGGATATATGAAACTCAAAGCAATTTGAATGTTAAAAATGTAATGGATTGAATCTATAAATATTTTTTGGGGGAAAGGTGTTAGTTTAAATCCTTGCTGTAATTGTACAGTTGTTTAAAACTGGGCAGAGCAACAGCAAACTTCAAACTTAAAAATTTACATTTTGTTTGTCTAAATGCTGGAATCTGATTCTTGGGAATAGAGGGGAAGGAAGGAAACTTGTCTCAGATATCCTTACCATTCTAGTTTTAATATAAATATATATAGATTTTAGTAGTCTATTTTATACAAAGACCTGATGTCTTGCAAAAGTTTGTCTTTGGTTCTGCAAAGAAACTTTGGATAGAGCCTGATCAGTGAGAATGGATGGAAATCAGAGTAATTTTTTGGCTTAGAGAGAAAGGAAGTAGATGGAAATAGAAGAATCTGTCCTTTGTGTTCCAGCCTAATTCATCTAAAAATGCCATTTCAGATAAACACATGAGGTTTCCATTAATATTTGTGTGCAGGACTTAATAGTTAAATAATGAGTTAAGAGCAAGTTTAAAGGAGTTTCTCATGAGCAGGGTTCTCATTATTGTTGGGGAAATGCCTCAAATACTGAGTGAGGCAGGAAAAGTTAATCCAGGCCCGCTTGAAATCTGCATTTTGTTGGTGTCATTTTGTGTCACATGTCTGACGCTGAGAGGCTCTGCCCCATTTCCCTGCCAGTGCCCAGCCCTGGCAGAACCATCCCAGCTCATCCCCTGGCACAGCAGAGGGACAGACAGCCACGAGCTCTGCCCCATGCAGACTGGGAGATTTCCTCCTGCTCCCAAGCTGGAGCTTTGTTTATCCCCTGGAATTCCGGTGTGGGGTTCTGCTCCCTCAGCAGGGCGTGGTGCCCGTGCCAGTCTGTGCCCACCTCCTGTGAGCCACCCTCTGCTCGGGGCTGGCAGCAGCTTGCAGGGCTGGCAGCATTTCCATTTGTCTTTTTAGCCCTTTCCAGCGCAGCCCCAGGGAAACCCTGGGGGTGTTGCTGGGTCAGGAGTGGGTTTGTTCTGGTTGGTGCTGTCACGGGGTAGCAGCGTCCTCATCACCTGGGCACAGCTTTGCCCTGAGACCTGCTGCCTTCTCCAAAGGTCTCTGCAGGAACTCGTGTTCTGGTCTGTGGAGAAACCGAGCGTTAACTTTGTTTGGCAAGATCAGAAGTGGTTTTTTGTGGTGTTGCTGTGCCCTCAGTGCTGCCAGCACCAGTTTGCTGGCACTGGGGACAGGATGGGCCCCAGTGCTGCTGCCTAAAGCCACATTTGTTCCCACAACAGGCACTGCTTTAAGTCAAAGTCACCCCTGGCTCGTGGCATTATCGACTCTGCAGAGATCAATAGTGGGGCAGCAGCAGGAACTGCTCAGAAATCCCAAACCTTTTCCTGGAGGAAGGATTCCCAGTCCTGGCAGTCCTGTAGCAAGCTCGAGTCATTGATCTCAGCTGGGCATCTTGGACTTTTTCTGTGCTGTACAAAGGTTTCAGTCAACAGGTGCAGGATTTCAGTCACAGAAGTGTCTTGGTTCACAGCAGTTTTGGAAGGGAAAAGTCTCATGTAAAAGTCATTGAAATTAAAACTCAGTTCTTTGTGTGCACCGAGATTGTCCCTCTGGAGACACGTTTTTGTGCTTCCTCACAATGGTTGAAAATTAGAACATTTTCATAATATTTCAGGTTGTTACTCTCTTACAAAGAAACAGAATATATCCAGCTGAGAAAAATACCTTCACTCTTCTTTTCAGGAGCTAATGGGGGCTCTGACTACGGAATCCTCCTTCTCAGTATTGAGAGGAGGGTTTGTTCCCATCTGGCCCTCACCCACAGCCCTGCCAGGCTGAAAGGGGCTCTCAGTGTTCTCAGAATAGTCAGATTCTGCTCTGCAACCTTCCAGTGATGCTGGGAGCTCGTTAGGACACTGGCTAATTGGGGCCATCTGCTGAAAATCCCAGATAAAGCTGCAGCCCTGTCCTGCTGCCTTGTCCTGTGTGATCCCAGGAGCTGGGACAGAGGTGACCATGAATCCTGGGACAGAGGTGACCACGAGTGCTGGCACTGCTTTCCCAAAACACATCACTGCTGCCACGTGGGAAGCACTTGGGGAAGAAATTCTCTTCTCCCCAAGCTTTTCCTGTGGCCTGGGTGTTCCCAGCTCCTTGGGGTTGGTGGGGCAAGCTCCCACATCTCACTGAGGTCATGGACCTCATTCTCCCTTCCCATGAGCTCTGTGGCCATTTTGTTGTAATAGCTTAATTAGTTTGATTAGCTAAAAGTACATTATCTAGGGTAGGTGTTGAAATGTTCTTTAGGTAGGACTGTACATGGAAAAATCTTGTGCTTTGCTGTCTCTGGACTAAAGAATTCCAGAGTGCCAGGTGATGCTGCTTGTATTGAGGCGGTAGACCTTTTAATTAATTAATTAAGCTTTGCAGGAAGTAATTTTATCCTTTAATTAATTGATTAAGCTTTGCATGAAGTAGTTTTTGATCTCCCTTCCTTACTGGAGCATGTATTTTCACTCTTTGCTCTGAGTTTATTAACTAAAAATTGGAATTTTGTGAGAGAATCTTGAGGGAAAGATGAGATAAAGCCTGGCTTTGCCTGTTTGTTTTCCCCCTGGTTGTGGGTAAAGCTGCAAATCCTGGGAAGCCTCTCTGGAGCAGATGGTGCTGGCAGGGCTCCTCCTCAGGACGGAATTCGGGCGCCGCTCCCGAGCCAGCTCCTCCCAGGATCCTGGCGGGGCTCCCCGCTCCCCTCGGCCCCGTGGCATTTCCAGACCCTGCTCAAAAATAGCCCCAGTATTCCCGGGGAGGTTGTGTCAGGGTTTGGGATGGTTTCTGTCCCTGTCCCACTTCCCCAGCAGCCCCTTTCCCTCCAGCTCAGCCCCATTTTCCTGGGATCAGCGCTGGCCTTTGGGGATTGGAGCAAACCTCTGGCAGATGGGTCCCCACAGCTCCCGTGGCTCATCCCAGGGATTTCCTGCTTGTATTCCTCCAAAACATTTGTGTAGGAAAGCCTTCCCAAGGGCACGGATCAATCTGCTGCTTCTCCTCACGTGCTGGCCCTGAAACAGAAGCTTTTGTTCTCAAAAGGCAATTTTTGTTCCTCGTTTGGCAAGGTTGGGGATCTCCTTGGGCAGGGCCACCCTGAAGATGGAGGGGTTGGTTAAATGGCCCTTTTGTTTCAAAACTGCAACAATTTCTGTTGGAAATGGGAAGTATCTTGGGGTGAAAGGGGTGAAATGGTATTTTTCTCCCTCAATTGGTTTTGCTCTGGGATTTCCTACAATACTGGGATTCATAATTTGATTTTATTCTGGACTGGGCTCTGCATCTCTGGCTCCTGGCTTGGGAAGGGCTTTTCTGCCTATGAGAAGCTGTGATTTTATGCATAAAATTCCTTTAAATACTCCTTGGGGAAGGACGTGAGACTTGCAGATCCCTGTTTTGAAACACATTTGCATAAAAGTTCCCGTGTAAAATTCGAATGTTTTTTGGCTTCTAAAATTTCGCTCAAAACTGTTCACGTGCCTGTGAAATGAAAAGTTTTACCCAGTTAAAATGAAACCTTGGTGCCCTGGGTGTGGAATCTGCCCACTTTAGTGTGTGAAGCTGGTTTTAATTCCAGGAGCTGGGAGCACTGGCTGTGTCAGGAGTGAGTTCTCACCCATTCAAACACAGATCTGGGAGTATTCCCTGCTTTATTTTCTGTTTTTCTAACACTACAAGTACTTCCAGGAGCATCTGCAATACTTCTTGGCTGCTTTGAAATCAGTTTAAAGGCACTTTAAATGCTTTTTTATTCCATGTAAAAGTCTGGCAGGAGCTGTTTTCCTGCAGTTCATCCTCCACAGCCCAGCACTGCCATCTCGTGAGCGCTCGGGGTGTGGAGCTGCTGCAGCTCCTCACATGGAGAACTCTCCCATGGGGATATTTGCAGCTGAAATGCCACTAAACCCTTTTATTTCCCTTACAGATTTCCAGCATATCCTTAAAAAAGTCTATTTTAAAAATTGTGATTTCATCCTGAACGGTTTGAGAGTTTGTTTTGGATGTTTTGGAGTTGTGCTTCTGTATTTCTTGTGAGGCTTGCTTGACATTTCATTCTATTTCTGTACATTGCAAATACAAAGTGTAATGAAGCTACATTAAAAAAAAAAAACCAAAAAAGCAACCCTTAATTTTGTAATTTTTAATGTAGTCTAGCACATGAAAAAACCCCAAAATTGGGGAAAGCTGTTGGGTTTGAACCTAAACAGAAAATGGTGAAGCATTTTGGTGGAAAACTTGCGGGGTGGCGAGTTTTACACACTGACAAAGCTGAGGGTGGTGAGAAGCTGTTATTTTTGTGACACCATCCTGATGAGGCACCACTTTCTGTGGTGAACTGGGGGCAGATGTTAAGCCCCTGGTCTATATTTAGCCCCTGTCCGAGCTCTCGGGTGATCCTGGTATCAGGAGTTCCTGACTAAGTGGATTTTTGGTTGGAAGCTCCTCATGTCCACGTTAGAGGGTAGTTCTTACAAATCCCCCCTTGCGGGAGTAGAGGGAGGAAATGAAAAATCTCTCTGGGCTTTCTGTGGAGGTCCTTAGAGCTGGGAGTTAAACCCCAAAGGTTTTAACCAGTATCTTTTCCTGCCCCTTTCCTTCCTGTGTCCCTCTGTGTCCCTTCTGCAGGACTGGAACTATGGGGTCGGAAAACCCGAGCCCGCAGAACCCTGGCTGCAAGATCATGACCTTCCGGCCCTCGCTGGAGGAGTTCCGCGACTTCGGGAGGTTCATCGCCTTCATGGAGTCCCAGGGAGCCCACCGGGCAGGGCTGGCCAAGGTGAGGGGCTGGCCGAGGTGAGGGGCTGATTGAGGTGAGGGGCTGGCCAAGGTTGAGGGGCTGATTGAGGTGAGGGGCTGGCCAAGGTGAGGGGCTGGCCGAGGTGAGGGGCTGGCCGAGGTGAGGGACTGGTTGAGGTGAGGGACTGGTTGAGGTGAGGGGCTGGTCGAGGTTGAGGGGCTGGTCGAGGTTGAGGGGCTGGTCGAGGTTGAGGGGCTGGTCGAGGTTGAGGGGCTGGTCGAGGTGAGGGGCTGGTTGAGGTTGAGGGGCTGGTTGAGGTTGAGGGGCTGGTTGAGGTTGAGGGGCTGGTTGAGGTTGAGGGGCTGGTTGAGGTTGAGGGGCTGGTTGAGGTTGAGGGGCTGGTTGAGGGTGAGGGGCTGGTTGAGGGTGAGGGGCTGGTTGAGGTGAGGGGCTGGCCGAGGGCAAGGGCTGCTCAGGGCAGGGCCAGCCAAGATGAGGAGCTGGCTGAAGTGAGGGTAGCTTGGGGCAGGGCTGGCCGAGGTGAGGGGCTGGCCGAGGTGAGGGGCTGGCCGAGGTGAGGGGCTGGTTGAGGTGAGGGGCTGGTTGAGGTTGAGGGGCTGGTCGAGGTTGAGGGGCTGGTCGAGGTTGAGGGGCTGGTCGAGGTTGAGGGGCTGGTCGAGGTTGAGGGGCTGATCGAGGTGAGGGGCTGGTCGAGGTTGAGGGGCTGGTCGAGGTGAGGGGCTGGCCGAGGTTGAGGGGCTGGCCAAGTGCAAGGGCTGCTCAGGGCAGGGCCGGCAAAGGTGAGGGGCTGGCTGAGGTGAGGGTGGCTTGGGGCAGGGCTGGCCGAGGTGAGGAGCTGGCCCGGCCGAGGTGAGGGGCTGGCCAAGGTGAGGGGCTGGCCAAGGGCAAGGGCTGCTCAGGGCAGGGCTGGCCGAGGTGAGGGGCTGGCCAAGGTGAGGAGTCGGCCAAGGTGAGGGCTGCTCGGGGCAGGGCTGGCCAAGGTGAGGAGCTGGCTGAGGTGAGGGGCTGGCCGAGGTGAGGGGCTGGCCAAGGTGAGGAGTTGGCCAAGGTGAGGAGTTGGCCAAGGTGAGGGGCTGGCTGAGGTAAGGAGTTGACCAAGGTGAGGAGCTGGCTGAGGTGAGGAGTCGACCAAGGTGAGGGGCTGGCCAAGGTGAGGAGTTGGCCAAGGTGAGGAGTTGGCCAAGGTGAGGGCTGCTCGGGGCAGGGCTGGCCAAGGTGAGGAGCTGGCTGAGGTGAGGGCTCCTCAGGAGGTGGAGCTGTCTTCTGAGGGCCCGAGATCTTGTTTGTGTTCATGGAGCTGAGCACAGTGTGTTTTTTGCAACACTGTACCTCTGGTTTGGTTATGGAGAGAGGAAAGGAGAGGAGCTACAGGGCTTTTGTAGAGCCATGGAATGTCCTGAGTTGGGAGGGACCCACAGGATCATCCAGTTCAGCTTCTGGCCCTGCACAGACACCCCAACAATCCCATCTTGTGCATCCCTGAGAGCTCCTGGAGCTCTGGCAGCCTTGGGGCTGGGAGCCTGGGCAGTGCCCAGCACCCTCTGGTTATGAGAACTTTTCATGTGAAGCTTCTAAATTCCAGTACCTGACAGGGAACTGCTTGGAAAACTCCAAGATGAAGTGATTAGAAAGGGTATTTCTGTGGCCATGTCAGCACAGGCTGATGAGATCATTTGTTCTGACAAGGACTTGTTAGGAGTGGTGTTTAGCTGGCCTTAATAAAGCACAGTGGAGAAATAAAGCTGTTAAGCATGAAATAATTCTTATTTCTTCTAAAACACAGGTCAATTACTGGGTTTATTGCTGCTCTAAAGAGAGCTGGCTATTGATGAAGAGCTCTGTGTGGAATGTTTCCTTGTCCACTCAAGTGTACAAGCAATTACCTTCCAGGACTCTGCTAGGGAGATTATTTTAATAGAGCTTGTTGGTGACTTCCAGATATTGTAAAGAAATGACTTTACTTGTAGGATTAATCTGAGCATTCCAGGTCAGTTTTGTGTCTCTTGCAGCTGCAGTTCAGAGCCCTGTAAGGGAAGTCGAGCCCATGGTGCCCACCAAAACCCACAGCTCCAGCGTCCGTAACAATTCCGTATTTTTTGTTGTCCCCCCCTTGCAGGTGATCCCCCCCAAGGAGTGGAAGCCGCGGCGGACGTACGATGACATTGATGACATGGTGATCCCAGCCCCCATCCAGCAGGTGGTCACGGGCCAGTCAGGGCTCTTCACCCAGTACAACATCCAGAAGAAGCCCATGACTGTGGGCGAGTACCGGCGCCTGGCCAACAGCGAGAAGTGCGTGGCTGGAGGGGCTTCAAAGTGGGGATGGGGCAGCTCCTGGGAAGCTTTTCTTTCCACAAACTAGCTGACAAGAAAATGCAGCCATGTGAAATGTGAAGCGTTTTGGGGGGAACTGCTTTTCCTTGAGTCTCAGACAAGTTTGTGACTTGGTGGGTTTTGGTGTATTTCGGATCTTTTTCTGGGAGTTGGCGTAGAAGGATTGTTCAAGGTCAGTGTTTGGCTGAGAATATTCCTGAAAAGAATGGCTTGGACCAAAAAATGATCTCTTGGCTGTTCTGGAGAAGGTGTTCCATGGAAATTCAAATACCTTGGGGTGCTTGGGCTGAGACTGGTGACACAAGTGTCTTCCAGAGTGCCTGGGGACTCTGCAGGGCACTTCAGTCAGCTGGGATGTGCCAACTGCTGTCTCATCCTGCTTCCAGAGTCTGGAGTTCTCTAGAGAGAACTCTGGGTTTTAATCAGCACTGAGTTTATGCAGTCAAGGCTTTAAGCTGAAGGAGGGTGGGTTTAGATGGGATATTGGGAAGGAATTGTTCCCTGGGAGGGTGGGCAGGCCTGGCACAGGGTGCTCAGAGCAGCTGTGGCTGCCCCTGGATCCCTGGCAGTGCCCAAAGCCAGGCTGGAGCAGCCTGGGACAGTGGAAGGAGTCCCTGCCCATGGCAGGGGTGGAACTGGGTGGGATTTAAGGTCCCTTCCAAGCCAAGCCATTCCAGAATAATCAGCTTTGGAGTTTTCCTGCCACCTGAGAGCTGTGGGGTAACCTCACCTTGGGATGGGGATGTGATGCTGCACATCCTGTCACTCAGCCTGCCCAGAGAGGTTTGTGCAGCGGTGGAAAAGGCAGAAATTCTGTGAATTAAAGGTGAAATGCACCCTCAGCACCTGCTGTGCTGGCTGCTCTCAGGACTCCTGACATCCCTGTGTTCCCTGGCAGGTACTGCACCCCTCGCCACCAGGATTTTGAGGACCTGGAGCGCAAGTACTGGAAGAATCTCACCTTTGTGTCTCCCATTTATGGGGCTGATATCAGTGGCTCCCTGTACGATGCAGTAAGTGCAGTGCTTCTCCTTTATTTATTTCAGACACGGACACTGACTTCCTTTTTGCACTTTTCTTATTATGGAGCAGTAATTCAGAATTTCATTGATGTAGCCACCCTAAAAAAAACCCAATGCCTTTGGTTTTTCCCCCTCATTACAAAAGTGGGACTAAATCTCCCCTGAGATTCAGGATACTAGTCAGTGGAAGCTGTGAAAAGCTGACTTTTAGTAGAAAAATGAGGAAAAGTGTGATTTAAACAAATTCTTTTGCAGACTGTGGCAAAAAAATTGTCTGTGCCTAGGGTTTTGTTTCTTTCTTAAGGGAATAAAAATGGAGATTTCTGCTGAAGCTCCTTAGCCAGAAAAAAGCAGCATTTCAAGGAAATGGTGCTTCATCAAAAATATTTTTTGATTCTTAACATAAATAATTTGCATTTGGATTTTAAATTATTTGCATTTGGATTTTTTCCTTGTAGGCAGCTCCATTAGGATACAATGCACCTGCACACTGAATTATTTTACAATTCAAATTGTTTAATCTTTTCCATGGTAAAATTTCATCCTCTGCTTCAAGTAATTCTGTAAATGATAAAGGTTTCTCTCTTCTTACTCTTTTTAGGCAGATAATTTAAATCTCTTCCTCTGTAGTTTTCTTTTGAGTGGGAAGTGGCCTTTTTTGGAGTGCTGTCTGATTGTGTGTGAATGTATGAGTGTCTTTTTATTATCAGTATGGTTTAATATGGGATTAATTAGAATAAGCAGAGATATCTGAGCTGCTCAGAGCCATGGACATGGCAGACATGCAGAGGATTTGGTGCTTGGGTGGGAGTATCACATCCTTTCCCTGCTGTGATCAGGGTGGGACACAGCCAGGCACAACTGTTCTCCAGGTGGTTTCCTGTTTTTACCTGAAGCTCTGAGCTGAGGCAGAAGATTCTGCCCCTTTGGGCACATTGAGGTGTTTCTGATCAGGGGAAGAACATCTGAGAGGAGTTTGCTTTACCCTGAGTTTATGCTGTGTTCATTACCAGAATAGTTAATTACTGCTGGGGTATTGCACAGTGCAAGAGCCTCTTCCGAGTGCTGGAGCTGCCTCTTGCCTGTGGTCAGAGAGGAGCATCAAATAAACCTTCCTGGAAGCAGGGGGTGTTCTGTTAATGCAGGTGACACCAGTACCTGCACACTGAGGCACTGGGAGGGAGCTGTGGGCTGTGCTTGCTCCTGACATTCCCAGTACAAACCATTTCTGATGGGTTCCAGGACGTGGATGAGTGGAACATTGGCAATCTGAACACCCTCCTGGACATGGTGGAACACGAGTGTGGCATCATCATCGAGGGTGTGAACACTCCCTACCTCTACTTTGGGATGTGGAAGACAACTTTTGCTTGGCATACAGAGGACATGGATCTCTACAGCATCAACTACTTGCATTTTGGGGAGCCCAAATCCTGGTAAGTGAGGGCTCTTGGACACCACTAAAATATCCTTTCCCCAGCTCTACCAAATTCCATCAGGTTTACCTAATCTCTCAATTCCCATTTTTTCTCTCCTCTTCCCTCCTACTTTACATTTAAAAGCAATTTCACTTTCTTTCATGCTGGCTTGCTCAGAGGCCTAATTCCTGACTTTCAGCAGGATTAGGGAGACTTGTTGACATCACGATTAAAACCAGATTTCAGCACTTGGGGATTTTTGCAAACTAATGCACAGGAGAGCAAATGGGGATGGGAATGTGTGGATGCTTCAGAGACACTGTAATAGTGAAACACTGTTGTTCTTGCACTGTGCTCTAGGCAGGAAACATCTGTTACTTTCAGATTTCCATTATTTAAATACATAAATATGTTCACAGCTCCAGGGACAAGTTAAGTGAAAAGGTTACTTTTCCATGGTCATTTTTTGGCATGATGGTAAAGCATTTTTCAACACTGTTGATGCATAGACTGGTTGGAAATAACTTCCCACAAAAGCAGTAGATAGTTAAGGATGAAATAAAGAATGTAGGAAATCTGGGATAAGTTACCAAGAGCCAATATGCTTCTTTTAAAAGCAATTTCAAAGTATAAGTGCAGAGACTCAGCAACCCAGGGGAGCTTTGCTGAAGATCTTGATGTGACTAATAAATATTGACATTTGCGTGCAAATTGGAGCAGAAATGTCACAGGGAGGCTCTGCTGTCACCGTGCCCTGGCAGTGGCAGACGAGATCCTCCCACCTCTCAGGGCTATGGCTCCCTGGTGGCTCTGGGTGTTGGTGCCTGTGGCACATAAAAGCCCCCAAGAGCCAGAAGGCTGTAAATGAATGGCTCCAGTGCTCTTTTCCAGGCCTGGAAAGGGGTGCAGGGAGGGGCTGACTCTGTGGAACGTGAATGGGAATTTTTAAAATCCTTCCAACACGTCATGAAATCTGTTTCTCAGCATTCCTGAACCTTGGGCTCACTGTCTGAGGCAGATGCATGAGGATTTTGCAGAATCTCTTGTGATACCTCTGTTAAACAAGGTGGAGCTCCAGAAATGTGTTTCTGGATTATGACTGGGATGTGACTGATCCCAGGGAGGTTCTTCCCCCCAGAGGGTGCTGGGACACTGTCAGGGAATGGTCACAGCCCCAAGGGTGCCAGAGCTCCAGGAGTATTTGAACACTGCTCTGGGACAGGGTGGGATTTTTGGAATGTCCTGTGCAGGGCCAGGGGTTGGACAGATGATCCTGTGGGTTTCCAGCTCAGAATATGATTCACTTCGGATCCTGTCAGTTCTTCCTCCAGAATCCCTCAATTCCAACTCATTTTCCTGGTCCCTTCTCCAGCAGATGGTGCCACAGCCCATGGGAAGCTCCTTATCCCTGTTGCCCATGGAGCTCAGGGGCACCAGCACAGTCCCAGGAGGGGCTCAGGGACACCAGCACAGTCCCAGCAGGACTGGGCTGCTCCACGAGGGGTGGCAGCAGCTGGCCTGAGCTTTGGGTTGGGTTGTTCCATCCTTTCTCCAGCCATCCTGTGTTTGTTAGAGTCACTCCTCTAAAGCTGCCCCAGCTGGGGAAAAGTGAGGGTTTTGAAGACAGGCCATGTTTGGAGCAGAAGCTTTTCCCTTTCAGTGGAGTTTTCACAGGTAGGTGACACAGAATGGGATGGGTTGTGACAGGATGCCACTGCTGCTTTGGCAGGGCCTCCCTGCTCTTCCCTTGAGCATCAGGCAGGAGTTTGCCACTTCCCAAGCCCCTCCTTCCTTGTTCTGCACCGTGACAACTCCTCTTAAGGAGTTCTCCATCTCTTCTCTGAGCAAGCATTGGCTGCAAAGAGTAAATCTGAATCCCCTTGAAGCAGATCTGGAACTTTCCAGGTACCTGAGCTGTTCTGGGAGTGACTGCAGCTGCCCCAGAGCTCAGCTGGGGGAGCTCTTGGACTGCACTGCTGGAATTCCAGTGCTGCAGCCTGGCTTTGCTCAGGAATGGCTAAAATGTTCGTTCTGTTTTGCTGGCACCACCTCTGTGGAAATTTCCCAGCTTCCTTCATCCTTTTTATAGACTCTGTGGCTCTGACAGTGATCATCTTGGAAGCACCTCAGGGAATAGCAGGAGTGTGGAGAGTTACAAAGTCTACCAGTTTGGGGTTGAGCTCTAAAATAAGAGGCAGAGTTATTGTTTGGCTGTCAGAGATATTTATTCAGTGGAACCAAGGACTCTGTATATTGGTAGTATCTGCTTCAAAATTGCTCGTTAAAAACCGTAACTCTTTCTTCATGCCTCCCATAAATTATCTGGGGGTGCTTCTCTCCAGGCTGTGGGAAGGGTGAGGAACCACCAGCCCTGCTGCCTTCTGAAGGGAAGGGGAGAATGGAGATGCTTCCCTCACAAACCTCCTTTTGAGTGTGTTTTAGGAAAAATCTGTGTTTATTTCGCAGAATCCCAGAATTGTTTGGGTTGGAAGGGACCTCTGGGGACTCTCCAGTTTAACCCCTGCCACGGTGGGGTCACCTGGAGCAGGTGACACAGGAATATGTCCAGGTGGGTTTGGGATGTCTCCAGAGAGGGAGACTCCACGGGCAGCTGTCCCAGAGCTCTGCCACCATCCATGGAAAGAAATTCTTCCTCATATTGGGGTGAGACACCATCCTCTGATGCCCTAGGGATGTTTGCATGGATTGATGAGGTGTTTGTATGGATTGATGGGATCCTCTCTCAGCCTTCCCTTCCCCAGACTGTCCAGGCCCAGCTCCTGCAGTCCCTCCTCACAGCAGAGCTGTGGGAGAGCTGAAATTCCTTCTCAGGGTGCTATGGGTGGAATGTTTGGACCACAAAGAACCATCTCTGGGTGGCAAAGCAATTGTTCTCCTGGGCCAGGGGGGATCATTACTGAGTATTTCGTGTCTCTCATTTCTGTCTTTGCATTTTTGGGTTTCCCCCCCTACCAGACAGTTGTTTTGGGGCCTATTGGGATTGCAGGTAAAATCAATGTGTGGCTTCACCAGCTGAAAGTGGCTTCTTTGGACAGGCTAAAGAGCATCTGCCTGGTGTGACAAGTCCGTGCTGAATGAGTGTCCCTGTCACTGCAGAGGTGCTGCTGCCAGCCCTCCCTGGCTGGCCCTGGCAGAGCAGGACAGGCTGCAGCACTCAGAGGGGCTGCACTCAGCTGGGGCACTGGGATGGATGCAGCTCGAGAGCTCCTTCAGCACCAAGAGAAGCAGTTGAGCAATGAAGGGTCACCCAGTGATGAGGGAGAGCAAGGGGGTAATGGAGAACAGTCATTTTCCTCTTTGCAGCCTCATTGAATGATTTATCTGTGCCTGTAGATTGCAGTGCATTTGTTTATTGAGTTCTGCTGTTGCAGCAGGGCTGTTTGTGTTCATCCCACCCTGCTCTGGGCTGGCCTCACCCCATTCCAGGGGGATTTTCCCTCTGGATGTGCTGTTCCCAGACACAGCCTCTGCTCCTCACTGTTCTCACACTGCTGCTGTTGCAGCTGGAAAATCAGTCTGACAGCTTGAGCAGGAAGCATGGGAGGTGTGGGCACTTCCCATGCAGCACCCCCAGAGTTGGGAGCAGTTGTGTAACCTCATGTGAAGCCCCTCAGGCAGGGAGCTGCCAGATCCAGCCTTTCACTTGCTTTTTTTTTTTTTCTCAAATTACAGTAAAATGTCCCTCTCGCATTAGGAATTTAATTGCCACCTTTTCATAGTCTCAAACTTTTGAAAAGACTGAAATGTATTTAATTCTGCAGCCCCATATTAAACCTCTCATGGTGGGAATTTTTGCTGTATCAATTATACATATTGTGTATAATTACCTCATACACTCCTGTGTGAGATCTAAAATTGAGCATATTGTCAAACGGTGCAAGCAGAAACTGATTTTATAATGACAGAAGCAACAAAGCTGAGTGCCAAGCCTCATTCTTCATGGTTATTATGGCATTTTATTGAGGAATGGATGTGGCTTAGCCTTTGCAATTCCAAAAGAATATTTTTAGATGCTGAGGTGCTCCACCAGCACTTCCTTTTATCTCCATAAAGATGTGCAATCCTTACCTGGAGGCTTCCCGGCGTGGGGAAGTGCTGCAGGGAAACTTTGAACCTGAGTATTGTGAATTTGCCTGATACACTTTAGCAGTGTAACATCTTGTTTTGTCAATACCACCTGATTGGGTGATACAGTTATTTTTCTTGGATATTTTGTGATCTTGCTGTAACAGTAGTTAATTTACCTTCCCTGAGTGCTGGTGCAATGTTACACTCTTCCTTCTCTCCGAAACTGCAGGTGTTAAACCAGAATGACACTGAGGAAGGTAATTGATTTTTATAAAATGTCCCTTTTCCCTTATCATGATGGATGTTTAATCCCCTTTAATTAAAACAGGGAGCCAGCTTTAGCTTTTAAGTTATATCATCTCCTCTCCAAAACACTCCCTCGCTGGAAGTGGATCATGCCTAATCTGTTTGACTTTGATATCACAAAGTACACTTTATGCCAGAACAGCAGTTTGTGTGGAATTAAGGACAAATTACCAAAAGAACTTTAAAATAATATGATTAGTTGGAAGCACTGGTCACAGATACAATTACATTCCAGAAACACTTCTGGAATTCTGTCTGGTGAAAGTCTGAGGACTGCAAGCCTGAGAGTCCATGGAGTTACCCCTAACCTTTGTTGGTTAAAATAATTCAGAATTTCTGCTTTCTTCCCTCCAGGTGCCCAGTGAGGCTCCCTGGGTGGGACAAGTCCAGTCAAGGAGGGCACATCCTCCTTGTGGCTGCCCCTGGATCCCTGGAAGTGTCCAGGGCCAGGTTGGACAGGGCTGGGAGCAGCCTGGGACAGTGGAAGGTGTCCCTGCCATGGCAGGGGTGGCACTGGATGGGATTGAAGGTCTTTTCCAAGCCAAACCACTCAGGAGTTCCATGGCTTTCTTGTAGCATTTACAGTTTAATGCATTTGTAGTATCTGGTAGTGCTGCTGTCAGCAGGGAAAGCTCACCTTTCCTACCAGGTCTGTGAGGGGAGATTCCAGCCAGGACGTGGGTGTTCCCTTGGGAGGAATTCTCAAAGGAGCCCTCTCTGGCCTTGGCTGAGAGCCCCTCCTGAAGCAGCAGCAGATCTGAAGTGCTGAGGATTTCCCTGGTTTTATTTCTCACTCTGGTCTGCAAGAACTGCAGCTTTCTTTGCTGAACTTTTGTCCTGTCCTCCCCTCAGGACAGGAAATGTTAATCCCTGGAAAACTGCCTTGGAGGAGGAAAATGACCTAATACAGTCATGGAGCTTAACTTTGCTCATTTGCTGTGCAGGATGCTGCCCCTCACCCCTGTCACCATCTCTGTGATGTTCTGCTCTGCCCCCTGCTTTAACACTCTCCCAGATGTTCCCTGGGCTCGGTGTAATCCCATTGCAAGCAGCTGCTTTAATGTTTGCTACAGAACTGTGTGGCTGCAGGGGCCAGGCCATTGTCCCTTCATCATTTATTGCCTCCCATCATTCCCTCCCCTCCGGGGGCACTGCCCGGGCTGCTGGAATCACTGCAGGGATCAGATGTCACTGCAAGTGTTGGTTTTTGGGGTCTCAGTAGCCCTTGCACCCTGGAGATCCTGAGATTCCTTAGGCTGCATTAGCTGGAATCACAGCTGAGATTTGCCCTTGAGGGAGCTGATGCTCCACACTGAGAATTTTTATTTTTCTGAGTTTCACTTTTCCTGTTTCTTGGTGTTAGGGAATTCAGGAGAAGATTCTGCAGCCTTTCCTTCCTCAATCCCCAAGGTCTGCATCATCTTCCATGGGAAGTGTGTGAGGTGTCCTTGCTCCTAAAAGTGTTCCAGGCCTGGCAGCAGAGGTTTGGAGGCTTTTTGGGTGGAGTGGGGACAAAGGAGAAGCAGGGAAGGCCATTTGGACATGATGGCAGCTCCTCACAGCTCCCAGATTTCCTTCCTGCCTCTGCTGTCCCATGTAATCTGTTTTACAGCTCTGCTGTTTTGGATGGAGAAAGAGCAGAATTTATGGTGATGGTTGATTTATAGATTAACTGCAACACCATTTGCTCTCAGGCAGATTTGGCAGAGCAAGACCCTTTTTTGTTGATAAAAGGGAGAGAGAAAGGAACAGGGATATTCATTAAAAAGGATAAAAGGAAAGTGAGATAAAGTATGGCCAGGCAGAACAGCTTTTCACTCTCCTGACTTTTCTAAAATGAAGGTGAAATCTGCTTTGGAATGGGCTTTCTGCACTGAAAATCTGTGTGCATGTGGGTTTGCTGGGAGATGCATGGAAGGAGGGATGTGTTGGGATGCAGAGCTGTATCCCCCTGTAATTCCCTGATAACTGAGAGCAGAGAGTCATTAATCCAGCCCTGCAAGCCTGCAGTCATTAGTTAATCAACACAAACCACTCCCAGCCCAGCTCCCCAGCCCTTCTTCCTGGAGGTGGTGCTGTGGGAGAAGGATGAGGGGGGTCCCTCAGGAAGGGGACAGTGCTCACTGCTGGTTTACTTTCAGAATCCATGGGGTCACCACATTGTCCAGGACCTGAATGAGCTCTGGCTTGGATTATCTTCCCAATCAGGTGCTGCAACTGGAATAGTGGAGATTTCTCTTTTTAATAGACTCAGGTTTTTGTGGTCTTTCATTAGGCTGTTGTAGATAGATTATTAAAAGGTCATTTTTCTGCTGCAGAGGAGGCACAGGATTTGGGGAGTTAGGACTCAAGTATTGCCTTGCTTCATTCACCCTCATCTAACTGAGAGAAAATACCATGAAGGTCAGGTCAGACCCTGGGATTGATGGAATCAGCTGTGGGACTTGTCTGAGGAGGCACAAATGGATTGATCTCAGCCTCAGCACCCCTTTCACTCAGCTGTTTGTGCCTCCCCTCCAGAGCCCTCTTTGGTTTTTATTCTCACCCAAACCCACTGCAAAAGGCATGGAATGACTTTGTGCTTTGCTGCTATTTCAGTTTTCAATTGGTGCATTTCATGTCCATCTTTACTGAGCCTGTTCCGTTGGTTGAAATTAGAAATCTCAGAGGTTGAGGCTCATCTGTGAGCTGTTGTACCTGACCCAGCAAAGAGGAGACCCTTCCCACCTGTGGTTCCTCTTGGCACTTTCCAGAATGATTTTAGCAGGAGGAGGTGCTGATCTGGGGTCATGTCTCATTTCCACAGCAGCATCCTGGGCTGGTCCCTGCTGTGGCTGCAGGAATTGCTGTCAGCCCAGGAGCCCCAGCTGGACTGAGAGAAGCAGGTCTTTGATCCAGGAAGGCTCTTGCTCCAACCCATTCCTGCCTTCTGAAAGTGTCTGCTCAGAGCTCAGGCCTGGTTTGAAATGAAGATCTATGGAAGTCTGACAGGATCACAGATTGGTTTAATAACAGAGGCTTTTGAGCAGAGCACTGAGACTGGAGGGGAGGGAGATGTGCTTCCATGCTCCATCTCACTCCTTCAGCCTGATCTGACTCCCCGTGGGACAATGAGCTTGCAAATTCCAGCTTGGCACAGAGCTGGAAGCAGGGCTTGGGAAGGCTGGGAGGAACCAGGAGTGGTGCTGCAGAGCTTTGTCTTTACTCACATTTTGTTAACACGTTGGCAGAAATCAGCGGGGATTTTTTTTTTTTTTTTTCTTTACTCAGCAGGGAAAATTGTCGAGGGGTGATGCCAAGTGCAGCACAAGTGAGGTTTAAAATAAGAGGAGCCCGTAGTAATGACAGCACTTAAATAGCACTCGGTGCTGTCTGAGAGCTGTGCACTCATTAACCCCTTAATGTTCCAAGGAATAAATGTGCTGGGTTTGCATCCACTTCATTTCCAACTGCCCAATCAGCCACACAAAGGGGATCAAACAGGAGAAATAAAGGAAACTTTACAAACTGTGTCAGTGATCTTTATCAAATCTCAGCTACAACACTTGTGGCTTTGATGCTGACAAGAACACAGCTCTCACTTCAAAGCAGTTGTAGTTGGGAACAGTGCAGTTTGATGGATGAGGAGCATTAAACCTTTGGAATGCTGGATTTTTTCTCCTCAGAAAAGAAAAGAGTGTGTGTGTGTAGAGGCATTGCACCTCTAGCACAAGGGGTTTCCTAATCTAAGAATATCTTTCATTACTCATGAGCAAATTTCTTTTGTTCTGCTGGAGGCAATTATCCGTGGTTTTTTCAGGAATACATGTTGCTGTGCCCGGTGAGGGAGGCAGCTCACACAGGTCACTTGGTACAAGGCACAGATAGCTGTGATCTCCCCTGGTTACCTTTTTTCTCCTTGTTTCTGGAGCTGAAATGAGCTTTTATTTTAGAATACAGGCTCTTTGAAGCATAATCTTTGCTTTTCTTTCTATTTGTATGGTATCCACTACAAAAACAACCAGTAATTAATAATCTGATTGCCAGTTTAGGGAAATAAATCTGATGTGAACAGGTTCTTCCAAACAAATAACGGGGAATGGCAAGGGGATGAATATTGTAGTCATTCATCTCTGTTGAATTGTGTACTAATTATCTTCTTGGCTAAAGTGAATGAGTAAATGACTTCATAATGTTTTTCCCCAAACACCTTTTCTTAGTAAAATGACTCCTTCATGCTGCTCATTCACTGCAGGCAGAGGCAGGCTATGGGTTATTTTTACACGTGGAGGGAGAGACTCCAATGTGCTCTGTAATTTTGTGCTTTGTGCCTGGCACTTGTGCTGTGGAGCTGACTGGACTGGGGCACTGCGAGTCCTTCCAAGAGCAGATGGTTGTTCACATTAAATTCTCTGCTTTTAACAAAATGTATTTGAAAATTGCATTTGGAGTTCTGGAAAAATCTCCTCTTTGTGTTCGTTGAGTCGGGGGTTAGTGAGTCACAGTGAAAGTAGCCCATTGTGCTAATCTTGGAGCTCAGTTGTACCTCTTGAAAATTCATATTGCTTTAAAATCAGAATTTTAAAAAGCTCCTGTCTAATGTCACTTCTTGAAACTAATGGCTCTTTAATCCTATTTCTAGCTCAAGGCAACTCTAAGGGTTGAAGAGTCTTTCAGAAGTACATGATTGGCACAAGTTAGGCTTGACTCTAATCTTCCAGTACTCAATCTCCAGGGATTTGATCCCAGCTTCAGAGTAACCTGAGATATTCTGCCCATCCTTACTGGAAAACAAATGGAGAGTTTGCAGTCACAACTTCAGTTTCTTTGGGGAAGGAGGAAGTTTTTCATCCTGCTCTTCCGTTGGCAGCAAAATCGCTGCCATTTCTTCATATTGTGGATCATGAGAAAGTCCTGTGTGCGGAGAAGGGATTGTCTGGAGTGAAATGGGCCCTGTTTGGTGGTGCCCAGGCCCTTCCTGAGCAGGTTTGCCCTGATTTTCTCCCTGTGCTGCTTCCCCAAGGGTTGCATTGAGCAGCTGTGGGAGGCAGGTGGGTTTGGTGTGTTTTGGGGTTGTGATTTGGTCCTGTCATTATCTATTTACTCCTAATTATGGCTTTTGGAGTTGATACTCCCCAGCCTCTGTGTTTATCTCTCGCTCTGGGTGTATTTCAATAAAAATGTCATTATTTGAAATCATTGACACTGCTGGTTAAAGATACTGAATTCCATCATCAATTGTCCTGTGAAATGATCCGTTCAAGATAAAACTGCAGGCACTTGATAAAGGTTCTTTGCTAGGAACAAGGAGCTCTCTGGTCCCTGTGTGATCTTATCTCCAGGCAGGGTTTGCATTGCTGATGGGAAGGAGCCACAGCAGAAGGGGAGAGGAGAAGGAGGCCAGGGATTCTCCTTTCCTAACCAGGCTCTTGAGAAGGGAAATGGGAGATTTCCAGCCCATTCAGTGTGGGCTGGAAATCAGATTTGATGAGGAAAAGAAGAAAGGGAGTTGATTTCAGTATTTTAACAAGTTGTTGGGAGAGAGGGATGAAGGGATGTTAATTATGGAGGAGGGTAAAGGTGAGGAGAAGAGAGGTGACCATGGAAGGGAGGTGACAGTGCTACCAACAAAGGAACAATCAGTTCTTCTTGTTGAATTATCTTTTTTTTTTTTTTTTTCCCCTCATACAGGCAAAACAGCTTAAAAATAGTGTTGCACAGCAGGAATTGGTCTCTGATCCCTGTGGGTCCCTTCCAGCTGAGGATATTCTGGGAGATTCTAGCATGGAAACCCCCACTTCTACCCTGAGCTTTGCTCTGACACAGTGAGGAGATGTTGTTTAATGATTTACCTTGTAGAAAAATGAGGCCTCAGGAGCAGGATCTGAACTTTGCAGGGAGGGACCACCTTGTGCTAATGCTGGTTCTTAATGCTTCTGTTGGATGATAAATATTCCTGATGGACCAAGGGGTTTTCTTTGGAGGCTTTGCTGCTGTCGTGGGGGCTAAAGAAGTTGAAGGTCAGGGTTCAGACTCTGGGTTTATGGGCACCCTTTGCCTTACAGAGGCTGAAATAGCAGCTTTTCATTCTGCCTGTGTGGCTCAGAGCAGGCTGGCATTTGAATCTTAAAGGGTCACTGTTCTTGGCACAATTAAATCTGCTTTGAAGACAGATAACTCACCCCAGCTTGACACGTTGGCCTGGACATTTTAAATGTGCTGCTCCCGTTCTGTTTCTGTTCCTTATTCCATAATTATGGTGTGTTAAACTGTGTGGGGCCTGCTTGGGCAGACCTTGTGCAGACACTGTGAAATTGAGTTTCTTACCTTCTCCCAGGAATGGCACTGAAGTGACATTTCCAAAGTTTTGTGGTTGAACCTTCCCCTGCCCATGGAGCCCAGACTCCCAGAGAGTGGGATGTGGGATTTGGTGAACTAATCACTGCTTAATTGCTCTGTGGTGGTGCAAGAGAGTGTAAGTGAGGTGTGGAACAAGGTGTAACAAGCAAAAACTCTGGGAGTGACAGTGGGGTGGGAAAAGGTCTTGGAAGCTTTGGATGAAGGGACGGGATGGTCTGGTCCTCTGCCAAAGGCAGGGATGGATTCAGGTGAGAAAAATTCCTCTTAAACAAGGAGAAAATGGCTATGAGCAGGCCTTTGCTAGGGATGAAGTTTTAGTTTTTTGGCCACTGGAAGCCAAAACTGAGCTGGCTCCCTTTGAGGAAGCAGCAGGGATGGGAGAACCTGGGACTGGGAGGTCCCTGAGGAGCAGGGAAACTGCCCAAGTGAATTCCCTGTTCCATCATTCCTTGGTGGCCTCCAAAGGCATCCGTGCATCCCAGGATGGCCTGAATGCTCCTTTTTACTGACACACTTGTTTAATTCTTAATTCACAAGACATTTGCTTATTTATTCTCATTGTTCCTGATAATAATTCTAAACCATTAGAGGGGAAAATTGTATTCAGAAATGCTGTTTCACACTTTATTTGTTTGATGATTTAGAGCGATAGAAAATAGCACATTTGCTGGCTTTTATAGTCTGATAATTATCCACATCCATCAAGCCCCATTCCAGGGGAATAAACAAAACACCAAGAAAATTGCTCTATTAATGGTATCCTATGATGGCAAATAGGACAGACCTCTCTTTTGTGTTAAGGATAGAGAGGGGACTGTCCAGTTAAACTCATGTTGGGAAGGAATTCCTCTCTGGGAGGGTGGGCAGGCCCTGGCACAGGGTGCCCAGAGCAGCTGTGGCTGCCCCTGGATCCCTGGCAGTGCCCAAGGCCAGGCTGGACAGGGCTTGGAGCAGCCTGGGACAGTGGAAGGTGTCCCTGTTCATGGCAGGGATGGAAATGCATATTTGAGATCTCTTCCAACCCAAACCATTTTGGGATTCCATGATTCCATATTAACAAAAGCAAGCCACCACTCCAGGAAGATAATTTTGTAACACATTTATAGCTCTGTGGCAAAATCTTTTGGATTTGTGATTCTAATTCGAGAACTCAGAAAATTACTTGGAAGTAGAGATCAGAAATGCTGGAATTAGGTTTCATGAAATAAGTTTGGAAGCTGAGAGTCTTTCCCACAGAACAGCAAGTTCTAGATGTGTACAAGTGGTACTTGATCCACTTCAGGGATTTTCTGTTGTTTTCGTGGAAAGTAGAAAAAAGTAATTTAAAAGGCTCAGTATATTACTTTCAGGTTGTTGACTTGGGGGTAAGATGACATTTGAGTCACAGAACTATAACTTTTTTTATCTCGAGCCGGTTTTTCTTTCCCCACTGTATAAATCTCGTGCTCCCTGGCAGAGCAGCAGCACATTTTTCCTGCTGTAATCCCCAAACTGCTGAGTGGCAGGGTTTTGGGTGAAGCCTGGCCCTTTGTCTTGCTCACCCTGTGCAAGGCTGACCCTTGGAATATGAACTGGAGGGTGATTTGCATGCCCAGTGCCTTGGAGGTTTGATTTATCTCCTCCCAGCTGCTGGTTTGGCTCTGTGGCCATCAGTGTCCCTTGTCCTGGGGACAGGCTGAGCCAGAGGGGCACATCCAGGTCAGTGTTCCCAGCACTGGGGGCTCTTAAAGTCATGCCTGTAGAAAAGGAAATTATTGGATGTATTTTACCTGTGGCTTGCCTGTGGAATTGAGGTTTTGCAGCTGAGCTGAGCCCCAGCTGTGGGGATGGTGACAAAGTGTGCTGAGGGACACCAGGAGTGCTGGTTCTCACAGAGAGCAGGGGTCATCAGTGGCACCCTGGGCCAGCCCTTGCTGGGTGTTCATTGCTCAGTGACTGCACCCCTTGGATTGCAGCAATTTTTAATCTTTCCATTGTTGTTCTGCCTCGTAATCAATCATTTTGTGTGTAGATGGAGCTCAATCTGTGCCATACGTGCAGGAGCCTTCTGTTTCTCTTCCTAGTTTTAAATAGCAGCCCAAAATCTGTCTTTATTGCCTATCTTTATGTAAATCAGTCAGATTTGTGAGCATAACTTAAAGCAGAATTTGACCTACTTTTAATTCTCTTCTGCAGTTAATATTTTGAATTCCTGAGAATAAATGCAGAGGGATGTGTAGGCTCTGCTTCCTAAAGACTGGCCCAAAGAAAAAAGTTAATTTCTAAAATTGGAGTCAGCTATTACCATTTTGTGCTGGGGTATTTTCATTTGTATATTATTACATATAGTTCTTTTTTATAAGCTGGAAATTCCTCCTCTCTGGCTGGTTTCTATCCAAGCAAGTCTTTTTTCTTTGTCTCTCCATGGGCTGTTCTCTGAAGCCTCGCTTGGCTTTTTGCAGGCTGCAGTTTCAGATAACACAATAACCGTGTTCCAATGTATTAAACTTTTAACATCCTCAAGATTCAATTAATCTTATCTTTACAACTCCCAATTACAGGCACTAATTAAGTGAAGGTTGCATTGTAGACTGGGGATATTACATTAATCATCAGCAGCCTTGTAGCCATAAATTAGTTCTTTCCCAATCCTTCAGCATTTTTCCCAGAAGGAATGGAATGTCTCATTTCCCTGTTTTAAGGGACATTAATCCCACAAAGGAGCTTTGGATCGGGATTAGTTTTATCACATTTATGTAAGTGATGAATGGTCTTTGTAAAATAAAAGCCACTAGCTTTGTCCCAGACAAATGAAATTGAATTGTTTGATAATTATGCAATTTAAGGCACTGTCAAACTTTGGTCAGGGAATGTTGGCAGTCCATTGCTGCATTTATTATTTTACAAGATTAGGTGCTACATAGTGTTTTACCTTAATTTTTTTTTCAAGCCATCAGTTCAAATCAGCTTAGTGCCTAAACCCTGAAGGCCCCTGTGTGGGATTTGTGTGCTCTCATCCCCCCTGCCAGGCCAGCACAGGTGTGTTTGATTTCCTGACACAGGTTGGGCCTTCGAGCTGCTCCTCTCCAGTTACAGTTTTACACTGGAAAATGCAGAATTTGTCTGGCTGAAATCCCCCAAAATCAGGTGTATTCTGAGCCCCCACCCCAGGAGGGGCAGTGCTGGGCACCTGTTGTTGAGTCCCCTCCTGCAATATCCTGATCCCAGCGTGGGATAATGAGAAGGATGGGTTTGACATCTTTATTGGAAATAGCAAAAATAATGCATTTTTTATTATTCACTTTGAAGAGAAGTTATAGCTGGCAATAAATGCCATTCCCACAAATGTAAATTCTCAGAATTCTCTGTCACAAAAAGCAGGGAGAGCCATATTTAATTTGCTGCAGAATGTAACCAATGATTTACAAATTTCCATTGGCAATTTTATTGTGTGTCATCATGTTAAACACGTTTAAATGTGTCCTGCTATTCAGTTCCCTTCTTATAACCTGAACACATAAATCTTTGTCACCTGGGCTTTGCTCCTGAGAATATTGTGAACCTCAAAGCACTAAGAGAACTAACAGCTTTTGGGAAGAAAAAGCCATTTGAAACGTCCCTGATGTTTGTACATGCTGGGCACACCCAGCCCTGTGTCTGAGACCTGAGGGACAGTTGATTGTTTTTCCAGAATTACATTCAATAATTTGCACTCCAAAAAAAATTCCAGTCAAATTCTTTTGCACTTTACTGACCCCAAATCTAAGAAAACTGTCTTTAGAAAGTGTAGAAGTTGTTCCCTACACCCTTTAATGATGTTTTCGTCAGCAGACCCTGCATGTTCAGGGTCACCTCATCAAGAAAATTATTGAATACTTGAATTCCACTATTTCACATCAGACAATAAAATCCAGCAGGGACATAAGGGTTGAGCCGTGACTGCTTGAGCTGTGCTTCATTTTTGAAGAAAATGAAAGTTATTTGCACAGAAAAAGGTTTATTCTTTTCCAAAGCACACAGACCCTCCTTCACACCTTTTCAGCCCATCTGTTTCTTGCTTATTAATATTTAGCACAGTTTTATTTTGCAGATATTTTCCCCATGGAGAACACTCCTGCTGTTCCCTGCACTCAGTTATTTCTGGGGTTTCCAGTGCTGTGTCATCACTTTGTCTTCTCCATTTTCCTTCTACCTTGTGAAATCTTGTGATGCTGTTTGAGAAAATGGCAGGAAAACACACACTTCATGTAAAATATCTAAGGACTTTTATTAAATGCTGGTTTTTTTTTCCATGGATTGTGTGTTACTGATGCCTTTCAGACATACAGAATTTTGGTTTTATTGCCAGCCATTGTGTGCTGTGCTGAGGGTTATTACCCCACTTGTTCCTAGCCTTTTCCTTTCACTGTTTTGACATTAAAGACTGATATTTTGCTTTCTGTCTGTTCTGTTCCCTCCTCCCAGGTATGCCATTCCCCCAGAGCACGGCAAGAGGCTGGAACGCCTGGCAAAAGGTGAGCCCTGGCTTTGGGCTGGGCTGAGGAAGGACTGGCACCAACTGAGGCTGCTGGTGACTTCAAGGGCTGCTTGAGGAACCTGCCGAGCTGGTGGAGCAGCTTCAGAGCCAGAGAACTTGTCAGGAAAATTCCCTTGCAGCTCTTCCCTCCAAGCCTCAGTCTCCTGGCATGGCCTGACCTGAACTAAACTAAACTAAACCTGACTTGAACTAAAATTCCTTAAAAAAAACCCTTGAATTTTGAGGCATTGAGGCCAAATCCTCCCATGTCTGGGCAATGGGTTTAATCTACAAGGGTTTAGGTTGGAAAGGACCCTAAAAATCCTTTCATTGCACCCTGCCATGGGCAGGGCCACCTTCCACTGGATCAGGAATGCTCCAGGGATGGGGCAGCCACAACCTGTTCCAGTGTCTCACCACCCTCACAAAAGACATTTTCTGCCTGATATTGAACCTAAATTTCCCCTCTTCCTATTTGTACCCATTGCTTCTTCACCCTATAAATACATTCTGTATTTGGTGGTTTTCCTTTTATTTTAGCCTCTTCCTCCTTTATTTTTCAGTGCCACAAAGTTCATATTAAAAAGAAAAAAAATGAAAGGGAGAAAAAAAGAAAAGGAAAATGGAAGTGAGGGGAAGGGAGAGTTACTTTGAGCTGTGGCAAACTCCCACCTCTCAAGCTTCAGAGAAGATGTCTGGCTGCAGAATTGGATATGTTTTAATTTATTGGTGCTGTTTCTATTTTTGTTCACTTGCAAATGTTCAAGGAGCTGCCCAGCTAAAAAAAGCTGCTAGCCCAGAATAATTAATTCCAAATCTCCGTGGTTCATCTCCAGTGAGGCAGCTGGGGTGGTTTAAATCTGGTGGTGAAGGTAGGAGCAGGCAGGGAAAATCTGGAAGGTTCTACTCTGATGCAAAAGGAAAGAAGTTCTAATGCTGATTTCTCAGAAAGCAGGCAAATTCCTGTACTGCCTTTTCCTGCTGAGCATACTCCAGGGTGTCAAGAGATGCAGCTGATGATGTGGGGTAAAATGCAGAATAACTGGGGATGAGTGTCCTGGGGCTTGGTGCTGTTCTCCTGGGCACTGAGCTCCATGATCCCTAAATACAAATAACACTGGAAATGGCTGCTCAGAAATGTTGCATTTCAAAACTACAGCTCAGTAATTTGCCAGGTTTTAATAGATGAGAAAAGTAATTTTTATTAGAAGTCAATCAATCAGATGACTTGTGTTCTGCAGACTCTGAAATACCACTCCAAGTCTGACAGGAGCAATAATAAGTTTCTTGCTGTTTGTAACTAATTTTTACGGATGATCAATTTTGAGGCACGGAGATGGTTTGTGCTCTAAAACCAGGAGCAAATTATCAATGATCTGGTCTTTATTTTAGTTTCCTGCCTCTGGAAGCTGGGTGGGTGATGATTTAACTCTGCAAAGAGCCAAAATTGCTGCCTGGCCATTCCCCTGTCCTGTGCATCAGTGGGGAGAAGTTTACCATGGAGAAATGAGTGTGCAATTAATATGGAAAATGAATAGCTGAGCTGTAAATGGGCTCACTGGGAGAGCCATGGAGCCCATGGAGAGAATGTTAATGTGTTGCCATGTTATTGGTGCTAATCACTTAAAATGTGCTTCTTTATTAGTGGCTTTAATGAGAGCCACTTAAACTGTGCATTAAAAAGAGGAACTGCAGAGAGGGACTTCAGACTGGGTAGCAGACAGTCATAATTTGAATTGAAATGCTTTTAGTACAAAAATATAAGAAAACCTGGAATCCAGTAATCCTTTTGACTTTCTGAAACCACTTCCATTATGTCTCATCAATTAGTTTTGGTTCCAGAGCTTGGGTTATTTGTTTTCCTAAACTGTGATGGGTTTGAGTCCCTACAAACACACAGTTTGTTATGGAGTCAACCACTTGCAGGGAAGGACATGATCATGAGAAAAATTGGGTTACATTGGCTGAGCTGCCATTGAGAGGTTTGGTCAGTGTTTACCACTGTTTTCGTTTTCTTAATTATTTGTGATTTCTTTTAATAACTCAGTGGTAGAATTTAAAACTTAGTGGTGTTGAGGTGCTGACTGGGTCAGGTCCTGCTGCCTCTGCCACTTGTTGGTGAGCACTGTAAATGTGTCCCTCGTGCCACTGCCTGGGATAGAGATATTTCCTTTCTTTTCACTGAATATTAACATTTTTTCCCTTTAGGTAGCCATATGTAGGGCAGATTGATCTGGAATGTAGCAGATTATATTTTTTTTTTCCCAAGAACAGTCCTGTAGTTGTCACCCTGTTTTTTTGAGAGTTCTAAAGTTCTTCTAAAAATTTCTTATACCTTCTGATACTTACATATTTCTACTGAATTTTCTCACACTGTTCATGTAAACAAAGATTGTTTTACATTCTTCTTTGTGGGTAGAAAGAATTGATGGATGTTGGTTTGACCAGTGTGGTTGGAGAGGTGGCAATTCCATCCTCCAATCCACTGCCACTTTTGCTATTTTATATATAGTGATGTCAGAAAATAAAGTTTGCCTTTTTTAGTTCTTTTTCTTTCCTTTTACAACTAACCTGCTTCTGTGAGTTATTTCTGTCACAGTGTAACATGATGCTCCTCCTTTGAATGTCTCCACAGGATTTTTCCCAGGAAGCTCTCAGGGATGTGATGCTTTCCTCCGTCACAAGATGACCCTCATTTCTCCCTCCATCCTGAAGAAATACGGGATTCCCTTTGACAGGGTAGGTCCCTGCAGGCTGTTGGCAGCACAGCACCTCTCTCCTGAGGAATCAATCCAGCAGAGCCACCGGGGGAAATTGGCTTCATTTCCAAGGGCATTGTTATGCTGAGGGCAGCCCGGTGTTCAAACCAGGTCTGCCTGCAAAAAGGAGGGGTTGGGCTTTGGCTGAGACACTGAAGGGAAGAAAAGCTGTCACTGAACAAACTCTGGCAGTTAGGGAACCTCTCAGGTAGAGAGGGACGAGCTGATAAGGATGTTCTGGCTCATCAAGAGGCAGCAAAACCCCAGTGGTGATTCAGAAACACTTCTTTATTTTCTTGTGGATCCAGTGTGACCCAAAGTGGAGCTGGCTGTGCTGGTTCCCTGTTGTGTAAGTGTTCATGCTGCTCTAAGCCTGGAAAGATCCCTGCAGTTCTTAAGCCCTGATTTGAAAAGAGGGGTCATGTTTATTTGGTATGATCGTTTTAATGTGCTTAAAGTCTTGTGGCAAGAAGTAAATCTCCTCAGCCAGGGGTGGTTACAGGGATTTGTATCTGTGCAGAATCACTCAAACTGCTGCTGCTGAGTGTTCCCAGCACATGGAGCCAGAGCTGCCTGTGCATGTGGGAAGTGTCAAAGAGGCCTGCTCCAAACTGGTTTCATGGACTCATGGAGTGGGAAGGGACCTTAAATCCCAAACAGTCCCACCCCTGCCACGGGTAGGGACACTTTCCACTGTCCCAAACTCCAAGTCCTGTCCTGAAATAGTGGCTGTTGGAGGAGGATCACTGTTATTCACAAACAGGGAACAAGTGCCTCTTTTCCTGAGGAACAGAGATAGGACCCCTTCATCTGAATCCTTGGCAGATTTCAGTGAAGTTGAAATAGGCAGCATTTATAAATCTCTATAATGCTGTTCTGGAAAAAAAGAAACAGATCAATACTAGGGCTTTTTAATAATTAAAAATGTGTATTTCTGTAATCCCCTATTGATTTCTCCATTTATTCCTCAAGAGCTTGCAGAAGTCAGTAAATTTGGGGCTTTCTTCATGAGTGGCAGTTTGTGCTGGCTTTCCTTCAATAGTTATTACTTTTCTGCATGGCCTATCCATCATCTGGAGTGTTTTCTAATTTATTGTGGGATAATGTTGACAGCAGTGCCATGGATGATGTGGGCTTGAAATGGAGACACCAGGATGTGCATTCACTGACAGAAACATAATCTCTTCATCTTCTGGAGCCAGCAGAGCAGCACTGCTGGGGTTTCTGGAGGGGATGGATGCAGGGTGCTCCAGGGGGCTGCAGGCAGCCTGGACTTCAGCACCTCCTCCTGAAATCCTGCAGGAGCTTCTTGTGCATCACAGCAGCTTTTATTCCCTCTTTTTAAAATGATTCTTCTAATGTTAATGACATCTGCAAGTTGAGATGTTGGCCCAGCCAAGGGGGAATTGTTTGAACTTCTGTCTGTTTACATTTTGCATTTGGTCCCATCCTTGTGTTTGGAAGTGCAGTCCCCTGGAGTCTCTGTGGGCTCAGAGCTGCTGGGGTGTGGGCTATGGCTGTGGGAAGGAATCCAAACAGAATTCTTGGCCTGTGACAGCTGTGAGAGCTCTGTCAGCACTGCTGGTTGGAAAGACAGGGAAGGTCAAGCTTTGCCTCTTCCATACCCTGTGGAGGGGAGGTGCTGCTGCATGAGGGGCAGCTGGGCTGGGAGTTGCTCCTGTGGTTCAGGCCATGCTCTTAACAATTAAACTTCTTTTTTTCCCAATGGCTTTTCTGCACAAGATATAAAAAGAGGTTTGTTTTTTTTTTTTTTTTGTTTTTGAAGCATCAAGATTGATTTGCCTCTGGTTCTAGCTATGATCTGTAGACTTCAACCCTTATTAATAATGCCCGTAATGCTTATTGTTGTTTTAATTTTATTAAAGTCGAGTCACAGGATGATTTGTGGTGAAGGGGACGTTAAAGCTCATCCAGTGCCACCCCTGCCATGGGCAGGGACACCTCCCACTGTCCCAGGGTGCTCCCAGCCCAGCCTGGCCCTGGACACTCCCAGGGATGGGGCAGCCACAGCTGCTCTGGACAATTCCCAAAGCAGACCAAAGCTGGGCTGTAATTTTTAGGGTGGACAGTGAAGCTGATAAATGTGAGTGGGGAAATAAATACAGAGAAGGGCAGGGGTTGCTTCAGAAGGACCCTGCCATGCAAAGGGAATGTTAGGAGGGAAATCCAGGGCTCTTGGGGGTGGGAATGAGGGTTTGGAAGTGCCATGAGCCAAAGTGGTCACATCAAAGATTTATTGATCTTTTGGAATGTTGCAGCCTGAGACCCCTTTGTAACTGGAGCCTGCAGGTGAAAATAGTTCAGGTCATGTGACTCTTCCCATCCACTGTTCTGAGTTTTTCCCCTAAGAGAAATCCTTGAGCATTCCTGCAGTTCACCAGGAATGTTCCAGGCTCAGCCAAGAGCTGGCTCTGCTGACCCTCCAGTGGACAGAGATTTCATCAGTGGGGTTTTCTAATGGGTCTCTGTTCTCAAGCTGCTGCATTAAGTGACCTGTGGGGTGTCTCCTCCTTCTTCCTTTGTTTTTCAGATCACCCAGGAAGCTGGGGAGTTTATGATCACATTTCCTTATGGTTACCACGCTGGCTTCAACCACGGCTTCAACTGCGCTGAGTCCACCAACTTCGCCACCCTGCGCTGGATTGACTATGGCAAAATGGCAACACAGGTGGGGCCAGCTGGGAGGGGCTGGGGCAAGCCACCAGCTCCTGGAACACACAGCAGTGCCAGTTGTTTGTCCTTATTCCTGAGGACAGCATGGAAAATGCCTCTGCTTTGGGATGTGCTCTCTCACTGTCCCACGTTGCTGGGTTTGCCTCTCGATAATTTGTTTTCAGAGAATTCACAGAATCACTGGGTTGGAAGAGACCTTAAAGATCATCGAGTCCATCCCAGCCCCAACACCTCAACTGAACCCTGGCACCCAGTGCCACATCCAGGCTTTGTTAAACACATCCAGGGATGGGGACTCCACCACCTCCCTGGGTAGCCATTCCAGAACTTTATCACCCTTTCTGGAAAAAACTTCTTCTAATATCCAACCTATATTTCCCTCTACACAGCTTAAGGCTGTGTCCTCTGATTCTGTCAGTTGTTGCCTGGAGAAAGAGACCAACCCCACCTGACTACCACCACCTTTCAGGAAGTTGTAGAGATAAGGTAGAGATAAGGTCATCCCTGAGTTTCCTTTTCTCCAGGCTAAACAACCCCAGCCCCATTTTATTCTGAGGGTGTAGGAGTGGCTTTCTCAAGTGTTGCATTCAGGTTGTGAACAGGTTGTTTTGGGACTGGTAAATTGGAATTAGTTTTCTGGTGCATGCAAACTGTGTTTCACAGTGAATAAGGTGACTGATGTAACTGAGCACAACTCATTAGGTACACACTGGAGGGGAAGGAATAAGCTGGAAATACTTTTAAGCTTTAATAACACTATGGTAATAACACTGAAAATACCTGAATTCCTCTAATCTGTGCACTCAGTTAAGTTTGGAGAGTTATATTTGTGTGGTTATTTCTCATTAGGGCAGAATCCTGGTGTACTTTGGTTTGTGACAGCACCTGTGCTCTCCTGGTTTGAAGTCTGCAGAATAACTGACCAGCAAAGCTCATTCAGTAGAATCTGGGAAGTTTTGCCATAGGCAGGGGCACCTTCCACTATCCCAGGTTGCTCCAAGCCCTGTCCAGCCTGGCCTTGGACACTTCCAGGGATGGGTCAAACATTTAGATTTGTTCTGGAGTTAAAGGGATGGTAGGAAAAACCTTAAACTGTGAGAGACTTAAATCAGTGTCAGGTGTCTGAAACTCAAAAAGAGCCAAGCAATCTTGGTTTAAAAATGTAAAAAAATGGTGTTTGTCTGCTGTGACCTTGTAAAGCAGGTTTATGTGTAGTGAGTGGTCATGGTATTACACCCCAGAAAATGGGGTTTATCATGGAAATTCAGACAGACCCTTAACTACAACAGAGCCAGCAGGCACCACTCGAATATTAAAAGTAATTTTGGGTTCAGCCATGTGTTCACAAACAAGTGACATTTGGGAAGTGCAGTTTTAGATGGAGCCTCCATGCTTACATTGTTAAGCAGCGTAGCGTGAAATTACTGAACAAGCAGCAGCAGAGCTCGGAGCAGATCTGGGGAGACAAAGTGGAAGTGTGGAAGGAGATGCCCAATTTATTCCCATTGCACTCCGTGGCACTTGTCTGTTCTGAGCTTCCTGGTTAATATTGCTCTAAACCACGTGTTAATTAACCCTGGGATGCCTGGCTGGGGGTCTCAGCTGAGGGGGGGGTTTGTTACACTGTGAGGGCAAAGCTTTGTTTAAATCTCATTTGAGGTTAAGCAGAGACCTAAGGAAGGATCAGCTGAGGGTGTGCACTGGGAGCTGCCTGCACCTCTGTGGGGAGAGAATTCCTGGAGAGACATCAGGAGGAAATTCCTCCCTGGGAGGGTGGGCAGGCCCTGTCCCAGGGTGCCCAGAGCAGCTGGGGCTGCCCCTGGATCCCTGGCAGTGCCCAAGGCCAGGCTGGAGCAGCCTGGGACAGTGGAAGGAGTCCCTGCCATGGCAGGGGTGGGATGAGATGAGATTTAAGGTCCCTCCCAACCCACACCATCCCTGAATATGTGATTTTTACTTAACTACTACAGCTTTCCTCTATTTCAAAAATGGCTTCATTGATTTATATGCTCCCAGGCACAATTAGATTATCCTTGCTCACATGCAGGCAGGTTAGGAGGTTTTTTTTTTTCCTTACCATATACTCATTTATAGAAGTTCTTGGGAAGTCTGAGCTGGGCAAAGCTCTGCAGGCACCTGCTCCTGCTTCCTGCAGTGATTCCCTCCTTTCCTTGGGCTGCCAGCACAGCTCTCTTGTCCTGCCAGCACTCAGGAGAATGGGGACAAGGCAAGGTTCATAATTAGCCAGTTGTAATGTTCTCCTGGACATTATCCTGGGGAGGAGATTTGGATTCTGCTCTGCTGAGAGCTGTGTGTCAGTGGTGCAGTGCAGGAGAGGAAGGTAATGGTTCACCTCGGAGAGCAGAGCTGTGCTAATTGCCTGCCAGATGGGTGCAATGTTCTGCATCCCACAGAGAACCTGCCTGGCCTGTAAAAAATACAGAATAACCAGCCTGGAGTGTAAAGATCACCTTCTGAGACACTGGTCCTGCTCTAATTGTAGAACAAGTGTCAGGATTAGCAAAAAAAAAAAAAAAAAAAAAAAAAAAATAGCAATGGCTGCAGAGTAGTGTGGGAAACTAACAGTGGGTAAATCCACTTGTATCTGTAAATGAGTAACCAGGATGGACAAATCCTTAGAATTTCCAGTGGAAATTGGTTTGCTGAATACCAAGTGAATAATCTAAGCTGTTCTGTTTGGTTTAAAGCTTTTTGAGAATGTGGAGTCTTTCTCTCCTTGGGTTTTTCGTTAGAACAGGTGCTTTTGCCCCTTGGGTCTGGTTTTCTGATCCTCCTTTTAATTGCTCCTCCAGCCCTAGTGCTGAGTGTGTTTTGTGACAGCCAAATTCCACATTGTCTTTCGTGATGTGCAGAAATCTTCAGGACTGGTTCTCTGTGCTCTCAGCAAGTGTCAGACCCAGAGGAAGGGTCTGACATCCTCCTTCACAGCCTGAGGGTGCCCCACTGGGAGGGGGATGTCCCCCATCCAGCTGGACAGTGTGCCCAGAAGAAAGAACAGCTTTTAGCTGTTCTCCCATGTACTGCTGATGTAAATGTCTCCATCTGGCCTGGAGGAGCCTCGTGCTGCAGCTGACTCCCTCCCAGCCAAGGTGACTTTGAGGCCAACCTCAGCTTTCCTCTTGCACCTGATCCTGGGCAAAAGCTGAGCAGCAGAGCTTTGTTTAGGGATGGGAGATGTTGCTATTGGACACGAAATGAGTGCACAGAAGCTTGGTGAGTTTAAGAGAGAAAAAGAGTGAATTTTATTTCTGACTTTGCAATATACAGAGTTCCAAAAGTGGCAGTGGATTGGAGGATGGAATTGCCACCTCTCCAACCACACTGGTCAAACCAACATCCATCAATTCTCTCCTCCCACAAAGAAGAATGCAAAACAATCATTATTTACATGAACAGCGGGTGAGAACTCCAGTAGAAATATGTAAACATTGGAAGGCATGGAAAACTTTTAGAAGAACTTTAAAACTTTTAAAAGAACTATAAAAGTTTTAAAAATCAGTTTTAAAAAACTTTTAAAAATCAGAGCAACCTCCAGCTGATCCTGGGGCTGCCAAGGATAATCCCATGTGCTGTCAGCAGCCCTTCCCAAGGGCCTGCTGGGGATTCATCCCAGCATCCCAGACCTTTGCAGAGCTCTGGCAGGGAAGCTCCAGAGAGCTGCAGTCCTGTTTGGCTGACATGGTGTCACTGTCACAGTGCTCAGCAAAAAGGGACCCAGGAGAAAGGAGTTCAGGGGGGGTTTTCACAGCTTGGAGTTCAGAGGGGTTTTCACAGCGTTGGAGATCCTGGCACAATGTTTCAGAGTCAGCTGTAATCCAAATATTTGCTTTGGACTTCAGCATTCCTGATTCAGCTGAGGAGGGATGGGTTTATTTGTATATACTACAGTTAATGTTTGCCTGCATAGGCAGAGCTTAGGAATTAGGGAGAAATATTTCCCTTTGTTCTCTGTAGCTGGAGTTCCTCAGTCATTTGTCTTCCATTTGTCATATGTTTTTTCTGTTTGGTTGTCAAAAAAAGCTGCTGAGCGAAAGGCAGGAAATTATAATTTTCATTCCTTACTATATCTTTTATTATATTTCTTTTTATTTTGCACCATGAGCCTGCAGTTCCTGCCTGCACTCCTGTTTTTTTTGTTTCTGAAAACCCTTGGATGCCACCACCAGAGGATTTTAAGTTGTGTCTTTGCCTAAACATCCCTTTTAAACCAGGGGCTTCAGGAAAGTGCCCTCCCTGTAGCTGAGGTGCCCTGTGAGCCTCCTGCTATTCAGAGACCCTTTCAGAGTGTAGAGCTTTAGCAGAAATTCAAATCCCAGCTCAGCTTTTCTATTTCTTTGACAAACTGTACTGGAAATAAGTGAATGGGAGGGGAGCAATTTCTGCACTTTCCTTTCAATTAAGTGCAGCCACTCCTGGAGAAGGTCTGGGTTCCTGCTGGCTGCCACTTTCATACCTTCCTTTATCTCCTGTTTACTCCAGAGAAACTGCTGGAATTCTCTCTCTCCACATAAAACAGGGTCAGGCTGCCCTTCCTGCCCAAATCCTGCATTTGGGGCTCTGAAATAAACAGTGCTCCCATCAAACCCCTCCCTCCAGAGCAGCCCTGCTCTCTCCTCTGGGGAAGGGGGGCACAAAGAAAACTCTTCCCTTTGGATTTTCCTGGTCTGCCTAAAAAAGGGACCTTTTGGATCCCAGCCTGGGATCCTTTACATGGTTTGTTGCTTCTAAACCTTCTGCTCACTCATTTTTTCTCTACTGTATATATAATATAGAAATAATCTCAAATTTACACTTGGAATATCTGTGATTTAATGTTGTCTAGCATATAATTTTTCAGCTAAAATTGAAACTTTCTTACTATTTACATTTTAGTAGGTTTTTTTTTTTTCTTCAATATGTCTGTATTTCCCAAGAAAATAAAACTTGTGAGGTTTTTGCAGAAACCTGTTTGGTAATACTGCAAAATTGGTCCCCAAAATAAGGCAAATCAGAACTGTATTTTTGCATTACTTTGTGTCTGTGCTTCAACTGACTCTAATTAGACCTTTTAAGCTTAGAGAACACATAAAAAAAAACCTATTATGAAATAGCATTTCCATAGTTTATTTTTGTCAGATGTTCAAAATTGCTCTTTTACTCTAATTAGACCTTTTAAGCTTAGAATACATTAAAGAAATCTATTATGGAATAACATTTCCATGGTTTATTTTCGTCAGACAGATTCAAAATTGCTCTTGTACAAATTCTTCCACCTTTCTTCATACTTATTTTCTTGGATTATTTGTAAACACCCCTAATGCTCTTGATTCTGTGCAAGAAAAAGGAACTTTTACAGCTTTTTTTTGTGCTGAGGTGGAAAGGGGATGGTTATTTTTTGGAAACTGTCTGGAATCTTTGTTTTATCAGCTCTTTACTGAGCTCCTCTCCTGAAGTTCTGGCTGAGATGTTCTGGGCACGATTTTTGTTAATGAAAAAAAAAAAACAAAATGGGGTTTTGTGAGCAGAATGAATCCCTGGATTTCCTGGGATTTCCAGGATTCCAGTGCTGGGGGTGCTGCAGGGTGGGGTGGCTGAATGTCCCTGTGGGGGGATCGGTGCCACCAGGTCCTTCTGGATGTTGGGATGAATTATTTTCTTTGCTTGGGCTGGGACAAGTCCCAGAGCATTTCTGTCCCACATAAATGCTGTGTGTGAAGGGAGGGGGGTGACTCTGCCCCCCCAACCCTGCACCCCAGGAATCCTCACAGAGCATTTGGGGGCAGGCAGGGAAGCAGGCAGGCAGGAATGGTGCCCTGCAGCCAGGGACGGGGGGAGTCCATGGAAATCTTCCCTAATTGTTTTGTTTGTGAAGCTCTGGGAAGGGTTTCCAGTGGGTTTCCTAATGAACTGCTTTGTTGTTGATACCGGTAATTACTCTGCAAACAGGGGGTCAAGGCTCATCTTCTTTCCCACAAGCTTCCAACCACCAACCATTAAACACACAAACTCTGCAGTTTGGGCTTTTCTTCCTTCTCCTCCTCAAAGTTGAACTCCTCACTTAACAGAATTGCTGCCATTCATCTTTCAGGAGCCTGCTTGGACTGGCTGAGTGCAAGGAAAAGAAAACTGGAGCCCCAAACTGGGTTTTTTAAATTTTTTTTCTGTCCTGTTGGATCCCAATAGCACACCTGTAATATGGGAACAAACTGGATTGCTGCTCTTTGGAAGCCCTGATTTTACTGGGGGCTTGTTTCTCCCAAAAGCTGCAACTCTGCTTTGAGCTGGGAATGCACAAGGAGAAGCTGAGAGGTGTTGTCTGTGTTCCTGTAACTGAGTTCCTCTGCTGCCTTTTCCCAGAACCACCCCTCTTTCCCAGCAACTTGCTTTTAGGCTTCATTTTTATGTAAGGCTTTAAGCAAAGATTTTGGTCTGGCATTTAAAAGCTGAAAGAGCTTCAATTTCGAGCATGTTGGGTTTTGTGATGGATAAATTTCCATTTAGGCGAAGTGGGAGGCTCAGCTCAGTCTTACCAACTGCTTTCATCTGAATATGAAGGGTTTTGTCCATCAAAACCAGTGGTGCCACTTTAAATATGTAATTTTGGTCACTATTTCTGCATAATGAAAAGGTTTTTTTTCCATTAACCTTTCCTATGTGATGGAACTGCTGAGGTTCAGTCCAGTGTTAATAGTTGGGAATTGAGGGAAATATCCTCACAAAACTGTTGCTGAAGGTTGAAGTTGAATGAGTCTGCACTTTTCCATAAATCATTTGATTTTATGACTTCAAGGAGACAGTCATTTTATTTGACTGTTATTTTATAGAGGCTTATTTGTGTTTTTATGTTAAAAAATATTGGAAATAAGAGAATGGTTGTACATTCCATAGCCACAAATTCCCCCCTATCAGTCTTGGAGTTAGAATTGATGGGACAGGGCTCCTGGTGTGGTCACATATTTTACCACAGGCTCCAAATTAGAGTTGCAGATAATAAAATAATGAGGAAAGGAAGAATGTTGGGGTTTTAGGCTGGAAAAAGGTTTAATTGTGCATTTCCTTACAGTATTTTTCCATGTGCTTATAGTTAACAGAGCCATTAACTCATGGAAAAGCCTTCAGAAGGTGGAATAAGTGAAGTTCCTGCAGATTTGGTGAATATGGAAACTCTTCTCCTGTTGCTCTTTTGGGTCTCAGCTCCCCTGTAACCAAAGGCACAGAACTGACCCTAAAGCTGTTGATTTTTGGTTTGGTTTTTTTTGCACTCCCATTTTCAGGACTTGCAGTGGGTCCTTGGAGATGCCAGTTATGAATATTCTGTTGCTTGTTCTGTTGTTTGATCTGTGGCTCTGCCAGCCCCTGCTGCTCCCAGGAGTGGGGTCTGGCAGCCAGACTGGGAGTGATGGAGGGGAGAGGGGAAGGTGCTGGATGGGATCTCAGAGTTCTTGGAATTTCTCACCTGTCATTTGGACAAAATGTTTCTGTTGCCATTCACTCCTGTGCTTCTGGGTGATTGCATCACCCTGAAATCCTTCTCAGGGTTATTGATCCATAGGAATTCTGTGAATTCCCAAACTGGAGCTTTGTGGTTCAGTTCTGTCTCGTGCAAAGGAAATGAGGTTTAAGATCTCTCCTTTAGTGGTGGTGTTTTAGTGTTGATATGTTCATTTTTATTTTTCTATAAAGTTTAAGAATAGAGGAATATAAAAGTGTTAGAATTGAAGGGAATTTGAGAGGATATATTCTGCAGAAATTGGGGTAGGGATGGACAGAGATGGGGGTGTAGACATAATGTCTTTTAGGAAATACATGTGTTTATGACCACAATGAAACACTCTGGAAGAAATACAGCTCTGTGTATGTGGAAGGGGGAAGGCAGGGTGTGGGACTGGAGATCATTGCCAGGAAACAACCTTGCTGCTTTTGTCCTGCTGCAATGGAGCAGAGCAGGGAATTTATTGCAAAGTTTCCTCACCCTTCTGTACCCTCACTCTCCTCCTGGTCTCCCCCATTCTCCCTCTCCAACTCTCTCACACACACAAGAACATTCCCTTTTCCAGTTGTATTGGAAGCATCAGTAGGATCCCTCTCCTGTCTGAGGGGAGGGTGTGGAAAAATGTCCTGGCCATGCTGGGAATGTGGCTGTGACACAACTGCAGCAGCTGAGGAAATAGCACTGCACGGTCCAGAAGGAGCCCCAGAGGGAAGAGGCTTTGTAAATTATTCATGTTGGCTTCTGTGAAAGCGACAGAATTAAATTAAAATTGAAATATAAACATACATCATGGCAGATTTGTGGACAGAAAGGAACTTGGCTGCTGGGGGATGTGGAGGCCACAGTGCCAGGGCTGAGTCCAGCCCAGCAGCATCCCCAGAGCTCGGCGTGGGCTTCTCCAGCAGTGCCCAGGGGGTGCAGCTGGGGAGCCTCTGCAGCTGCTGGTGGCTGGAAACTGCTCTGGAGATCTCTGGCCCCGAGTGCCTCGGGCTTTGCTGGCAGATTTGAAGGTGTGGGTGTGTCTGTGCTGATCTTGGGTCCAGATCAAGATCACCAAACACAGAGCTCCCCTTTGAAGCCATTTTTCAGCCTCTGAGGAGGTCAATCCCCAGAGCTGTGCTGGGGATGCTCTTCTGTGTTCCTCTTTGTAGCTCTGCACAGGTGCTCTTAAACTTTCTTTTAAAGAAATCTACTCAGTCCCTCAGGCCAGGATTGATGGAGGTGCTGTGGGAAGCTCCTGCCTGGGCTGGGGTTGGAAGCTTGGGTGCCATCTGTGTTCCTGCTGTGCTGTGGCCAAATTGTATTCCCAGCCTTTCTGGCCTCAGCTGTTTTTCATTAAATGGAGTTTTCCTGAGAGTGCCCATCCATAAATGCTCCTTCCCACTCAGCTCACTCGGGTTACCAACACTGCCCCAGTCCCTGCAATAAGAAACAGGAGCTGGAGGATGTGGGATGCTGGAGAACTGTACAGAAGGACTCTTCTCTCTCCCTCTCTCAGTGAATTCTCAGCTATGGCCATAAATTATTTAGTGATGGTGGTGAAAAGGGAAGGGAGAAAGGGGAGAAGCAGGTTTAATTTCAGGCACTTCTGCCAAAAGAATGTATAGAATGGTTTTGAAAAAGTGTAAAGGAAGGGTGGAAAAAACCCCAAATCAGTCCTGCAAAGTGGCTCCAATTACCTCAGCCTCAGCTTGGAGTTGAAAAGCAATTTAGTGCAAGCAAAGCTTTGCACCTTAGAGCAGAACCCCCAAGAGAGCTGTGGCTGCAGCCCCCAGAGGCACCTGGGGGGTTCCTGGGTCCTTTTCCATCCTCTACCTTCTTCTGATGAAGTTTATAAGGGCTCATTCTTTGAGACTGACATCAGTGCCCAGGGTGAGAATCCCCTTGCTGCACTCAGTCTGTTGATTCATCACAGCAAAGGGATACATCCAAGGAAAACCACCTTGCAATGGCAGGGGTGTAACTCCAGGTTGGTTTTAATGAGCATATGCCAGTTGAAATGAATAAAGCACATTTTCTCTCACTTAATGGTTTGGATGCAGGTTATAGTTACTGCAGGGGTTTTATTTCTTCCCTTTTGTGCAGGATTGCTGTGCCATGTCAGGATGTATCATTATGAAGTTTAACTGCCCTGTGCTCTAGGTCAGGCTTTGGTTCCTGTAAGGCTTTTCTGAGTTATGAAGTGGTACCAATAATATCTTTTCAGCCTGGGAAACTCTGCCAGACAGAGGCTGATGGAGGGAACGTGGGCTTGAGGGCAGACTCTGACCTGGGCTAGACCAGACAGAGTAATTGTGTCTAATGCCTGCAGCACAGGACTCGAGCAGTGGCAGTCCCAGGAGGCTTTGTCTTGTTGGGGAGCTTAGAGGGAGAACAAAATCCTTGGGAAAGAGTTTTCCACTAGCCTCGAAGAGTATTGGAGTGGCAGCTGGTTTTCCAGGAGCAGGTAGAGCCGAGGCATTGCCAGCTCTGACCCTTCCAGAAGCCCTCTCTAGCCAGCTGTGGAGAGCTGATTTCCCTCTGGAGGCCCTGGTGACGTGTTGGGGTCTCTTGCAGTGCACGTGCCGCAAGGACATGGTGAAGATCTCCATGGACGTGTTTGTCAGGGTGCTGCAGCCCGAGCGCTACGACCTCTGGAAGCAGGGCAAGGACATCGCTGTCCTGGACCACATGAAGCCCACGGCCCTGAGCAGCCCCGAGCTCGACGCCTGGAACGAGACCAAGGCAGAGCTGAAGGCAAAACTGCTCCGCAGGTAAAGCCAGGCAGTGTCTGAGCCCTGCCCTGCAGTTTAACTGCTGAGATTCTGAGCTTAACTGCCCTTCTCCACTGGAGATAGTTCAGACTCTTTTATTTTCTTCTTTTTGTTCTTTTCATACAGTTCCTTGTGCTGTTTGTCTGGGGTAATGTGTTCCTCATGTCCCGTTTCCTTCCCATGTTATAAAAGCACATGCTTTTCAAAGTGGGACACTTTGTGCTCCTTCATATCTCATCTCTTATCCTGGAAGACAAAAAAAATCTATAGTGAACATTTAGAGCTTCACTGATCAGAAAGCAGGAGTTTAAAAAAGCCCATCAGTTGCAAAGGGGATTTTATGCATGCCTTTCTGTGCTTCCTTTGATCTTTGTATTAATTTTCTACAAGTCTGTGATTTTTGTGTGTTACAGCATGCTTGAATTGAAAATTTGGCATGCTAACCTTTTCC
The DNA here is from genome assembly GCF_024509145.1 of Vidua macroura. Taxonomy (NCBI): domain Eukaryota; kingdom Metazoa; phylum Chordata; class Aves; order Passeriformes; family Viduidae; genus Vidua; species Vidua macroura. The sequence goes on along the minus strand of NC_071596.1, from coordinate 4,511,664 downwards.
TGTTGGAATCTTGCTTTATAGGATAGGAGATGAGGAAGAGGACAACAAACACCGGTATGTGACTTCCCTCAGCAATGTCAATCCTTTCATTCTTTTTCCTGGCAAGTTTCTTAAATAGCAGCTCTGGGACTCTTTTCCTCAGTCACTGAGTTTTTTGTGAAAGCCCCCAGGAAATCTTCAGGCCTTGAGGTTCCTCAGGTTTCATCTTGGTTTGGATTTCTGTGATCTCCATCACTGGAGAACCTCAACTGTCTCATGGCTCTTCTGGTTTCCCCTCTTGAGCTGCTCTCCTGGGCTGGCAGGGATGTGTGGTGCTAACTGGGGATGGGGAAAGGGAACTGGTCACTGATAGAAGTGCTGCTGCAGTTTTGTGACTGTTCAGGGTTCCTGATGTAGCTGATGTGCAGAGTGTAAGGTACTGTACGAACACCAAGGATTATGTTCCCTCCCTGAGCCTATTACCCAGCAGAGAAGCCTCTCTCTCAGCCTGAGCCTATTGCAAAAGATCCAGGTACTTTTTTTGCTTATCTGTTCAGTGTTCCCTGGATTATTCCAGCATTATCCTGAAGCAGTTTTGAAGCTGTTCAATACTCCTTAGCTGTACTTTCTCCTGTGCTTATGTCTTTCCAAGACATCGTTTTACTTGAAGCCTGACTTTTCTCAGCAGGATGGAGGGAGGGGATTCACCTCTGCCCAAACCTTCACAGTTGTAGCTACTTAATTTAAGTCACTTTGTGGTCTGTTCTTCAAAGAGTACAAACGCTGCTTTTTTGTCAGCTCTCTTGGAAAAATGGAGCTTTTAAACTCTGCAGAGAGGTGTTATTTCTTCTCTAAGGTCAGTCAGACTTTGTTACCTTAAAAAACCCAACTTTGTTTACTTTATGGCTTCAGCAAGAGACTGTTTTAGTCCAGTCCCCATTTCATTTCTGGTGTGTGAATTCTGTCAGACACGGAACAGCTTCACTTCTGGAAGTGCTCAGCCTTCAGCCTGTAGTTCTGGAAGCACTTTCTTTAAATGCTGAGCTTTCTGCCTCTCTCCCCCACAACCCCTGAGTGAGAAGAGCACTGCAAAACAGATCATTTTTTTTCTCTCCTGTGAGTATAAAGCTCTGTGCTGTAATTTTTGCCTGGCACTTCCACACCACAGGAATAAAACACACTTTGCTAAAACCAGCTTGTAACACTTGACTCTACTCCTCCTTCAGCCACAGAACGTTCCAGCTGCAGTGGCAAAGTCTTACAGCTTTATCTTCACCTCCCACCCTACACTCCCCTCCCAGGGAAGGTGGTGTGTTCTTGGAATATGGGAGAGGAGCAGAGCTGATCCTTCTAGGCTCAGCCCCTGTTCCTGCTAATGACTGTCCTGCAGGTGTGAAGGCACCAGCTCTTCTTAGAGGGCCACCATCTGCTCAGAGTCTGGCAATTAGAGGTCCCTGTGCATATGGATCAACTTGCTTTTCTATTCATCATTCATCTCAGGTTGATTTTTTTTCCCCCTTCTTTGTCAGTTTAAAGGCTGGTTAAGGGCTCTTAACTCTGTTGTGCTCCAAATGTAATTAGCAGCTGAGTTTTCTGGGCTCTGAGGATGGGGAGCTGCTTTTTAGTTTTTCTAGACTTTGGGACTGATGAGTAAAGTGTGTTTTAGTCTTTGTCACATGATGATGGATATGAGGCCATAAGGAAAATGCAGCTTTCAACCAAAGAAGAAATGCTTACATGCTAAAAATGGGGTAAAATTTGCAAGTTTCTGAATCAGTCCTTTTGGAAAAAGACAGCTTGTTAGATTTAAACCTGAAATTCAAGGAGCAATTCTACAGATTGTGTAAAGCCCTGTGCTGGGGCTGGCTGGGATACAGTGACTGGGATTTGGGGCTGCACCAGTGCTCATAAGGCTCTGAAGTTTTGGCTGTTGCTTGCACAATGTCAAGGCTTTATCTTGTCCCACTCTGGCCCAGTGGGACCCTGGGGGTGGGTGAGAGGTGGGGAGGGGACCCAGCTGGCCCCGAGTGGCCAAGGGGAAATTCTGTGCCATAAAATGTTATGGGGAGCAATAAAAATTGGGAGAGAGGAGGAAGGAGGGGTTTGGCTTCTGAGGTGCCTTTTTTGGGGACTGGCTGGGCATTGATCTGCCTGGGGAGGTGGTGAGTGGATTTCCTGGGCTTCTTTTTTTCTTTTATTTTTTTTATTCTTTTCTTCACCTATTAAACTGCATTTGTCTTGACTTAAAAATTTCTGGCTCTTGTTCTTCCAGTTTTCCCTTCCTGTCCCTCTTGAGCAGTGGGGAGTGTCTTTGAGGGTACAGTTCCCAACCCAAAAATCTTCTCCTGACTTCTGAATTTCCATTTCTCTTTGCATTGTGGCTCCTGTAATCTTTGCCTTAGTGGCATTGACTTTAAAAAGAATGAACAGCATTGCTATTGCCTCATTAGTATTTGTCTGTTCTTATTAATATGCATATTTTTTTAGTTAGATTTCTTCAAGGCCTTGGACCTTCTGAATTTACTGCTGAAAAATCATAGACTGCCTATTGATTTTGCTCTGAGCATTCATTATAGTGTGTTTTTGGGAACTGGCAGTGCTGGGTAATGTCTCAGAGCTGGGAGATGATGTTTTGCAGACTTCCAGCAGTTTGCCAAAGGGAGGCACGGACAGAATGAAAAGAAATAATGGAATGGAGGCAGAGGATGAAAGAGAGATTTAAACAAGTTTTCATCTGTATTTTGAAATACAAGCAAAATAGATTGAAAACACAATTAAAATCACTTTAACTGCAGCCTGTGAGCTTACATTAGTAATGGTAGGAAAAAGCTCTTCAGGAAACCCAGACAATTAATGGCTGCTGTGAATGGATCTTAAATGTTGTGTTATGCAAGGTTCATCTGCTCCCTTTCAGATATCTCTTTTGCCCTGTAGCTATTTTAGCTACCTTGTGTTTTCTCTCCAAAAAGATCCTTTTGTTTTTTATTCAGCTTCTTAAGTCAGTGATGGTTTTCTATTTTGAAGGCTGTTCTTTTATGTCAAATCACACTTCTGTGCTTTCAGGTCTCACAGAAAAAGGAGTCAACCCAGAAGACACAAAACAGAGGATCAGAAGTCTCTTGGGGATGTCATGGCTATTGAAACTGCCTTGGAAGATGTGAAAGTAAAAGAGGAGCTGAAAAGGGGGCCGGATCTGGAGGAAGAGGAGAGAAGCAAAGGGATGGAGGGAGAAGGTGAGGCCAGACCAGTGAGGAGCTGGGGTGAGCTCTAAAACACCTCTGTGAATAACTTGTCTGCTGCTGTTGGTTTCTGTTGAAATATCAGCAGTTTTCCCCAATATTAAAAACTCACTGAAATATGTCATCATTCACAGCAGCAATTGATTTTTCCCTCTCTTTAAGGATTCAATCCAAATAGCTTTTTTGGCAGGGCCTGAAAATTCTATAGGCTCAAACTATTGCAGGATTGTAAAAAATATATATTATGTGAGGAATATTTTGAATTATTTCTTAGAGAAACAAATAGATGTATTTTTGTGTCCTGCTCTGAAAAAGAATGATTTGTGCACTGCCTTGTGCAATTCCTCTTTCCTTTTCCCCTCCCTTTGTTCCCATTTCTCAGAGACTGAATCCAGAGAGCCTCAGTTTGGGTGGGATCCACAGCTGCTGCACGAGTCCCACTTGGGTTTCTTCAAGTTTAGCTGGAGCAGGGAAGCTTTTCAGCTTCCTCTGCATGAAATATAAAACCTTTGCTGAAAATAAAACCAGGCCATGACAACTCCCAGTCCTTTGGGATTCCTTCTGCACATCCAGTCCCCTGGCCTGAACACACCCTTTGTGCAGGGGGCTCTTTCTGTGGCACCTTTTTCTTGGCTGTGTAGAAAAGGTTGGAGTTCTTGCTGGGGAAAAGCTGCTTTTTCCCCCCTGATGTGTGGTTAAGTGGTTTTTGTGTCTGTGACACACTCACTCCCTCTTTGAGGCTTCTCCAGCACTACTTACTAGGGAATTAATTTACATCTCTTGTATATATCCATTATTTGTTTAGCATTTGGAGAAACTGATGCTGCAAACTGTTTAGAGAACCTCGATATAATGATCTTAAAGGAAAGCTGTGGAAGCTCTGGGAAGAGAATTGAGGACTTTGTTCAGTCTCTCAGCCAGACAGTGTATTTTCTCTTTTCATGAGAAATAAGGAGTTGAAAAACCATTGTTGCACAGTGCAGATACTTAATTTCTATTGCCCTAAGCTTGAGAGCATCAGCAATGTGTTAAATTGTCTGCTCCTGGCTCTTGTACAAGTTTAACACTTGATGCTTGTAATAAATGGCCCAAAAATGCTGATTTTTCTTTGGAGACGAGAGATAAGTGACAAGGACAGATCTGAGATCATTAGAATGGCCAAGGAATAATGAAAACTCTGTTCTAGCTGAATGGCTTCCAAATCATACACTTCCACTACTTCTTAAGAGCTCTGTAACTGTTGGCTCAGGAGGGAAAAGCTTATTTTCAGCACCGTTGCAGAAGTGCCACTGGAGCAAACTCCAGCTTGGTGTGGCTGCTCACAAATATTCAACTTCCCTACTGCAATACAGCAATTAAATCCCAATGGCTTCTCTAGTTTTCCACATCCTGCTGTCTACATTGCCTCTCACCAGTGTCTTAGGGTTTCATCTTGAAGAAGAAAACAGCATCTGTTTGGATGGCCCTGCTCGTGGTAATTCTGCTCCCCCACCTCCTGCACTTCCTTTCTTTATCTCCCTGGTTTTAATTTGACTTCATTTTCTATTACACCAGAAGACATGACCTTGAGAAGGAGAAAGAATGAGATTCCAAAGTAGTCATGGTTCCAAAGTAGGTCTTGTGCTTTGTGTTGGTTGTTTGGACAAGCTGAGTATTTATAACTCGAGGTTTTCAGGATTTCTGACCCAGATCCCTTATGGTGTTTACTTTTGGTTTTTATGACTCAGCTTTATATTCATAATTTATTATGTTGCTATTAATATATTTAGAAATTTAGCAGGTTGTCTTGGGACGTTAGGAAGGAGAGTGTTGAGGCTTTGCCCTTGTCTGGGTGTGCTGAGCAGCAGAAATCCTCCTGTGAGTCAGCAGCTCTTCCCTGTGGGGCTGTGCCCAGGAGGGGAACTGCAAACCTGAGTGCCACCTCCAGGGCTGGGGGCTCCAAACCTCCCTGGGCAGCCCCTTCCAAGCCCTCCCCACCCTTTCCAGGGAGGAATTCCTGCTGGTGTCCAGCCTGACCCTCTCCTGGTGCAATGTGAGGCCGTTCCCTCTCCTCCTGTCCCTGTCCCCTGGAGCAGAGCCCGACCCCCCTGGCTGTCCCTTCCTCTCAGGAGTTGTGCAGAGCCACAAGGTCCCCCCTGAGCCTCCTTTTCTCCAGGCTCAGCCCCTTCCCAGCTCCCTCAGCTGCTCCTCAGTTTCCAGAGGTCTGTTGAGGATTCAGATTGTCCCTGGGCAGGCAGCACAGCACTGCCACACGAGTTCCTTGTGTCACCTTGTGTCACCTGCAGTTCCTTGTGTCCCACCCACACCTGCCATCCTCCTGCAGTGGAAGGACAGGAAAGACATTTAACCCTACCTGTGCCTTCAGATCCTTTTCCTTCCTGGCAGTGTTCAGGATACCCAGATAGGCTCTTGGAATTTTTCCTCCCATTTTCCTGGCTTCTGATTCCATAGATTCACTTGCAAACTCGTTTGTTCATCTTAATGCAAAAACTTTCAAGCACAGTCCTCAGTGCCAGCTGCTGTCAAATTACCCTTTAGAAGTCAATAAAGCTGGTGAATGGCATTTGTGGTGCTGTTGGGGAGAGAATTCTTGGAGTGTATAGAGAGTAAATATGATCTGGTTTTGTGCAACTGGGGAGAAATCCAATTTGCCTTTCATTCAATATGTTTGTTTCTCTAAGGAAATTCAATATTCCTTTCTCTGTGATAGAACAAACCAGTTTATCTGAGGGACTGCCTACACAAGTACAACTCTAATTATTTGAGCTGGACTTGTTCCCATTTTTATAAGTTAGTGTAAATAAAGTGATCAGACTTCTGGGAGATGCTTGGGTTAAGGTGATCCCTAGGGGGTTTCAGCAGGGATTTTGGCACTTTATCCTATTGTGGGATTATTCACCCTTCTTCATGCAGAAACCTCTATTATGTGATGGTTATTCTGATTTTCCATTCATGGGTTGGGCTGGTCAGGTTTGGTGTAGCCTGAAGTGGAGGGGTCTGGGTGGGTTTGGGTTGGTGAAACTTCTTCACTGGGGTGAACAGGCTGCCCCTGATTATCCCAACCCTCAGTGGAGAGCAGGAATTTTAATCACTGCTCTAAAATGGGAGTGTGTGAATCCCTTCACAGAGAAGAGAGGTGGGGAAGACTTTTAGAGGCCAGTTCTGCCTCTGGTGACAATACTGAGATGTTTATCTGCTCAAGAAGTGTTGTCACATCCATGAGGGCTGTGCAGATAAACTGAGTGACAGTGAGCTGGGAGAAACAAGGACATGGGTGTGAGTAAAAGATATCTCAGGATCCAGCTGAGCTCTGTGCTGCACCTGATTTATGCTTCAAAAGCATTTTTTAAAAAAGCTTGATAGCAGAAATCTTTGGGTAATAATGATTCAAGTATCTTTGTTCAGTTCTTCATTTCCTGGGGCTGTTGGGTGCACTGACACACAGTAATACCCAGATAAGAGCTGTGCTTGCAAACACAGGGAACAGCAAACTACTGATACAGAATGGGGGTCTCCAAGCTCTTTTGATTGCACCTCCTTATCAGCACAAAAAAACCAAAAAAAATCTGAGCACACCTCCTGATGTATGTCTTTATTTATATACACATTTATTCATATACAGCACAGAAATACATATGTACACGTGTATTTCTGTGCTAATATAAATATACAGAAAAACAGAGATTAGAAAAGGAAGGCATAAAGATAAAAAATACTGTTTAAAATATTTATTTTATTAATGGTACAAAAATATTTAATTCCTGCACCCCAGTGGATGGTTTTGTGCCCCTGACTTTGGAGGACAAAAAACTTGAAGCACGGAGTCATGGTTAATGTGACGTATTACAGGTTTTTTGGCACACTGTCCAGTTTCCTAGGGATTTAGATATTTTCCCTGCAGGAAACACTGCTTTTAGCAGCCTTTGTGTTCCAGTCAGGAATTTAACAGTCCATAGAAATGACACAAGTATTTTCTTTCTGAAGTGGCTTCTCTAGGTCAGTGCTGAGGCTCCGCTGAATGTGTGCAGCTTTCACAGTGCCCGTTGGAAAGCAATAATTCCATGGTGGAATGTGCTAGTCCAGAATGGAGCTCTGAGGAGGGAGAGAGAGCAGTGCTTCCATGGTGGAACGTGCTAGTCCAGCACTGAGCTCTGGGAAGGGAGGGAAATGCTGCATTCTGTGATGGAACATGCTAGCCCAGCACAGAGCTCTGGGAAGGGAGAGGAAGCAATATTCCATGGTGGAACATGCTAGCCCAGCACAGAGATCTGAGGAGGGAGAGAGGCAGTGATTCCATGGTGGAACGTGCTAGCCCAGCACAGAGCTCTGGGAAGGGAGAGGAAGCAATATTCCATGATGGAACATGCTAGCCCATCACGGGGCTCTGGGAAAGGAGGGAAATGCTGAATTCCGTGATGGAACGTGCTAGCCCAGCACGGAGCTCTAGGAAGGGAGAGGAAGCAATATTCCATGGTGGAACATGCTAGCCCAGCACAGAGCTCTGGGAAGGGAGGGAAATGCTGCATTCCCAGAATTTGGCATGGGAGCTCAGTGTCGCCTTTCTCTCCAGCAGGGGAGTGCAAGGCCAAGGCGCGGCCCCCGAAGGCCAAGGGCGAGCGGAAGAAGAAGCAGCTGTTCCCCCCTCAGCCCGCCGTGCCGCCGCCGGGGCCCATCCCGGCCCCCCAGCCTCCTCCCGAGGCCGGCCCGGGGGCGGCACGGCCCCCGGGGCCCCCCTCAGCCCCGGGCACGGAGCAGGCCCGGCCCGCGGCCCCCCTGAACGTGGTGCAGCCCTCGGAGGCGCCGGCCGAGGAGGACGACTTCAAGCCGCGGCCCATCATCCCCATGCTGTACGTGGTGCCCCGCAGCAAGAAGGTGGTGTTCGACAAGGAGCACATGTCCTGCCAGCAGGCCTTCGAGCAGTTTGCCACGCAGAAAGGGCTGGGCTGGCGCGAGCAGGGCCCCGGCAAGGAGCAGGACGGCGCCGAGGCGGAGCGCGCCGAGCTCGCGGCCGAGGTCAGTGGCTCGCAGGCTGCCGTGGCTGGCGTCAGGACAGCTCCAAGGTCAGGCTGGGTGCAAGCACCACCTGGTCTAGAGGTCTACAATCCTGTGGCAGGGTTGGGACTGGATGGTCTTTCGGGTCCCTTCCGACCCAAACCGGTCTGGGATTCCATGAGTGACAATTTCCGTGGAGTTCCCAGCTGTGTATGTGGTTGAGCAGACTTTTCATGAGCAGCTTGCAGATGTTCTGAGGCTGGCCTGATTTGAAGAAAAGTCTGTAATTTATCCAACTTCTTAAGAGTTGGTGTTGGCTTTTATCTGCTCCAGGAACTGGCTCGGAAGGCTTCAGTGGTTCAGCCAAAAGGCAGAGAAAAGTTTGCTGTGTGAATCCAAGAACTCTCTATGACAGGGGCTCTGCCTCTCTTGTCCTGTTCCTTCCTTTGGGGTGCCCACCCAGCTTGTTGTGCTTCCTTCCAGGCTGCTTCTGCCTTCTCCAAGATGAAGATGGAGATCAAGAAGAGCCGCCGGCACCCGCTGGGCAAGCCCCCGACGCGCTCCCCGCTGTCCGTGGTCAAACAGGAGACCTCGAGTGATGAGGGTGAGTGAGCAGCACCAGGGACCCCTGGATGTCCTGTGTGAGCCAGGGAATTGCTGAAGCCTTTGACAAAACTGGGTGGCCTGAAAGTCTGTGTTACACGTAGCTGGTAGGAAATGCAGCGTGTTCCCATTTTGATAACCCAGCTGGAAACAAAACTCCTCCGTGGGAGGTGTCACTTCTCACCTCCCACCCTTTTTTCACTCAAGAAAAATATTTTGCTGGCTGCAGAATGAGGCAGCGTTTTGGGCAAAGGGAGAAAAGAGTTTGCAGAAGATAATATCTTAAAGGCAAAGCTCTGTTTTGGATATTGCAGTGGGATGAGAGCTGTTCCCCTTGGAGGCAGTGGAGGTCAGATCTGCTCTCATGTGTGTGAGGAAAATCAGTTCTAACCTTTTGCTTGTGTCCTAATTCACATCAGTGTTGGGGTCCAGCTTTCCTTGGCAGATGCAGAAATGAGAATTAAAATGTTTTGCAGTGTTTAGCTGTACATCACTGATTCTTCTTTCCCCACATTCCAGTCCCTAACAGTCTGGACCACGGGGAAAGAAAAGATTCTTACCTCTCAACTCTGTTTTGCGGTGTAATTTTCCACTTTGAGGTGTTTTCCACATTACTCAGAATATGGACAATCTCCCAGCAAGGAGCTTTTGTGTGCTGGGTCAGGCACATGGCAGCTGGCAGTCCCTGCTCACAACTCCTCATTCCAAAGGACATCATCTTTCCTGTTCACTCTCCTTCAGGAGTGCATCCATTGATTTCAGAGCAGCCTCCTGCAGGAAGGGCTTCTCCTGAGCACACAGAGCTCCTTCCCTCACCAAGGAGGATGCATTTGATGCCTTCCAAGTGTGTAACTTGGAATGAAGTGTGCAGAGGCAGCTGAGACTTGTTATGTTGTTTTGGTGTGAGACCTTGGAACCAGCTCTGTGCTGGAGGATCCTCATTAGGCAGATTCTTCTCACTGCTTTGACTTGTTGGATGGTGTTTGGGGACTTGGCTGGTGGAGTAGGAGCAGCTCTTGTGGAAGCTGGCATTTCCTGGGGACTGATTTACAGCTCTGCTGGGCAAAATCTGATCAAACAGATTCTTCCCTCCCCACGAGGGAATAGAGGCAGCTCTCTGCACCCCGGGCTTTTTCAGGGAATGATGTGCAGGATGATCTGCAGGAGGAACAGTGAGCATGTAACTTAAGGGAATGCACATGTTACACAAAGATTCAGCCCAGACAAATTGTTTGCAACGTGGGAGCCATCCTGAATGCCTTGTGTCCCCCTGGATCCATCCTGGGAGGAGCCAAGGTGACAGCACAGTCATTCCCTTTCTTCTCTCCCTCTGTCACTCTGGATTAAGCAGCTGGTTTCACTGATTTCACTGGTGTCATAAATCCTGGTCTGTCACCTGAAATTTGGAGAAATGTGGGTTTTGATTCATGTCTTATAAATAAACACTTTTTAGAGGGTAACCCTCATATGAAATGTGATGGGGCCACACACCCAGCACTCATCACCTCAAAAAAGGGATTCATCAAACACAATAAAATTTCCACATTGTCTGACAAATATGTTATGACCAACATTTAAAATCTGAGATGTAAACTCAGCCATGAACATTTTACTCCAAATTCCTTTTATCCTTTCAGGTAACCCAAGAGTCAGAAAATCTTCAAAGGGAGGGAGAACTGGGGAGGAGACTTAGACTTGTAGAGCAGAACATAAACTGCTTATTTCCAGTAATTAACAGTGAAGCAGTGAACAATTTGGTTTAATGTGCTGAGCTCTGGGGATAATGTTCTTCCAAGATGTTTTTGAGTTCCCTGTTCTTTTGGAAACTTTGCAGATTGGTGATGCAGGGAATGATTTACATTCAGCCTTGTGTGGAAAATGTCTTTAACACTTACAGTGACTCAAAACTCCTTCACAAGGAAGGGTAAGAAACTCAGACCCCCAGACTGCCACAAATGGATTCTGCAGTGGTTTAATCATGAAACGCCAAGGACCTTTTAAAGGTTTATAAAATAAAGAATTAGCAAACGAATTAGCAGGAGCAGTCGCTGGCAGAGCTCTGGCAGAGAGAGGGATGGTGGGGAGTGCAGGTGGGAGGTTCAGTGGCTGTACCAGAGCACTGAACCCCAGCCATGGGCAGGGCAGCTCTGGGATGCACCTTGGGAGGGTTGGGTCAGCCTGGGGGGTGGGAACTGGGAGCTGGCCTGGCCACAGCAGCACCAGCTGCATCCCCACCTCCCAGAGCATGCAGCTCCCTGCTGCAGGCAGGAAAGGGCCATTTCCTTGCACTGGCATCATGTGTTTTGAACTTATCAAAGTTCAAATTAAATCTTCATGAAAAGGGTGGTGGAGGTTTCCCAGCTGGAAAGGGGAGGGAGTTACAAAGGCAATAAATCTCCATTCTCTCCTTCCTCGTGGCCAGTTCCTTCAGGTCACTGCTGTCCCTGTCTTGTGTATCCTATCCCCAAAGGGAATATCCTGTCCATTTAAGGAACTATTTGGGGCATAGGCATATGGGAGGCCATGGAGGAGTTGAATGTTTTTGTTTATTGCACTTCTTGTGTTGTTGAGACCTGAGCTGTTTAACTCACCCTTGCTCCTTTTGCCTCTTCTAACCATAAACTCTTCTGTCTTTACTTACTGCTCATTGTTTTGGGATTTTTTTTTTTCCTTTTCATTCTAGAAATGTTTCCATTTTCTGGAGAGGAAGATATGAGTGATCCAGAGGCTTTGAAATCTTTACTTTCCTTCCAGTGGAAGAACAAAGCCCTTAATTTCCCAGCTGAAAGGAAGTTCAATGCAGCTGCTGCCCTGAGTGAGCCATACTGTGCTGTCTGCACCCTCTTCTACCCCTATAACCAGGTAATTCCTCATCACAGAGACAGGGAATCATTAAGGTTGGAAAAGACCTCTAGGATCAAGTCCAGCTGTCACTCCCCCACCACTGTGTTCCCCCTAAAGCCACGTCCCCCACTCTGTATCCATGTGTTTTTTGGGATAGTGACCCCACCAATTCCCTGGGCAGCCTGTGCCATTGCCTGACCACACCTTCCATGAAGAGATTTTCTCTAATACCTCATCTAAACCTCTGACACTGCTCAGATGGGTGAGTTAGGATGCAGACATTTCTGATACAGACAAACCTGTACTAATTTGCACACCAAAGAAATGTGTTTGGATTTGGCAGTGGCTGGAGCCTTTTTTGTTATCTTTCCTGGCTTCTCTGGCTTGCTCAGTGTTCATTTTGAAATCACACTGAAAGAGCTTTGCAAACACTGTTCCATGCAGAGAAAAGTCACACCAGGCTCCTGTTTCCATACAGGCCTGAGTTGCTGAATTTATGCAAACAAGCCACAAAACAAAAATTTACTGAGTAAGCACATCCATCACCTTTTTTTGGAAACTACCAGTATGCTTTGGGAGACGTTATGAGCAGAAAGGCAAAATTCATCAGATGAATTAGTTATTTGTGCAGTTGTGCATTGATTTGTTCTCACATAAAGCCAAATCTGGCTTTGTGTGCCCACCAGGAATTTGTGCCTTAGATACTTGTAGCTGTGTTGGAAGCTTTTCCTGAGGAAAGCAGAACCCACGTCCCCCTTCAATAAAATCTCTTGATTTATTATACAGACTGAAAATAAAATATCTGTTCTGATTGCTAGCTGTTGTGAGGAAAACTGGGTGCAGCTGAGCTGGTTTTATCCATTGCTTTTAACCCTGTCTGCTACCAGAAACCTTGAGAGGTCCTTCAGGAGAACTTCTTGCAGGAAAAGTAGGGAAGGATGCCAAAGGAATGGGAGAGGGGGAGGGAAGGCCTTGCTTTTAGTAATGTTTTCCTTTTTATTTTTCCTTGGTGTTTTCAGCTGCAATTCAGGAATTTAGATTTTTGCAGAAGAAAACCAGGAAAAGCTGCTCATTATTCTGATGCTTCTTTGAGTTTCCACAACAAATTACAGATCCCAGTCAAAGCCTGAAGAAGAGGGGGAGAAACAAGGGGGTGAAATCAGGATTTTAGGCCATTTTTGGGTGTCAGGTGTTGGGTGACTTTTTTTGCAAGGGGAGTGCTCAGAGTGGAAAGTGAAAACCATGGCCAGGAAGAGGTGGTTCCAGTGATGGGCTTTTCTCTGCAGTCCTCACAGGTGGAGAAGGAAGCTGCCCCCATCTCCACAGGGGAGCCGTCCTCGTTCGTGCACCTTTCCAAGTGTGGGCAGAAGACCAAGCCCCTGATCCCAGAGATGTGCTTTACCTCAAGTGGAGAAAACACCGAGCCCCTTCCTTCAAATTCCTACATTGGAGAGGATGGAACCAGTCCCTTGATATCCTGTGCCAAATGCTGCCTGCAGGTTCATGCTAGTGAGTGTTTCACCTTCCCCAAAGCCTTTGGGTCCTGAGAAACTCAGGAGTTTGTGTGTTGCTGTATTTGAGTTCCTTCTTGGCAGGTTTGTATCCTGTCACTCCCATTTTTATCTATCTTGGTACCAGGATATCAGGAATCCCAGAAATGTTTGGGTTGGAAGCACTTTAAAGCTCCTCCAGTTCCCATCCCCTGCCATGGGCAGGGAACCTTTCAAGGCACATCTGTGTATTCAAGTCCATCTTGGCAGTCACTGATCTTAAAAATACACACCAATATTCTTTTTACTGCTTATTTTGTTGGCTGATTCTTCTCTGTCTCACAGAAAAGATTCTTCCTTTTGATACCTTTCATTTTTTTGTAATAAAGCAGAACTCAAAGGCTTTATTGCACTCTTTTCTCTCACATATTTCGTTCCAATATTGTTCTGCTGGGGGAGGCTATATTGTTCCTGCATGCAGCAGAGATTATGGAGTAGTTTGAGATATATTTTATTAGTGTCTCTGATAGTGTTTGTAGTAATGGCACTTGATTACAAAAGGGAACATATGTCTGTTTGCTTCCCTGATAGTTATGTCTAAAAGAAGATCTGATTAATCCTGGTGGAGTGTACCTTCAGTGGAGATTGTACAGCATCCAGTTAACATTTGTGACGAATTACTGTTCAGCTGTTTGATCTTGACAGATGGGGAATCTTATTTGACTTGCATCAGCTGGAATTACTTTTGTTGTTCCAATTTTAGAGTCTGCAGGTCCCCGTGCAGCTCGGCAGGGCTGGGGAACTGGAAGGCAACTTTTGTTTCTGTGCTGAATCCCTAATTATGGTCATTTCTGGCTAATCAGGCCATGGGATGCAGAGTGGGTGTGAGGAGGAAGGTTTCATCCTGCCTTCACAATTCAGGGCTGCTGCATCTTGTCCATCCTTAGGCCTGCAATAGTCCAGTCTATCAGAATGGTTTCTGTGGCCAAATTCTGTTTAAGGACAGAGGGGTATGGACAAGATGATGTTAATCTGCAGGCTCAGACCTGAGATCCATCTTTTTTTAGAGAAACTCAGTTTTATATTTTGGCTGTACTCTCCCTTTGAGGGTAGGACAGGACAGGTGTTAAATCTGATGGAGGCTCCAGTGCCTGGTTGTTTCCTTGTGCTCTGTGACATCCCTTTGACTTTGCTGCAGAGAATCCATTTGCTTTTATTGCAGGATTGCAGTGGTGAGATGTATTTTGGCTGACTAAAACCAGCTGGCAGCCTGTGTGTTCTTGGGAAGTGCCCTCTCAAACTGTGCTGGCTTCCAGCAGCCAGGCCCTACAGAGGTTTGGGAAGGTTTCTGGGCTTTTGAGGCACTGACAAAATCCATAAAAAGAGCATATTTTTCTTGGATTATCCTTATGGGACAACCTGGGGTTCAGTAAATGGGACTGTTCTGCCCTTACAGAATCACTGAGGTTGGAAAAGACCTTTGAGGCCATCAAGTCCAGATGTCAGCCCAGCATCACCACCCTGCCCACCAGTAGCCATGTCCCCAGGTGCCACATCCATGGATGTTTTGAACACTTCCAGAGATGGTGATTCCACCTCTGCCCTGGACAGGCTGTTCCAAAGCTTTACAACCCTTTCCATGAAGATATTTTTCCTCATTTTCAGTCTAAACCTCCCCTGGTGCAGCTTGAGGCTGTGCTCAGGGTCTGGCTCTCCCTCAGCTCAGTTTTGGACTGAAAACCCCTGTCCTTGTTCTAGGCCTGTGTGGAATTTGCTGCCCTGATTTGCCATATGATGAAAAGAGACCTCAGATGTGGAGAGCAGCTGCAGATCCATAGTATTGACTTTTTTTTGACATGCTGTTTATCTGGTTAAGTGGATGATATTTATAAATCAGGCTGTGGTAGCAACCCCAGTGCTTTCTGAATGTCTTCTTTTAAGTTTAATTCAGTAATTTGAGATTGTTGTTCCCAGCTGAAATTTTCTGTTCAGTTTGTTAGGATAGGTGAAGGCTGGATGAGATTTTGTTAGGAAGGATAGAGGCTGGGTGGAACGAGCTGTGTATTAGTTGAGATGCTTATCTTCAATTTTCCACTCACTTTACAAGCTTGCAGGAATCACATAGATCTACTTTTCCAAAACTGTATTTGTGTCTTTTCCCTGTTATTTCAGTGACAAACCTTAGTGCCTTTTATAGAATTTTAAGGATTTTTTTTGTTCTTATTTCCCTGCCTTTATAATGGGCATAATACCACTTTACTATTTTGGTGGTGTTGTAGGAGGATTTGGTGCTTGCATATTACAGTAATTGATGCTCTGTAAAATGAAATGTTTTTAACACTTCCTATAACCTTAAATTAAATACTGCTAACTACGTGGAATGCAGGTATTTAATTTCCTTGCAGTATTATTGGGCTTGTCCTTCCTCATAACACCACACAGCAAAAGTAGCTGCTTCAACCTTGCCAAAATTCAATGCCCTTCCCTGTTTTGATGTGTGGGTGTACTCCAGCAGTGGTGGCATCACCTTGGAGCCCAGTTCCTGCCTAAAGAAACAAAGTCTTGCTGTTGTAGTCCTTAGAAAAGTGAAAAACAAATGTGAGGGTTACCTGTGTGGGGGGCTTTGGTTTGTTTGTTTGTTTTCAGACCTGCTGGTCCCAATTCCGATTTTGTCGGAGCCTGTGGAATACAGTTCCTCAAACGCTCTCAAAGTCACTTCTGAACTGAAAAGTCATGGAGTCAAACTAGGAAGTGTTGTGAAAGGCCTGCTCTGAGGAGGCTGTGGCTCTGTTTGTTGCAGGCTGTTACGGGATACGCCCGGAGCTGGTGAACGAGAGCTGGTCGTGCTCGCGGTGCTCGGCCGGCGCCTGGGCAGCGGTAAGGACTGCACGCAGCACCCTTCCCTCTGGCACTGCTGGCATCACTCACTGCTTAACACACATGGGTGGTGGGAGCATTCACGTGGCCTTTGACATCCCAGGTGGGGTGTAGTTGCTTTCTGGGGAGGATGAACAGCCTGGCAGAGCTTTTGGGTCGCGTGCTGAAGGGGTTGTGTTCCTGCAGGAATGTTGCCTGTGCAATCTCAGGGGAGGAGCTCTCCAGATGACCACTGATGGCCGGTGAGTGCTGGTTCTGAGTGTGTTTTCCTTCCATGCTGCACCTTATCTCCTTGTCTTGTGAATTTGGTCTTAATGCTCAGTGTAGCAGCAAGTTTTGGGGTTCTGGAGTGAACTGCTCCTCGCTGACTTGGCAGGATGAGCCCAAGAGACTGTGCTGCCCTACACTGCACCAGGCTGCTCGACAGCAGAGCTTCTGAACTCCTGCTGAATGTGGTTGTTTCTCAGAGAAAAGTCTTCTCAGAGAATGTTTAGCACTGTGCAATATCAGGTGTAGAAGAAGGTTGATCTCTGTTGTTCCAGAGACATTTACCTTGTGCCACCCTGATTAACAGTTGATTGGGAACATTGCCAAGGCTGCCAACCCCTGGAAATGTGCTTCGATGCTGAGGGAGGCAGGGAAATGTTAACTGCCCTCCTGAGCATTTCATTCAAATGATGGCAGGCCCTGATTTGTGTCTTCACTTTGCTCCCCAGGTGGGTCCATGTAATCTGTGCTATTGCTGTCCCCGAGGCGCGTTTCCTCAATGTCATAGAGCGTCATCCTGTGGATATCAGCGCCATCCCCGAGCAGAGGTGGAAACTGGTGGGTGTCTTTTACTGGGGACAGTGTTTGGGGACAAGAGGCAAAGGGAAAAGCTGTAACTAGACAGAAAATCATTGTGTGGGTTCGTGAAGCAGCTGAGATTGGAGGTGATCTCGCTCTCACTTCCAAACAAAAGCTGCATTGTTTGTGTCTGCTGAGCCCTGTCAGCTCTTTCACACAAAACCAGCTCTGATTTCCAGCTGTGCCTTTACTCTCTGGGTGTGTGCTGTATCCTGGGCAGAGTCTGGGACTCCTTCCCACCTGCAGTCAGGTGTAAAGTGCCTGAAAGCTCCGTTTACTCCGAGTACTGCACAGCAGGAGTGCAGAGGGACATGGTGACTAGAGAGAAGCTGACTTGTTCATCTCTAATTCACCTTTCCTTACAACATTTCTCTTTTTCTATCAAGAAATCTCTTGTAGAAATGAATAAACATTTTTGTGACCCTGACTGCAAGGCAAGACTGCAAGGATTTTAATACAAGCCCAGCTCCAAGTTGTTATTTAGCTGTGTGGCCTCATCCGAGGGATTAGTAATGGACGATTCATTAGCTCAGAGCAATTTATCTTAATGTTAGTTAATGCTCCATCACTATAGTGTGTTATTGCAAAATAAATTGTGCTTTTGCTGCTTTTTTGGTACAGAAGTCAGCTGGGTGACACAGTGTGGGATGGGGAAGGTGCTGGAGCAGTGATAGATGGGTTAGTGCTGATGGATTCGTTAACAGAGCTGCTACTTAGTGCAGCGAGCCCGGGTGAGAGATTAGGAGGAACCTATCCCTGCTTCCAGAGTTATTTCTCTGTTGTGCAAATGGGTTTTGTACACAAATGTGAATGTAAAAAGCATTCATTATTCAGCAGGAGTGATGGGGCAGCGCAGTGCCAGGGTGATAAATCTTGCAGCGGTGGCTCTTTATGGATCAGCTGACACTTCCAACGTGCATCCTCTTCATTACCAGCACTTGTAACGCTGAACTTAAAATCCTTTTACACAACACTCACTTGTATTGCTTAATGGAGCCTCTCAAGGAAACATGACTTAATTCTTTAACCCTTCCTTGGCTGCCTGGCAGTCCTGCAGAGTCAGGGCAGTGTCTGTGTGTGTCTGACTCCGTTGCTTTGCTCTGCTCCAGAGCAGAGCTTGTGCCTACCAGAACCTCTGCATGGACTCACTGCACCTATTTCTCCTTCATTCCTCAATTAAAACTGCAAAGTTTCATAGAATCCCAGAATATCCTGAGTTGGACAATCCCACCCTGAGAGTGTTGTCCAAATGCTGCTGGAGCTCTGGAAAGAAATTTTGTTTGTTGTATTCCATTTGCACCTCGTGTTTTCTTCCTTTCTCAGGGAACCTGGAGAATTTTTGCTTGAAGTGCCTCGACTTACACAGGCCAGTGTTGGAATTTACAGGCACATATTCCTTATGCTGCTGTTAGCCAGAGCCTGGCTTGTAGCTCAAATGTCAAAGCCTGGCTTTAAGCCCTTCACTTGGAAAGTTTTAGAGTTATCAATTAGGTAAGGATTAAACGATTAATTTGGATGGCAGAATACAGAGGCTGTGGTGTGGGGTGTGAGGTACAAAGGGAGTGTAAATTGGATAAGACTGTGTGCAGAGACTCATGAGCCATGGTGGGGAGTTTTATTAATTCATGGGAATTTGCAGGTAATTCCTGGAGCGTGTGGGGAGTCAGTGGAGGAGCTGGGGGCTGAGTGCTTTGGAGGTGAGCAGCTGCAGTTAGGAAGATAAACTGAGGGTGACTAAAAGGTGATGGCATTGGAGCTCCTGACTTTGGCAACGATGGACTTGGTGCAGTACTTGATAAAATTGGGAAGATGACCTTTGTGGCTGGAGAACATGGAAAAGGAGAGGAGGAGTGATGTGAAGGGTGAGGACAGTTGATGTAAATAGATGAGGGTAGTGGAGGAGAGAGGGGGTAGGGGTTATCCGTGGTTATAATTTGATTTTTTAATATTTTTTTATTGTTTTAAGTTCCTGTGATGAGGGCTGAGGTACCAAGGAGTGGCAGTGATCTGGTGAAAGGAATATTATCCTTTTCTCTAAGCATGGACCAGGTCTCCCTGTGCAAGCACAGACTTTTCAGTCCTTTTGTGGGTATGGCACCATTTTCAGGACTGCAGTTTCCTGCTCCCAGATTGATGGCACATTACAGGCCTGTGCACGTAAATTATTTATGACGTGGAAATTTGGAATAATTAGCTGTCATTCCTCAGTGGAGTAAATGAATTGCAGTGTTCATCATGCAGCAGACAGCCCATTTCTTACTCTCAGCAGTGACCTGACTCTGGTGTGCATTTATTCCGAAGATTTCTCTCCTGTGCTTTGGACTCTTTTCCCTCCCACAGAAAATGCCTTTAAATCTCCATGTGCAGCTTTCCCCCAGCACTTGGCACTGGTATTTCTGTCCATCCCATCTCTCACACTTCCAGATCTGCATTTTCATACGATCCCAGACTGGTTTGGGTTGGAAGGGACCTTAAATCCCACTCAGTGCCACCCCTGCCATGGGCAAGGACACCTTCCACTGTGCCAGGCTGCTCCAAGCCCTGTCCAACCTGGCCTTGGGCACTGCCAGGGATGGAGCAGCCACAGCTGCTCTGGGCACCCTGTGCCAGTGTTTTACCACCCTCACAGCCAAGAATTGTCACTTCCTCCATCACTCCTTACACATCAGGCTCACTGTCACTCACATTTATCTTTTGATCATATTTGCTCTGAACATCCCTTTGCTGCAGCTCTTGTGCCTGTCACAGGGAGTTTGTGTGGGCACAGGGTGGCACTGGCTGTGTGCTAATCCTGGCTTGGCAGAGTCCTGCTGGCATCAGGAGGGGCAGATTCCTGCCCTGGGAGGGTTAATGCCCCCCCGAGCCCCCTGTGTGTCAGCAGCTGTCCCTACTGCTGGGACAAGGGGATATTGACAGGTTAATAAAGGCATCTGTGCTATTGACTCCCCTCAGTCCTGCTGTGCACTTTCCTGGTGCTTATCAGCCTCTGGAACATGGTTTGCAGAGTGATAAAGGCTCAGCTTATTAAAGGCTAAACCCACGTTCTGGCAGCACTCAGGCTCTGGCTTTGAATTTCCTGGCTTTTGTTCATTTGTGTAAAAAGGCCAAATTAATCTTTGGTGTAAACAAACTGCCTTCAGTTAATTCATAGGAAGGAATGGGACTTATTTCATATAAATGTGGGGCAGAGCCCAGAGAGGGAGGGGGGTGTTGCACAGGAATAAGGAAGAACAAATCTGTTCTTTGGCATCTTTTGCTTTCAAGGAAGAGAAATGTTCCTGGAGAAGAAATCACAGAATCCCAGAATGGTTTGAGTTGGATGGGACCTTGAAGGTTTTGGAGTTCCACCCCCTGCCATGGTCAGGGACATCTTTTGTTCATTTTAACCATGAAAGGCACATTTGTCTCATGTCTGTGATATTAATTTTGCCCTGATTTGCCTTGTCCCAGCCTCGGATAAGGTAAAGAAGCTGCCCCACCCCTGGAAGTGTCCAAGGCCAGATTGGATGGGGCTGGATGAGTGGGATGAGCTTTAAGGTCCTTCCAGCACAAACCATTCTGGGATTTGCTAATTAGTGACAGATTCCTGGAAATGTTAAAAACTGAGTGGTGTTTCCAAATGGATCCCTGGAAACATTATGCAAGCATCCATTCTTTAGACTGGGATTCCCAAAATCTCATTTTCTGTATTTCTGAGGGGCTGGAAACAAGAATTGGTGCTGTTATAGGGAGTGAGAAAATTTGTCTTGTTCCCACTATAGCTCCTGCTCACTGTCAGTGCCATCAGGCTCAGGATTTTTAGCTTTGAGAAAATGTAATTTCTTTCTAAAGCAGTCACACATATCGATTTACCTCATAACTGGATCTGCTTTGCAGAAAATGAATGTGAAAATGTCTCCAAGATTTCAGACCTTTTTCCCCCATAATTCTGTTTTTTTCATACAATGTGTTTATTTCTTTTGTTTGCAAAACTGACTGAATTATCTACAGTGGCTCATCTGACGTGGATGCTGATAAAATATTTATGGTTGATATGCTTATGCATCTAAAATAAACACAGAGTATTTTTGTTCCATTATATGATTTTATATTCCATGAGATCTGATCAATACAATGTCCCATTAAATAGAATCGAGCAAATTGCCACCCAGTTACTGCGTTCTGTCCTTTCAGAAAAATGGAAATGTTCTTTTCCAGCAGTGCACCTGTGAGGATCCAGCTGCTGCTGGAATTAATGAAGTGTAGGTGCACTGTTTATGTGAGGAGGGTGAGGGTGCAGCAGTTCTCTGGTACCACTGGTGGGTGTTTGCCTGGTTCCAGTGAGCCCAGTCCAAACTGGAGCCCAGTCTGTCTGTGCCCAGCGTGGCTCTGCAGGGCTGAGTGACTGGAGGTGCTGGCATGGCCACGGGAGTGCTGAGGTAGGGAATGACAATATCTGCTGGAGTTTCTTGGCTTGCAGAGATCCTGAGTGGGTGCACACAGACAGTCCTGGCCGTGTGGGCCTGACCCCTTGGCACAGAACAACACTTTGGCTGTGGCACTGCAGCCACGGGCTCTGTGCCGTGGGGGCTGTGGGGTCTCTGCAGGGCTCCAGCAGAGATCTGAGCTCTGGGTGTGTTCCCGTGCAGAGCTGGGTGTGAGCCCCACGTGTGCTCCCTTGCAGAGGTGACTGCAGCTGTGCTCCCTTGCAGAGGTGACTCCAGCTGTGTTCCTTGCAGAGCTGGGTGTGACTCCAGCTGTGTTCCCTTGCAGAGGTGACTGCAGCTGTGCTCCCTTGCAGAGGTGACTCCAGCTGTGCTCCCGTGCAGAGCTGGGTGTGACTCCAGATGTGCTCCCTTGCAGAGGTGACTCCAGCTGTGCTCCCTTGCAGAGCTGGGTGTGACTCCAGCTGTGCTCCCTTGCAGAGGTGACTCCAGCTGTGTTCCCATGCAGAGCTGGGTGTGACTCCAGCTGTGCTCCCTTGCAGAGGTGACTCCAGCTGTGCTCCCTTGCAGAGCTGGGTGTGACTGCAGCTGTGTTCCTTGCAGAGCTGGGGGTGACTCCAGCTGTGCTCCCTTGCAGAGGTGACTCCAGCTGTGCTCCCTTGCAGAGCTGGGTGTGACTGCAGCTGTGTTCCCTTGCAGAGGTGTGTGTACTGCAGGAAGAGGATGAAGAAGGTGTCTGGGGCCTGTGTCCAGTGCTCCTACGAGCACTGCTCCACGTCCTTCCACGTGACGTGCGCGCACGCGGCCGGCGTGCCCATGGAGCCCGACGACTGGCCCTACGTCGTGTCCATCACCTGCTTCAAGCACAAAGCAGCAAACCAGAACGTAGGTTTTGGGCTGGGATTTGGGCTTCTGTTCTGGGGGGGTTGGATTGGGGGATTTGGGGTTTTGTTGTGTTGTTTGGTTTTTGGGGTTTTTAAAAATAGTTTCTCCCCACCCGTGTTGGCTCAAAATGTTTTGTGCTTTTAATGCAGAAGGGTTGTCCAGGCAGTCATTGTTGGGGATGGCTTTAATCTGCATGAGGGCTGCTTTGGGTGGGATATTGGGAAGGAATTCCTAGCTGTGAAGAGGGGAGAACACTGGCACAGAGTGCTCAGAGCAGCTGTGGCTGCCCCTGGATCCCTGGAAGTGTCCAAGGCCAGGTTGGACGGGGCTTGGAGCACCCTGAGAATGTGGAAGGTGTCCCTGCCACGGCAGGAGTGGGACTGGATGGACTTTAAGGTCCTCCTCACCCAAACCATTCCATGATTCCATGGAATTTTGGAGCCAGCTCTTGCAGTTGTGGCTGGCAGCTGATCCTGCTGTGTCCCTGCAGGTCCCGTTCCGGAGGGAGGTGGCCCTGGGGCAGACAGTGATCACCAAGAACAGGAACGGGCTCTACTATCGCTGCAGGGTCATCGGCACCAGCACCCAGACCTTCTACGAAGTGAACTTCGACGATGGCTCCTACAGTGACAACGTTTACCCCGAGAGCATCATTGTAAGGCAGCTCTGGGGACACTGCTGTGTCACAGGCAGTGTACAAACTGTGATCTGTGCCTTGGGGTGGAACAGCAAAACAAAACTCAACTTTTTCATTTTAATTTTTAAGTTGCTGCTTGCCTAGAAAATCTCATCCCGCTCTTCATGACAGATCTTGTTTCTGACATTATCTCATTTATTTTTTGGTTGCTTTACAAAGATGTGATCTTGCTGAATGCAGATGACTTCACAGAAAGCAGTGTTTGTTCTAAATTTCATCCTATTTGTTTTGTGGTTGAATAATCTTATTTTTCAACTGACAAGTGTGATTCATGGGGGAAGCAGATTGTTCGTAAGCACTTCTGGTTCAAAACAGGGAATTCACTTAATAGAGAGAATGTCTAGAAGAGGCTGATTTGTCAGCTCATGCATTGCCTTCCTGATCGTGCCACTGATTCACTGAGTTGCCCTGCTTGTTTTTGAGATACAGGAGATGTGATGTTGTGGGATTTGTAATGAGAAATGTCCATGAACTGGGTGCTGGCAGCAGAAGGAGCTGCCAGAGTCGATTGCTGGTCTCAGGCTGGTTTTGTTTGAGATGCCCACAATTAATCACAAGTGCAGAAATGTACCTTATTGCTCATTACCATGTGATTTTAGCACACCTCTGGCTCCTGAGCTCTGGTGGAGTTGTGTCTCTGACCCTTCTCTCTCTGTCCTCAGAGCAGGGACTGCATCCGGATGGGGCCCCCTCCGGAGGGGGAGCTGGTGCAGCTGCAGTGGACGGACGGGATCATCTACAAGGCCAAGTTCATTGCAGCCCAGATCAGTCAGATTTACCAGGTGAGTGTGGCAGAGGGATCCCTGGGGTGTGCTCCAGGATGGGAGAGCTGAGCCTGCACCAGGGATGGGCTGCTGGAGCTGGGCAGAGCAGGAGGAGGATTTGGGAGCAGATGATTTATTCCCTCTGAGTTTGTCTAGCCTGAACTTGACACCCCCTATTAAACTGTGCTCTGTGTCCTTCTGCTTTATGCAGAAAAGTGTATTAAAGTCTTGGGCAAAGGAAATAAGAATCCCTTAAAAACTTTTAATAGTTTTAACATTTTGCTGTGCACGTTTCAATGAATAAACATCCCTGGAACATCTGATGCATAATTCATTATATAATCAGTGCTTAGCAAAAAGAGTTTCATGGGAGGAGTTTTTTTGTACCTGGCTGACTATTTCTGCTGGTTGAAATACAAATGTACTTTAGTAGCTGGAATTGTTTCCTTGTGACCTGTGAAAATGCTTTGTTTAAGATGAAAGAAATTCTTATTACCATATTGGCCTGAACAGAGGGCTGCTTTCATTATATGTGAAAAGCTGCTTTTTTCGGGATATGAATCAAAAATCAGTAGAAATGTGAGGTGCTGGGCCAGCTGGAGTACAGATATTTTGGGATTCATGGAGAGCTGAATGAATCCACTTGGATAAAACAGAGGTGCCTGAACAGCACTGAAAGCAGCACTTTTTGGGCTCAGCATCCTCACCAGAGCTTGGGAGTGCTCATTCCACAGCAGCCCTGGAGACATCCATGGGAGCTGGCCCCTGATGCTTCCTGGGTGTTCCTGGAGGGCCCAGGTGTGGCACAGGCTGGGAATGGGCTGTTCAAATGCTGGCTCTGAGTTCATCTTCTGCCTCCCTGCAGGTGGAGTTTGAAGATGGCTCTCAGCTAATGGTAAAGCGTGGGGATATTTATACCTTGGAGGAAGAGCTTCCCAAGAGAGTCAAGTCTCGCCTGGTGGGTACCAAAATAGCAAACAATAAACCAGCTGCAGCTTGCAGAACCTCTTCACATTTTCTTCATGTATTTTTTAGACATTAGGTGAATGCAGCCTCCAATTTCTGTGTCTGTAAAACTGCTTGTCATTCCCAAAATACACAGAGTGGAAGAAATCCTGGCCAAGGATGCTTGAGAGGCACAGAAATGATTTCCCCTTGCATGTGTTCAGCTCCGAGTTTTATTTTCTCTGGTTAAAAGATTATGTTCAGATCATTTTACACCATATGAATTCATTTATATGGAGTCATCCTGTCCGAGTGTGAGGTGAGCTGGGCTGCAGCTCAGGGGTTTCTGGAGAAGTGATTATCACCGTGAGACCAAACCCCCTTTTCTCACCAAACTGGAGATTTAGAGTGTGGCTCTTACCTATAAATCTCTTAATCTACAAGATCAGGCTGTCTCTAAGTGCATACAGTGGAATTACAGAGCCTAGAAAAGATGAGGGATTTATTTCATAGCTTTTGTTTTTTTTTGGTTCCAGACCTGCTGGGTGTTTTCAGACCTGGTGCTTTACCCTTTAAAGCCATTTCATTTAACTTAACCAGGTGATGGGGCTGGAGAATGCCCAGGTTGTTCCCAGCCCAAGGGGACTGTGGGGATCTCCCTGTTTTCCTGCTGTGCCTTTAATGGTTGTTTTGTGTCTCCTGCAGTCCCTCAGCACTGGGGCCCCTCAGGAAGATGTGTTTTTGGGAGATGAAGTGAGAGCAGCCAAGCGTCCCCGGCTGGGGAATCCAAGAAATCCTGAAGAATATGGACAACCCCCAGATTACCTGGCCTTTATGGAGAGCCTGTTGCAGACACAGTACCAGCCTGGGACTCAGAGCAACATGTTTTAATCAGGATTCATTGAAAATATTCAATTAACCCTTTTTGAGTTAGTGGAAAAATAAATAGGAAACTGTGGAATGGAAGACCAGCCCTGTGCAATAGTCTGCTGTGAATTTCTTTCATCTCCTCTTGGTTTGGACTGCAGGAAATCCCTGTCTGGCTGCTACCTCGACCTTGCCAGGAGTTGCTGACCAAGAGCTGGGGATCTTGGAAACCTTTCAGCTTTTCACACGGAGACTTTGGAAGAGTTTCTACAGATGGAGCTTTGTGACTGGTTCTTTTTTATGAGGAAAGGGTTAAAATTTAACAAAATGACTTTTTCAAATCTGTCAAACTTTTGTCTTTCAAGGTGCTATTACATTGACTACTGAAGCAGCCTTTGGAATCGTGTTTTCTGTACATAGACGTCACCTTTGTGAAGTTTTCTATGAATGAGCATTATTAAAAAAAAAAAAGCAAGCAAAAATAGGAAAATGAAAGTTTCCACAAAACATTTTTCTAGATTATGGCTTTAAAACAGAAAATAAATTAAATCCTCCCCCCTCACCCCCAAACGAATTGTGACTGATGTTACAGCGGGGAGAGGGAGAGCAAGAGCAGATGTCCTGGAATGTTCTGGGTTCTTCTTTTGTAAAGAAACACTACCTTTGTAAGCTGGGGAAGGTGGGGGAAGAAATGTTCACCGCTGGGATGTTTCTGCCATTGGCTCTCTGAAAGCCCTGGGATGGATGTTGGCATCGCTGCCACGTCACCAGGGAGGGGCTTAGGGAAGAAATGGCCAGGTTGGCTCATTCCTGTCATCTTCCTTCCCCATCTTTGCCATCACAGTTGCTTTCTAGTTCAGGATCAGCATGGCTTTGAGTTCCAGTGTGCCACCCTGGTTTGGCAAGTGTTCTGTTGCTGCTTGTGTTAGCTCCCCACGAGCCACCCCCGTCCGCAGCGGCGAGAGGCTCCCTGGCAGCACTTCTCCCTTAGCACTTCTCCTCTCTCTTTCCTTTGTCTCTTTATTTTTTAATTTTTTCTTTTTTTTTTTTGAGTTGTGCTCCTTACAGTGTGAGAATCATTCCATGACAGAAGCTTGGGAGGTGTTTGTATGTTTTTCTTTTATCCTATTAAAGAAGAAATTCCTCAAACATCTGATTGTCGTGACATCCTTTCCTTAAGTAAAGACTGAGCCTGTGATTTACTCCTGGGGAAGAGGAGTGCAAGCCCTGCCTTTGATTGGACTCAGCTCACTGAGGATTGAAGGAGCATTAAAGGCAGACCCCAACCCTGAAGTGTTGAGTGGGCAGCTCCCACCTGGACGTTTGGAAATCGCCTCGGGCCGAAGAGCTGATGTGGAGCAGTGCTTGGGAAAGAGCCTCATCCAAACCCCGCCGAAGTCACTGGAAAGTCTTCCACTCTCTTTGGAGGACCTCAGTCGGTTCAGAGGGAGAGAACAGAACGAGGCAGTGCTGGTCCTGAGCTGGCAGGGGCCGTGGCAGAGCTGGGAAGGTTCAGGTGCAGGGGGGAGAGAGGAGAGGGCACCCGGACCCTCCCCTCACTCCACGCCCCAGCCTGAGCAACCTGGAATGCTGCACTGCAATCTTTCCCACTTAATTCCCTGAAATTACTGGATGGAGAGAGACAATATTTTTGTTTTTATTCTTATTTTTAAGCCCCTTTGCAAGGTGGTCGTTGTTCTGGGGAGAGGCTGTTAAGCAACGCTCTGGCTGGATCTTTAAGGGAATAAGTGGGAAGGATTTGTGGGCTAGCAGATGGTAGATTAGCATCTTAAGAGACTCCGTGGGTATTAAACTGTCCTAGTGAAAGAGTGGAGATAGAATAAAGCAATTTAATTCTTTTTTTTACTTTGGTTTTGTTCTCCCTTGAGGACTGGAAGTCTCATCCTTTCTCCTGCCTCTGCTACGGGTCCTTTTTGTGTGCGTGGCCGCGCGTGCGTGGTTGGAAGACCTTGGAAACAGGGTTCTGCTTTTGTTTTTTTTTTTTTTTTTTTTGTATTTCTGAGTTTTTGACGTTTTCAGTAGATGTCTCCACGAATAAAACCAAACTGAGACTAATAAAAGTTTAAAAAAATTGGCAAGGTTCTCCCGAGCCTCGGTTGTTCCTCCTACAGAGCTGTCTCCCGTCGGTTGAAATGTGATTAAATAGAAAACTTGCTGTATAAAAGACTTAAGAATGTTGCCAGGCCACGAGAGAAATATTTAAAACAATTGAAAGAGAAATTTAACCAGCAGAGGAATTTTTTTGGAGGTGGGAGGGAAGGGTGGGATGGGATGAGTGGTTGTGAGCGACGGGGAATTTCCTCTGCATGTTTGAGTCCTGCAATAGCTGTATCCATATGTAGTACCTTTCCCAAATACTATTTATATTGTAAAAACAGAAGTGTGTTTCCTCACCCCATATTCACATGCTGAGTTATGTTGAAACATGAACCTGGAACTGTCGAATGCCCTTCCTTGGTGCAAGGCTTTTCTCTCTTTTTGTTATTTTTAAAATCCCTCTTTTTGGTTTGGGAATGACTTGTGCAGATTCAGGATAGTGGCCATACTGATGGCCTCTGGGCATCAGCCTATTGAAAAGGAAATAGGAAATGCACATTCCTACCCCTTCCTCCAGTGAAATATATTTGTGTCTGATTATGTGCTATAAAAACAATGATTTTTTTTTTTCTTTCTCCCCCTAGATGAAGGCTGTGATGTATTTTTTGCCTATTTTTTTCTCTGCCTCTAGGTTCAAAATGAATTAAAAGCTGTTGAGCATTTCAGAATGACACTTTTTGGGGGGTTGAAGTCTCTTCATTTCTAAGTTTCAAGTCTTGTGCAGCAGGAGGTCGTTGAACCTCCTCAAACAGCAGCATCTTCCTGAAACTTCATTTAAACACCTTAAATTTCCCATCCAGAGCTTTTTGATAAACTCCAGTTCTTGCAGGATGAGGCTGATGCTGCAGGTTATGTGAAAGAAAAGAAATCTCCAACTTCCAGTCTTTTGCAGCTTTTTAGCTTTCCTGAGGAATTGTCCAGTGGGGAGGAACTCTTGGAATTTACACCCACACAAAGCCCACAAAGGAACTGAAACCCACCAAGCTTTTGGAGGTCGAGCTCTGCTGTGTGATTTTGGAGATGTCTGGAGCAGGAGCTGCCCGGAGCCGGGCTCGGGGATGGATCAGCCCCCGCAGGGTGGGATGGGCACTCCCAGGTTCTGCTGCTCCCCGGGGCTGCTCCAGGAGCTGTGGGGCTCCAGGGGGTTCTGACCTGGGCATGGCTCTCGGGGTCTGGGTGTCGAGGTGACCCCAAGAGTGTAAAAGTCCTCATTTCCCAGCCTGAGCAGCCAAAGGAGGAGTCTGAATACGCAGGGTCGGCTTCTCAAGGTTGTTTATTTTGCCTTCTCTAGAACATTCTCTCTCTGCCCTGCTGAGCTCTGTCCAGCAGCTCGGCCCTGGCATTCTGTCTGCCCTCAGGGCAGTGTTCACATTTTATACCCAAAACTCCGTGTGCTGTGGTTACAATAACGTGCCAATGGCTGTCATTGATGTTGGACAGTGTGTCTGTGCCTTAAACCAACAGAAAAGTGTCACCAGCACAGCGAGACATGGAGGGCAAGGAGAAGGAAAAGAAGGTCAGGACATGCCCAAATCCCTCCAGCTTGTCCCCTGAATCACATTCTAAAAAACCCCAAAATTCTACTTTTCCACCCTGTGTTAACTCAACTACCACACTGCTCAAACCCTTGTGGCTTGTAATTCCTCACACAGAGCTGGCAGCTTTTCCACGGGCTAAAATGGAAGCCACAGGTGTTTTTGACTTCATGCCAAGGTCTCTGAGCCCCCTGCCAGGGTCTGAGACAGCCAGGGCAGCCTGAGGGGTGTGCTGGGTTCCCACACCTGGCAACGCCAGGAGGGCCGGGCTGAGCTCACACCAGCGAGTCCAAGCCTGACACTGGAGCAGTGCCCGAGTCAGAGGGCACAGGTGGGACCTGCAGGGATCCCAAAGTTACAGGGACAGAGTGAACAAATTGCTTGGCACTCCCGGGGAGAGATTCCCCTGTGGGTTCCTGATTTCCAGCCCCACTTTTGGGTCATCTCTTGTTCCTCGTCCCATGAACGACTGTGCTGGCACAGGCACACAAAAAAAAGGCAGTTTTGGCACAATCCTGAGACTCAAATGAGCTGGAGCTGTTGACACAGAATTATTTGGCAGCTTTGGTAGCAGAAGAAGAGAAGTCCTTGGGTTACTTGCTCACCAATAGAAAATCACTGGGAGTTATTTATTCTGCATGAGAGCAGCAAAACAATTAAATTTTTGGTTTCCAACAGGGGAAATGTAAAGGTCACTGTGCAAACACTGTTTGGAATTACACAGTGACCACAGTTTAACCACTTTTCCTGTGGAACAAACAGGATTTTGGCTCTGTTTCAGCACAGTTCACTTTGGCTTACCTCTCCAACCCAGCTTTGCCATTTCAGATGCCAGCTGCTAATATCCCCTAGCAAACGAGCTCACAGCCAGCCTGTCTCTGAAACAGGAGTGACACCCTCCCCTGTGCCCCAGATCAGGGTTTAAAAATAAAGAAATGGCCAGATCCACTGCTCATCTGCTTCATTTAACGGAGCCATCTCTGGAAAATGCAGCAAATTGTCTTTGATTAGGAGTGAATGGTCAGTTACCCATGATCCAGGCCAAGATGCTGCTGCCTGGAGAGGAGCAGGGATTCATCTGCCTGACTGAAGAGATGAATCTGAGTTGATTGGGGATGCAGAAGGGCTGCTGGGCAGTTTTCTCTGTGGAGAAGCCACGAGGTGGGAGAAGAGCTCTGGTGCAAGTCTGATTTTCCTCGTGGCTCTGCTTAGAGCTGAGGTTTCCTTCTCTTTGTCACCTGAATAGCTCGGAGCCACTTGGAGCTGGGGACGTGGTGTGTCTGGTTAATCTGGGATTCAGCTGTAACATGGAATTAACACTGCAATCCAGGAGCTTTGTGGCCTGGGCTGGGTGATTAGTGTGAGATTTTTGTCAGCACGAAGTGAAAAATCTGCCTGAGCACAACTGTGTGAGATCCCTCTGCTCGGGGATGGGCCTGGGCTACAGGAGCAATTTATCATCACATTTTTCACTAATTCTGCTTAGAGACAATTGGCTGCTTGTTAAATGCTGTGATTTCTCTCCCTTCTGTGATACTCCCAAATCAAGCACTTGGTCCATTTTGTCCAAATAAATTTCCCTGCAGTTTTTCTCAGAAGTGAGAGATGTCCTTGGGATTTTTCCTGGCTTCATGTGTTTGTGCTCAGACCCAAGTGGTGAAGCAGCTGCAGGTGACATGGACCTGGTGGAGCTCTGCCCTGAGCAGTAGCAGTGACAGGCCCTGGCACAGGGTGCCCAGAGCAGCTGTGGCTGCCCCTGGATCCCTGGAATGTCCAAGGCCAGGCTGGATGGGGCTTGGAGCAGCCTGGGGCAGGGGAAGGTGTCCCTGCCATGGCAGGGGTGGAGTGAGATGAGAGACAAAATTGGTTGAAATTTGATTTTTCTTTTGGTTTTCCTCTCCTGATTTACACCTGGATACAGCTGAGCAAAAACCACCCCTGAGCTGAGAAGTTTCTGTGGTTGTACCAAGATGTGAAGAGTTTCAGGCTCAGTCTGGGTGTGAGGGCAGAGGGAGCTCGGGCTGGGAGCTGCTGTGACACAGGGGTGACACAGGGGTGGCACAGGGGTGGCACAGGGGTGGCACAGGGATGGCACAGGGGTGACACAGGGGTGGCACAGGGGTGGCACAGGGGTGACAACACCTCCAGCACTGCACCTGGGACCTGCCAGCCTGGGAACAGGGAACAGCCTGTCCCGGGAGCTGCCGTGTCCTGCTGCAGCTTCCCTGCACTGATGTTCCTTTTCCTTTTCCCTTTCCCCTTTTCCCTTTTCCCTTTTCCCTTTTCCCTTTTCCCTTTTCCCTTTTCCCTTTTCTCTTTTCCCTTTCCCCTTTTCTCTTTTCCCCCTTTTCTCTTTTCCCTTTTTTTTCTTTTCCCTTTCCCTATTCCCTGTTCCTTTTCCCTTTCCCCTTTCCCCTTTTTCCCTTTTTCCCTTTTCTCTTTTTCCCTTCCCCCTTCCCCCTTCCCCCTTTTCCCTTTCCCTTTCCCCTTTCTCCTCTTCCCTTTTCCCTTTCCCCTTTTCCTTTTTCCCTTTTTCCCTTTTTCCCTTTTTCCCTTTTTCCCTTTTTCCTTTCCCCTTTCCCTCTTCCCTCTTCCCTGTTTTTCCTTTTTCCCCTTTTCCCTGTTCTCTTTCCCCTTTCTCCTTTTCCCTTTCCTTTTCCTCTTTCCCTTTTCCCTTTTCCCTCTCCCCTTTCCCCTTTTCCTTTCCCTGCAGTGCAGCCTCTCTGTGCCACACTTCCCAGGTCCATGGTTATAATCTGCTTATTCTCCTGCCATCCTCCTCCTCCTTATTTTTATGTCAGTGCTCAGTGGGGGAAGTTTTTCCTTTTGTACAGCTTTGCTTTCAGTTGAACAGCTCTGCTTTCCTGGAGAAAATTGCAAATGGGCTCTCCCAGCTGCTTTGTTCCTACTCCATTTCTTTCCTCAGGATTTGACTGCACTGTGTTGGGAGAGGAGGAAGAAAATTCTTTCCACGAGCAGGCTGCCAGTTCAAGGAGCTCCTGGTGGTTCCCTTAGGGCTTCCTCCAGTCCAGAGCAAGGAAAACAAATTAAAACCAAGGTGGTGGAACCCACCAGAACATTTTACACTTATTTTGGTGATTTATTAACTGCAGAATAGATCGGGGAAATTTATGGCATTGTGTTTTTGTGTTGTTGGAGCATCCTGTGTGCATAATTCGGGGTAAGATTAATTCCTGTGTGATAAAGGAATAAAAAAACCCCACAGTGAAATCAGGCTTGTGCACTGGAAATGGTTTCAAGTCTCTGCTAGAACACAGTGAAAGAGGATAATGGGAAAAATAATGGGAAATGTGGTTTGCTGTGTAATCACTGGCCTCTGGAGATTTTTTTGGTGACTCAGCAGACACAGAAATGAAAACTTGAGGTATTTGGCCACTGCCAAGGTCGTGGTTGTTGCTCTTACAGCAGGATTTGAAGTTTCACAATAAATCTGGGGCAAAAAGAAAGAGAATTCCAAGATGTTTCTGGCACCCTCGGCAGCTGCCTGCACACAGGGACATGGGCCTGGAATGAGATTAGGGATGGGTAGAATTATTCCAAGTGTTTCATTTCTTTAAGGTGATTATTTGTCTCTGAGTCAGCTCTGCCCTGCTCTGCTTGGCACTTCCAAAGAGGGGGATTAAAACAAACCAGGGAAGTTTTTGGTGTTGTGAATGTTTGGGGTCCATCTTAGCTCTTGTGAGCTGTTGCCCTGATTTTTAAAAGTGTTATGTTTTCTTTTATAGTTCTTTTTTAAAACTGATAAAACTTCCTTAGCCTTCTGATAATGTTTAAATATTTCTACTGGAGTTCTCACACACTGTTCATGTAAATAATGATTGTTTTGCATTCTTCTTTGTGGGAGGAGAGAATTGATGGATGTTGGTTTGACCAGTGTGGTTGGAGAGGTGGCAATTCCATCCTCCAATCCACTGCCACTTTTGGAACTCTGTATATTGCAAAATCAGAAATAAAATTGGCTCTTTTTTTCTCTTTTGAACTCACCAAGCCTCTGTGCACTCATTTCGTGTCCAATAGTGACAGTGAGCTGTGTGAAAGCACCTTTGGCACAGCTCCAGCCTCCCCCTGCCCAGGAAGGGCTCGGGGAGCACCCAGGACAGAGCCAGAGGCACAGCCAGGGCTGCTGTGGCCACCAGGAGCCCCAGGGGGGGAGGCAGCACTGCAGAGCTGCTTTCACCCCGCAGTGACAGCTCTGGGAGCCTCCCCTGGAGCCTGGCAGGAGCTGATGCTCTGCTCCATCCCTGCCTGGGGGCACTGGGAGGGGGAACCAGCCCAGGGCTTCACCGGGGACCCCCAGCTCTGCCTCCCTCCCCTGCAAGGAGCAGACAAAAGCCAAGATCTGATAACAGAGCCTGCTTGGAACAGCTGTCTGCTGACAAGTATAATAAACTGTATTAATGGTGTCATTATTATTCCCTAATTAAAAGCTAATAACTAAGAGTTAATTGCCTTTAAAAGATGAAGCAGCGCCATGGCAGGGATTTATCTCTGTTTTTCTTTGCTCGCCTGGCTGTGCTGATATTTTCAGGCTAATTAATTGAATCAAATCTTACTGAAAACTAATAATCTCCCTGTGTCGATTCAGCCAATTGAATTAAAAGGTATTTGCTGTGTGCTGGGCTTAAGCAACCCCTCACAAATTTATAAATAGATATCTGTGTGTCTGTGCTGTCACCTCGGGTCACGGGGTCAGCAGGACACGGGGCAGAGACCTCAGATGGGGAAAAGTTTCTCCTCGTGTTCAGAGGAGGGACATGGACCTTCCCACAGCCAGAGCGAGGGCTTGGATGGGATTTTGGGAGGGAATTCCTCCCCGTGAGGGGCTGAGGCCCTGGCACAGGGTGCCCAGAGCAGCTGTGGAGCCCAGGGTTGGGCACTGGGGCTTGGAGCAGCCTGGGACAGTGGGAGGTGTCCCTGCCTTTGTGCAGCTCCTGATTCTGCTGCTCCCCCTTTCCCAGCCCTGCTGTGCCCTCAGAGGTGTTTTTGGGGTGCAGGTGCAGTCACAGAACCGGGTGTGAAACTCCCCCAAAAGTGACCCCTGTGCACCCCCCCCTGCAGCTCCTGACGCTCGTGTGGTGCCAATCGAAAGGAACCAAATGTTCTTTTTAGAAGTTCACTTTATCACTGTTAATCTTCTGTGTGGAGTAAATTTTATTAAAGTTCCCCAAAGAGCAAATTGTAAATTCATTAGGGCCAGTTTTGGACTGCACCTTCTCTCATTTTGGGTAAAAAGGAGATTAGAAGTCATCTGGGCTCCGTGATAATTAAAAAGAAGATGCTCAAACATAATTCTTAATTAAACAGCAATGAGATAAGAACTTGTGTAGACTGCTTTTGGTGTGTTGGAAAGATGCAGAGGTTCCCATTGTAATTATGTGATTTATGATCTTCCACACAAAGATGTAATTAGTTTTTTCTCCCCCCTTTTTAAAATTTAAGCATTATTTAGATTTAAAAAAAAATTGTGCAGCAATTTGAATCTGCTTTTCCTGAAGGAATAGTAATTTGGTTTGATCTATCTTTAGGTTTCAACCTAAAAATATTATTTGTAGCTAAAAAGGGATACCCTAAAATAAAACCCCTCCAGTAAGTCCAAGAGCTCTGAGGGAGGTGGGAAAGGGGGAGTGAGACATTTGAGGCTAAGAAATCGTGAAAACATTTCTTCCTGCTTAAAAAAGGTCACATTTGTGTTTCCAGATGTCACCTGGGGGGAAGTTTCCCCCTCTTGTGAGTTGCACCCGTGGAGGGTTTGCTCCTCTGAGCAGCCCTGGGAGCTGCAGGGGGGGCCTGGGGGAGCTTTAAGGTCTCTTCCAACCCAAACCTGGGGTTCCATGGGGTGGATTTGTCACTTCAGGCACCCCTGGCTTCCTCCCAGTGCCCCTCCAAGCTTCTTCTGCTTGCTGTTATTCCTTTTTTCCTCCTCCAAGCTCTTTTTTCCCTCCCTGCTGTCAGTCCCTCGGTGCAGAGGGTGGGTTTGGTTGGGGTGTGCCCCCCAAATCCCCGGGGGGAGGCAGCGGGGCTGGGGCAGCTCCAGCTGTGGCCCAGAGCTCTGGTGGCACCCCCGGGGCAGCCTCAGGTGCAAGGGAAACTCCCTGAGGGCACCTCCAGCATCTCCTCCCCAGCCTCTGAAAATACCAAAACCTGCAGGGCCCACGGTGGGTTTATTTTAGTCTTTTTTTTTTTTTCTTTTCTTTTCTTTTTTTTTGGTGGTTTTCATTGCATTTCTGGCTGAAAATATCAAAACCTGCAGGGCCTCTGAAAATATCAAAACCTGCAGGCCCCATGGTGGGTTTATTTTATTTTAGTAATTTGTTGTTTTTTTTTTTTTTTTTTTCCTTTTCTTTTTTTTTTTTTCTTTCTTTTAAATTTTTTTTTGGTGGTTTTCATTGCACTTCTGGCTGTGTGACTGAGCTGCCACCCCTGGGGGAAGGGTTTGCACCTCTCCCCCCCAGAGGCAGCTCCTCCCTGCTGTGTCCTGGAGGAGTGGAGGTGGATGCATTTTGGACTGCCCCATCCTTCTCCTGAGCCTCAGCACTCGGGCAGGCACCTCAGAGAATTCCAGAATGGTTTGGGTTTGGGAATTCACCTCAGAGAATTCCAGAATGGTTTGGGTTTGAGAATTCACCTCAGAGAATTCCAGAAGAGTTTGGGTTTGAGAATTCACCTCAGAGAATTCCAGAAGAGTTTGGGTTTGAGAATTCACCTCAGAGAATTCCAGAAGAGTTTGGGTTTGAGAATTCACCTCAGAGAATTCCAGAATGGTTTGGGTTTGAGAATTCACCTCACAGAATTCCAGAATGGTTTGGGTTTGAGAATTCACCTCAGAGAATTCCAGAATGGTTTGGGTTTGAGAATTCACCTCAGAGAATTCCAGAATGGTTTGGGTTTGAGAATTCACCTCAGAGAATTCCAGAATGGTTTGGGTTTGAGAATTCACCTCAGAGAATTCCAGAATGGTTTGGGTTTGAGAATTCACCTCGGAGAATTCCAGAATGGTTTGGGTTTGAGAATTCACCTCAGAGAATTCCAGAAGAGTTTGGGTTTGAGAATTCACCTCAGAGAATTCCAGAAGAGTTTGGGTTTGAGAATTCACCTCAGAGAATTCCAGAAGAGTTTGGGTTTGAGAATTCACCTCAGAGAATTCCAGAATGGTTTGGGTTTGAGAATTCACCTCACAGAACCCCAGAATGGTTTGGATTGGAAAGAACCTTAAAGCTCGTCTCATCCCAACCCCCTGCCACAGGCGGACACCTTCCACTAGCCCAGGACACAGGGTGAGCCTTAAGCAGGGGGTTTGCTGTCCTAAAAAAATATAAAAATACATCGATGTGTTAATAGATGTATAAAAATATAAATATATTAAGAATATTAAAAATAAAAATCCATCTGTGGCATCCCCACCCTGCCATCCTGCTGGTTGTTCCCCTGGGAGAAGGAACCTGAGTCACTGATGCTCAGCAATTTCCTGAACAACACCTTACATGGCTCAGGCAGAACGTTATCTATTTAAATAAAAGAGATTTTTTTTCTTTTTTAATCATTTGGACACATTTTTTTTTCCCCTTTGAGGGGTTTATTATCCTCAGCAAGGCCGGGATAAACCCCTTGTGTAACCCTTTAATCTGGGCTTGCCATCTGCGCTGTGCCCCGCGTGGGCAGAGCCAGCCCAGGCTCCTCCATCGGAATTTGTCGCTGTCCCGGCGGGAAGGAGCCGGCCCTTGGTGCCCTTGGTGCCCTCGGTGCCCTTGGTCCCTTGGTCCCTTGGTCCCTTGGTCCCTTGGTGCCCTTGGTGCCCTCGGTGCCCTTGGTCCCTTGGTCCCTTGGTCCCTTGGTGCCCTTGGTGCCTTTGGTGCCCTCGGTGCCCTTGATGCCTTTGGTGCCCTTGGTGCCCTCAGTGCCCTCAGTGCCCTCGGTGCCCTCGGTGCCCTCGGTGCCCTTGGTGCCTTTGGTGCCCTCGATGCCTTTGGTGCCCTTGGTGCCCTTGGTGCCCTTGGTGCCTTTGGTGCCCTTGGTCCCTCGGTGCCCTCGGTGCCCTTGGTGCCTTTGGTGCCCTTGGTCCCTTGGTCCCTTGGTGCCCTTGGTGCCCTTGGTGCCCTTGGTGCCCTCGGCACCCTTGGTGCCCTCGGTGCCCTCGGTGCCCTTGTGCCCTTGGTCCCTCGGTGCCCTTGGTCCCTTGGTGCCCTCGGTGCCCTTGGTGCCCTCGGTGCCCTCGGTGCCCTCGGTGCCCTTGTGCCCTTGGTGCCCTCGATGCCTTTGGTGCCCTCGGTGCCCTTGGTGCCCTCGGTGCCCTTGG
This sequence comes from Vidua macroura, assembly GCF_024509145.1. Lineage (NCBI taxonomy): Eukaryota > Metazoa > Chordata > Aves > Passeriformes > Viduidae > Vidua > Vidua macroura. The sequence continues at coordinate 4,474,245 of NC_071596.1, read as the reverse complement.
TACCCTTGGTGCCCTTGGTGCCCTCGGTGCCCTCGGTGCCCTTGGTGCCCTTGGTCCCTTGGTCCCTTGGTGCCCTTGGTGCCCTTGGTGCCCTTGGTGCTCTTGGTGCCCTTGGTGCCCTTGGTGCCCTTGGTCCCTTGGTCCCTTGGTGCCCTTGGTGCCCTTGGTGCCCTTGGTGCCCTTGGTCCCTTGGTCCCTTGGTGCCCTCGGTGCCCTTGGTGCCCTTGGTGCTCTTGGTGCCCTTGGTCCCTCGGTGCCCTCGGTGCCCTTGGTCCCTTGGTGCCCTCGGTGCCCTTGGTGCCCTTGGTCCCTTGGTCCCTTGGTGCCCTTGGTGCCCTCGGTGCCCTTGGTCCCTTGGTGCCCTTGGTCCCTTGGTGCCCTCGGTGCCCTCGGTGCCCTTGGTCCCTTGGTCCCTTGGTGCCCTTGGTCCCTTGGTGCCCTCGGTGCCCTCGGTGCCCTTGGTGCCCTTGGTGCCCTCGGTGCCCTCAGTGCCCTCGGTGCCCTTGGTGCCCTTGGTGCCCTCGGTGCCCTCGGTGCCCTTGGTCCCTTGGTCCCTTGGTCCCTTGGTGCCCTTGGTGCCCTCGGTGCCCTTGGTCCCTTGGTGCCCTTGGTGCCCTTGGTCCCTCGGTGCCCTCGGTGCCCTTGGTGCCCTTGGTGCCCTCGGTGCCCTCGGTGCCCTTGGTCCCTTGGTCCCTTGGTCCCTTGGTGCCCTTGGTGCCCTCGGTGCCCTTGGTCCCTTGGTGCCCTTGGTGCCCTTGGTCCCTCGGTGCCCTCGGTGCCCTTGGTCCCTTGGTGCCCTCGGTGCCCTTGGTCCCTCGGTGCCCTTGGTCCCTTGGTGCCCGGGCAGATAAAGGCACGGCGGGACGGGGCCAATCCCTGCTGGCCCAGCGGGCACCGGCAAAGCGGGGAGGCTGAAACTGGGCTGGGGTGAGTGCATCACATGGCTGGGAGGGGTGTGGTTATCACACGGCATCACACGGTATCATCACACGATATCACACGATATCACACGGTATCACACGGTATCACACGATATCACATGTTATCATCACATGGTATCACACGATATCACAGGTTATCATCACACAATATCACATGTTATCACATGTTATCATCACACGTTATCACAGGTTATCATCACACATTATCACACATTATCATCACACGTTATCACACGATATCACATGATATAACACGTTATCACATGTTATCACACGATACCACATGATATCACTCGTTATCACACGTTATCATCACACATTATCACACGATATCACATGATATCACACATTATCACATGATATCACACGTTATCACACGTTATCACATGATATCACATGATACCACATGATATCACATGTTATCACACAGAAGGGCAACAGTGCTGCTCAGGCTTCAGCCACAGCCCCAGAGACAGGGACAGGGACAGGGACAGGGACAGGGACAGGGATGGGGACAGGGACAGGGACAGGGATGGGGACAGGGACAGGGACATGGACAGGGATGGGGACAGGGACAGGGACAGGGACAGGGACAGGGACAGGGACAGGGACATGGACAGGGATGGGGACAGGGACAGGGACAGGGACAGGGACAGGGACATGGACAGGGACAGGGACATCTCCCACTGTCCCAGGCTGCTCCCAGCCCCATCCAGCCTGGCCTTGGACATTCCAGGGATGCAGGGGCAGCCCCAGCTGCTCTGGGCACGCCGTGCCAGGGCCTGCCCACCCTGCCAGCCAGGAATTGTCACTTCTCCATCCCTGCTGACGCTGTGGCATCCCGAGTGCCTGTGGTGATGCTGCGGTGGCAGTGACTGAACTTGTGGTTTCCTCCCTGGGAAATCTGGGAGCAGGCTCCCTGTATCCCCTTCCCAGAGGATGAACTTGTAGCAATAGTAAGACAATTTTCTCGGCACCTCTGAGGGTATTTACTTTTTCCATTTCAGTTCTACATCTGTTCACTTGCCGACTTGGAATTTGCAACCATCTTATTTAGGAGAAGGAATTGATTTCTCGGTCTGTTACTGCTGCTCTTGGTATAATTAAAGCATATTGCAACGTGAGGAATTTCTCCTGGCCTGGGAACTGCTTTGCCACTTGGGTAATTCTGTAAACCAAGAAAAGCTTTTCCTTTTCCTCTGGAATGTAAATTACAGTTACAGCTACTTTAAAGCCTTTGTTCTGCTGCAGGGGACTGGGGGCTCTTGGTTTAGGGCTGTGCAGGGGCCTGGGGGCTTTTGCAAATCAATCCCTCGGGGATTTGGCATCCAGGCTGCTGCAGATTCCACCTGAGGCACAAACTGGTTTTGCCCAGTGTGTAAATGGGAACTGGGACGAGCCTGCTCCCTCCAAGCCCCTGGGAAGGGCTTTGCTGCTCTGAGCTTTATGGGGCAGCACCGGGGTGGGGCTGTGGGGGTCTGGGTGAGCCTTGGGCAGAGCCTGGGCTGACAGAGACTAATCAAACTGTGAGGAGAATCCCTTCAGGGGTCCCTGGAGATGGGCCCAGCACTGGGCAGGGCTGGGGGCAGCTGCCAGAACTGTTCTTGCCTGGATCTGCTGCTTGGAGCAGGCACTGAGCCATGCCCTGGACATTCCATAAGGAAAACTCCAGCTGGAGGGATGAGTTTGGCTCTGCTCTCATCTCTAATAAGAGAGGGCTCTGAGATCCCTGGTTAAACCTGCCCATGTCCTAACCCTGCTTCTCTGTGGGGAGCTGGATCCATGTGGATCTGCAGCCCTTGGGACTGTGAAATATTCCCTGCAATGATTTTCTCCTTCCACCCCTGCTCACATCGCTAATAAGCTCCCTGTCAAAGCTGTCATTTGGAGCTCGTGTGAGAGAGAGAAAGAGAAGAGAGAGAGGGGAAAAGCCCTGGGATCAATAAGGAACAAGAGCCCTCCCCCTTCCCTGCTGCAAACGGGCATTAATGGGCCATCACTTAGAGTTTAATTAAAACCAAAGTCAGCCCCGTGCCAGGTTTCAGGCTGGTGCTGTCTGGCACAGCAAACCCAGAGGGACTGAGCTCAGAGCAAGAATTCCTGTTTCATTTGCTCTTTGCACCTGGGATGGGCACCAGGGTGCCCGTGCACATCCCAGAGCCCGGAATCATTTGTGTTATCATTTATTTTATCATTTGTTTTATCATTTATTAATGCCTACATCAGGCTGCCACATTCAAAACCTGTAATTGGGATGCAATTCCAGCAGTTTCTCCTGGGACTGCTCCCTGTGAGCCTCACTCTTGCTGGGCACTGCCCAGGCTCCCCAGGGAGCCCTGGCAGCTCCAGGAGCTCTCAGGGATGCTCAGGGTGGGATTGCTGGGGGGTCTGTGCAGGGATAGGGGCTGCACTGGATGATCCCTGTGGGTCTCTTCCAATTCAAGATATTCCATGATTCTCTGAAAAGATTTCATCCTGTATTTGTTTCCCTAACTGGCTTCCTGTGGAGTCAGTTGGGATTTTTTGAAAGATTTACTTAGTTCCCAGCTGCTGTTCCAATTCCCTTTGCCACTCACCTTCCTGTGCTCCATGTGGAATTTATTTCAGTTCTGTGAGGGGTCTGGATTTCAACCTGGGGGATGGTCATGCCAGCTCAGAAAAGGATGGAAGCAAAATGAGAGCCTGGAGAGCAGTGATGGGGATGATTATCATCACAGAGAGACAGGAACAGCAGTGCTGGGAGTGCAGGGGAGCAGGGGAAGGCTGAGAAACAGAGCTTAGAAGAAGAATCAGTTTTTTCTTTCTACTCTTCAATGATAACATAAAGTGAGCATCAAAAATCCCCTCCCTGATGTGAGGCTGGTGAGGTGCCTGTCCCGTGTCTCGTGGCTGAGCTGTGGAGCCACTCGTGCTACAAATTTCCTTTGAGCGCAGATTATGAAGTCAGAACTCGTTACTATTCCCAGACTGCCTGGAGGGACACAGGCACACGAGATGTGGTTATAAACCAGGAGATTTCTGGGTTTTATTCCTCTCTCTTTTTTCCTGTGCCATCAGGCTTGTTGCTGTTTGATGTGTGCTTGGCTCCCTCCCCGCTCCATCTCTCACATGGAGTAACAACATTTTGGAGGTGCTGCCATTCCCTGGGATCTCAGCTCACCTGATGCTCATCATGGCTCTCTGTGAACTTGCTAATGAATTTTTTGTTCTTTTCTTTAAGCTGGAGTCAAGCTGCTGCTGCTGGTGTCAGTGTAGGAGGGCGAGGGGGAGCTGTGGAAGGGAGGGAAGGATCCCACATCCCAGATCAACTCTCCCAGCACTCTGCAAACCCCCTGTCCTCACCAGCCTCTCCCTGCCATGCTCCTGTCTGGACTAAGGTGGGTGAGGTGAGAAGCTCAGGCTGGAGGAGCCAGGCTTGGGAAAGCCTTAGGGTTTGGATCAGTGGGACAAAGGGTTTTCAGCAGCTCAGAGGACCCCAGAATGGTTTGGGTTGGAAGGACCTTAAAGCCCACCCAGTGCCACTCCTACCATGGCAGGGACACCTTCCACTGTCCCAGGGTGCTCTGACTTGTCCTTGGGCACTGCCAGGGATGCAGGGGCAGCCACAGCCCCTTCCAGGCTATGCCTGGGCTGGAGCTCAGCTTTGGCATCCCCCCGTGGCTCTGCAGGTGACACCTGGGCCATGGCTCTGCATCCTCATCCCTCCAGGCTCCACGGGAGCAGGGGCAGGGGTCTGAGCCCTGTGCCACCCCAGGGACACGGGGGCAGGGGGCAGAACCTTCCTGGTGGATCCTGGCACTGCCTGAGCTCCCCCACTCCTCATCACTGGGCCAGCACCAACCTCGTGCCTGTGCTGCTGCACTTTTGGGCCCAAAGCTCCCCAGATGAGCATTTTCCTTCTTTGCAGCCACATCTTTGGCTGGTACAGGTGCCTATTTGAGCAGGAGAAGAGGGAGAGCAACTCTTCCCTAGCCCTGGGCAGCAGCAGGATGGATTTGGGAGGCCCTGCCCCTCCCACACACACAGGGCTGCAGCACGTTCAGACAATCTTCCTTTAATACAAAGTCAATATATCTACATACACCGTGGTATGAAAACCACTTACTGTTTCAGTTTGAAATAACAGTGTGAAAGCAACAGCACTTTGCTCTCATACAAAGAAAAAAACCTCCCCCCTCCCCCCAACTTGTCCAGTAAGATTTTGCTGCAACATACTTAGAAATTTGGGCAACTTTCACACAAATAAGTAAAATCTCGAAGAAGCCTTTCAGTCGGTTCTTTTTTTTTTTTTTTCTTTTTCTTTTTTTTTTTCAGTTAAAGACAGGAAATGGGTTGTGTGGGGGGTTCTGGGCAGCACTTGATGGCCATGATTACCCCTTCTAGAAAAATAAAAAAAAGGAGAGGGGCAGAGGTGAGCAGAGCTTGGGGCGGGGTGGCTTTTCTCAGATATCCTGTGCTCTGTGCACGGCTGCAGGAAAACTCCTGGGCACTGGAGCCACAACCAGCACAGAGACAGGCCAGGCTGGTACCTGCAACACACCTGGGATGTTAAAAACACCTGATGGGTGTCAAGGCTCCAAAATCACATCTCTGTCTCCAGTCAGCAAAAGCCACTGGTGGTGTTGAATCTCCCAGTTCAGCCCTGGCCCTGGACGGCCACAGCTGAAGGGGAGGGAATTGGCACTGCCACCACCCCTCCACCTGCTGCTCCCCCACCCTTCCAGGGACGTGGGATATGTCTGTGATTTAAAACAAGAGAACCCAAAAAAAAAAAAAAATTAATAATAATAATAAAAAAAAAAATCCAGAAAGGACATTTTGTTCTTACATGAGCAAGTTAAACCTTTTAAATGGTAGAAAAGCAATATGTAGAAGTAGCAATTTGCACTGCATTTTTATATATCACAGCCATTACACGTAACATTTCTACAGTGAAAAAATAGACTGTCTTTGAACATAATATGAACAAATAAGCAAATTTTTCTTTTAAATTCATTGACTGATATTCTTTGTCTTTAAAAAAAAAAAAAAAGGAAAAAATACACTATTTAAAAAAAAAGGTAATGTCACTTGTTACAGTTACATCGATACTTTAAAGAAAGCCACTCACAGTATTTGCCATTGGATGCACCTTCCTGGATCTTTCCCAGTTCTTTTACAGCTGGGGCATGTTGGGGACAGTGGGACGTGGGAGATGTGCAAGGAGTGCCGTGGTGCTGGGCCAGTCCTGAGAGCAGCTCTGAGAGCTGCTGAGTCCAGAGGTGAGGGGCTGGCACCAGGAACCAGCTGGGTTTTGGAAATCAATTTCTGCAGGTGTTTCTGGGGCTCCTGGCAGGGAGATGCTGCTGGCCAGGAGCAGGGGGACGCAGCTGCTCACGGCAGCAGTGGGGTGTGGATGTGCAAAGAGCCTGGGGAAGGGGCTGCCTTTCTTCCCAGGGTGTCCCACCCTGCTCCAAGGAAAGCCTGATGTGCTGGGAAGGGGCCCAGACCCAGCAGTCAGAGACCCCAGCCCAAGCAAGGGGAGGGGCTACCCCCCACAGCCAGCTCTGGGGGTTGTAACTCTCGCTCTTTCTCTATCCTTTTAAATATCCTAAAAAATAAATTTTGGAATTAGAAGAAATGAGGAATGTTCCAAGTATTCAAAATGTGAGCTATAAAACCTCTGGCGTGGCAGGGGCATCCCGTGAATGCTGTTTGCAAGGTGCCTGCAAGCCCAGAATCATCCCAATGCTGATACTGAGGTTATTAAGACTCCAGCTAGAAGAACTCCTGACCCTAAGTTTGCCTAAGTGTTGAGATTTAGCTCCTTTCCTTTCACAGAACACCTTCAATTCTGCAAGTGACTTCCTTTAAAGACTGCCAACTACATTAGTAAATAAACTGAACTCTAATGATGTAACCAAAGTCGGTTTTTCCTTCCCTTCTCCAGCAGAAACAGTTCCCAAGGTGTGTTGTAGCTTTTGGATCAGTTTCCCCGTGTCCATCCGTCCTCCCCAGCGAACACCTCCTGAGGTTCCAGAGCAGTTCCGAGCAGCCCTCCCGAGCTGCCCCTGCCAGGGCCAGGTCACAACACGGAGATCCCCAAGGGGTGTTCCTTCCAATCCTCCCCCCTGCTCCCGATGCACTGTCCAGATGAAAAGGTTCTTCTTCTGAGTCAGTTTTGTAAGTTCAAGCGCTCCTCCTGGGTCAGAAGGGGCCTTCCAGGACTGAAGTGGTTGGTAGAGTCTGCACAACGATGGCTTTTTATGTTGCATAGTGATCAAAACTTCCCAGATACTCCAGAGCTGCCTGGTAACAGAACTGGTATTCATCCTGCCAACAGCAAAGAGAAGCAGCCTCAGAGGTGGGAATGGGCTCCTCAGGATCCCTGTCCTGCTTTCCAGACAGCACAAAGCTGAGCAGGAACCTCTGTGGTTCTCAAAGAGCTGAGAACTCCTGGGAGAGGGAAGTTCCAGCTCTCCCCTTTATGCCTGTGCCCCTCAGGTACTGAACCTCCCTCTCCTGTCAGCCCCACAGCCAGATTCTTGTTTTTGGGTAAGAATCAAGGCTCCAGACTGGGATGGAATCTTTAAGAGACTATCTAACAATAGGATTTTTTTTTTTTTAATTCATTTTGTATTTCTTAGGTGAAGTCAGCAGTGCAGCCTGGGCTTGCTGAGTGACCTCAGGTGAGGGTTTGGTAATGGTTAGAAATGCCAGGCTGGACAGGGCTGGGAGCAACCTGGGCCAGTGAAGGGAGTGAAACAAGAGGGGCCTGAGGTCCCTCCCAACCCAACCCAACCCAGCCTAACCCGTTTTATGATTCCTGGGAGAGGTGGGGGACCCCCCTCACCTCTGTTTGCACCATTGCAGGTCGTTGTGTTCGCAGCATCTTCACTGTCTGGAAAATATCTACAACCCCCTCGTAGCGCATCCGCTCCAGCACGATGCTCAGGGTGATGAACACTCCGGTCCTGCCCACGCCAGCACTGCAGGGAGGGGAGGAAATAATCAGGGAATTGTGTGCTACAGTGTCCAAATGCTCCTGTAAATGCTGCTTGGGGTGGGGTTGAGCTGTGCCCTATGAACACGTTGGAAGTGGAGAGCCTGGGTCAGTCCTCCAGGAGAGATACCCAGAAATAACCCAAGTGCCAGAGTGTGACCCAAAAAATGTTTGAGAAAGGGAAATTGAAAAAGTTAAAAGCTTTGGGTAGTGGCAAACAGCGTTCAGTGGGAAAATTATTCCTAATATGTAATATTGGGCTTTTGAAAATGAATGATTTTAATAAGGATGGATCATCCTGTCCTGCCTGTGGGTAAGGAGGTACAATTCTTGCTAGCAGCAAACACAGCCCAGCAGTGCTGGAGGTGCAAATTGGGTTGAGACTGGTAAAAAATATTTTTAATTCTGCAGGTCAAATATTATAGATATTCTATAGCTATGCTGTACGTTACACTGTGGCTCCCATCCCCTTCAGAGATATTTCATAACCTCTCCTCTAAATATAAAGGGTCAAAAGCCTTGTGGGCAGTGCCAGGGCTGAAGGGAGGTGAGTTTGGCTGGCAGAGGCACCAACACCCCTGAGAAATCTCCCTGAAAATATGGGGTGGAAAGAGGGGATATCTGGATTTTAATTCCTTCTGCTCTCCCCCATCCCATCTGGATGAGGTGTGTCCATGTGCCTACCTGCAGTGGACAGAGATGGGGCCATCCTGGCCAAACTGCTCCTTGGTCTTGTGCACCTGCCCAATGAAGTCGATGAAACCTTCTCCTGATTTTGGCACACCTTGTTCTGGCCAGTCAGTGAACTGGAACTGACGAACAGTTCGTGACTGACCATCCTGGGGGACAAAACAGGAATAGTTCAACACCTGTGTTTGTGACAACAAACAGAAAAGGCAAAAAACTCCCCTATTTTTGCTGCTAGTTCGTTAAAGGGCATGAAAAGTTGAGGCAGCTCAGTGCTGTAGTGAAGTGCACACGTATTTATTATCCAGCCCCACCATGATGAAGCTGCTTGTGTTGCAGTTGACGTTCCTGGAGGCAGGCTGTCAGCACAGATCCATATCCTGGCAGGTGCTGAAAGCTCTGACCACTGCAGACAGCACAGATGGAGTCTTCAGCAAAGGAACGTTCAAGGTGAGGTGTTGGCCCCTCTAATCAATCTTCACAAAGAATTGCCACAGTGTCAGAATTACAGCTGACAGGAAGATAAATCTTGTTCTACGAGGACTGATGAGGCATCCTCCTCCTCAACCTTGCAAATTGAATTATCAGGTTCTGGAATACTTTGGCAACCTCAAAAGCTGTGCTGCGAGAGGGAGGGTTATGTTTGCTACAGAAATTTGAGAAGGTATTGAAATGTTCCTTCAGATGAGAAACCTGACATTGAATCGAAGATTACTGGAGTGAATTTGTCCCTTTGAACATGACTGACAGTGGCTCCTCTCCCAGCCATAGAAGTGCTCATTTTCTGAAGGGTGCAGAGAAACCTTTGCAAGATTTTTATCAGCTTTCAGGGGGAAATACTTTCTGCTTTCACCTCAAATAAGCTGCAGCTAAACCCCAAAGCCAGGCACATCTCTAACAAAGCAACTCAAGGCAGTGAGAGAGGTTTGAAACTACTTTCAATTTGTAAGAATAAATATTCCAGTACAATCTGTGTGTGTGTATGTGTTCTGTTCCTCACCACAACTGAGCTCTTGGGCACATGGACTCCAAACGTCCCTGGGCAGCCCCTTCCACTACCTGACCACACTTTCCGTGAAGAAATTCCTGCTGATGTCCAACCTGAACCTCCCCTGGCACAGCTTGAGGCTGTTTTGTCTTGTCCTGTGAGCAGAGCCTGACCCCCACCTTGTTCTGTGCAGGGGCTGGACTCGATGATCCTTGTGGGTCCCTTCCTAGCAGGATATTCTGAGCTCTCCTCCACTGATAACCCCAGAGAAAGTGTGGACACCTCAGCCAAGCCCACCAAACCCTGTGTCTTCTGCCAGCCCCTTTTCTCCTGGTTTGAACTGCCCCATGCCAGCACCTACCCTGGCATCCGTGACCTTGAACTCCCTCAGGATGTACTGGGGCATGTTGTACTCAGCCATGGGGTCCACGACGAAGTACTGGTACCGTGCCGAGCGCTCCGCGGGCCAGTACTGATGGCACTTTTCCTGCCCAGGGCAAACAGGTCCCGTTAGTCCCTGTCCCCATCCTGCAGGATTCCCCTCCCAGCCCCTCCTCAGCCCCACTCACCCGCCCCATCTCGCGAAGCTTCGTCAGCATCACGACGATGGTGGAGTTGTTTTCCCAGAGCATCCTCCAGAAATCCTCGGTGGTCTCTGCCAGAGGCCCCTGCGTGGCTATGTAGGCTCTCTGCTGCCTGGGGAGCCCAAAGCAAGGAGGGGTCAGGGGGGGGAGAACTGCATGGGCAGCAGCTTTGGGAAAGGCATGGAAAGGCTGGAGAGTGGGAGAGCAAATGGAAATGCTGGGGAAGGACTAGAACTGCACAGGGTCTAAAGGGATGTCTTTGGTACCAGTGGTCAAAAAAAAAAAGAGCCAACGGTGAAACTCTCCTTAAATATCACTTCCAAGGGGTAAATCCAACCTCCAGGCATGGAGCTGCCCTAATCCCAGTGCCACAGCTGTGGCCAGCACTGCTGGTCCTGGACAGGAGGAAAACCTGCACATGGAGTTGCTTTGTTCCCTCCAAACCCGCCCATGGAGGGCTGCAGCTCGCAGGGCTGGAGTTTCCTGGGGGAAGCTTTGGGGATTGCAATCCCCCCAAATCACAAAGGTAGTAAAAAGGCCAATCCATATTTAGAAACTTTCCAACAGCAAAATCCACCCCTGGCTGACCCTCTGTGTTCAGGACCCGCCACTGAGGAAGGGCTGCACTGCTTTAGAGGATCATTTAATAATAATTTAATCATTTAATAATTTAATATTCATAGAGGTAATTAAAGACCACCAGAGGGGAAAAAATCTTCTCAGCAGGCTGGAGGTGGCTGTGGGGTGGGATCTGGGAGGTGATGGGCCAGCACAGGCTCCCCGTGCAGGGCCGTACCTGTAGCCGTCAATGAAGCTGGCGTTGATGTAGTCGGAGCCCTCGACGCCGCGGATGGGCTGCAGGCACACCCGGGTGGTCTCGTAGGGCATGATGTTCACCAGGCGGTTCTTGAACTTGTTGCAGGGCAGGTTGGCGCTGATGAAGCGCGAGGTGTGGGCCTTGGAGTTGGCGAGGCGCTGCGGGCAGGGGACACCTCAGCTGGAGGCTTCTCCTGACTTTGTGCCAGCCCCTCAACCTGTTCTGCCCCTCTGGGTGCCCTCCTGGGGTTTGTTTTTGGGGGGTGGGGCACAGAGATGGAGGCCTTTCCCTCAGCAAAACTTTCAGAAAATAGTACTACTACTAAAAAAGTTAAAAATTTAAAGAGGGAGCAAATTCAGTCTGGATCTGGAATGACCAGGCAAGCAGCCTGTGGTGCCAGGCAGGTGTCCCCTGGGAACTGCATAACTCAGCAATGCAAGTACCTCCTGCACAGAAGCAGCAAGGTCCCACCAGCCTGATGAAGGCTCTGTGTGACCACCAAACCCTGGGCAGGCCCTGCCATCCCACCCCAGCGCCCAGCCTTACCTTGAACTCCAGCTCCATGCCCGTGACGTGCTCCCTGGCCTCGATCTGGGCCAGTTTCTGGATGTAGCTGTAGAGGTTCCGAGCCGGGACCTCGGTGTTGCCGCAGGCCACGGCCTCGAGCAAGGCATCGTGGATGAAGCTGTACTGGTCCTCTGTCTGCACCATGTAATTGCGCTGGGACCTCATGAGGGTGACGTGCCCGTAAATGTCCACGGTCTTCTCGTGCTTGATTCTCTCCAGCATGGCGTCGATCACGATGAAGCAGCCGGTGCGTCCCACGCCCGCGCTGGGGACGAGGGGACAGGGAGGTGACGGACTGTCCTTCCACTGGGCAGGTGTCTACTGCCCCTCCACACTGCTCTGTCCTGTGTCCCCTCCACACTGCTCTGTGCTGTGTCCCCTCTGCACTGCTCTGTCCTGTGTCCCCCTCCACACCGCTCTGTCCCCCTCCAGACTACTCTGTCCCCCCTCCACACTGCGCTGTCCCCTGTCCACACCGCTCTGTCCCCTCTCCACACCGCTCTGTCCCCCTCCACACCGCTCTGTCCCCCTCCAGACTGCTCTGTCCCCCCTCCACACTGTGCTGTCCCCTGTCCACACTGCTCTGTCCCCTCTCCACACTGCTTTAAGGTGCTTCCAACCCAGACAAGTCTGGGATTGGGTAACCAAACACTACCAGGATAGGGAAAATGTGCACAAACGCCTCAGACATGACAAGGAAGCACAAATCATCCTGTTTTCCCATCTTTAGCTCCGTGGCTGCTGATGGCATCTGCTGTAGAGCACTCCCTGCTCATCTCACCCAAGCTCAGCTGTAAAAACGGGGTGTCACAGTCTTGGTCTCCTCTGTGTCCAGCAGCAAGTCATGGGGACCCCAAGGACAGGTCCCATCCCATCCAGCAGTCACCTTGCAGGACTGCATCCCTTCTCTGAGGGAGCTCAGCCTCTGCTGACCCAACAGGAGCAGCTCATGGACCAACCTCTTTCTTTTTATGAACTAGAACTGTCCCCCTCCACACCACTCTGTCCTGTGTCCCCTCCACTGTGACACCCTGGGCCAGGCACAGCCGGAGCAGCCCGAGGCTCCAGCAAGGGGCTGGTAGGATCTGAAGGCTGAAAAAGCCTCTTTAATCTCTCAGATCTCAGCAGCTGCAAAACCGCTGATGTTGTAATGAGTAACATGCGTCACCTCTCTCCCTCAATGTTTTTGTGCATCAGGTAACATCAGACCTGTGTGTAATGGCATTTGTGCCTCAGCAGGGCTCTGTGCTCTCTTGTGCCACTGCTAATGAAGGGTTTTCTTTACCATTCCAGTGCTGTCCCTTTTTTCCTTGAGCCCTCTTGATCTCTGTTAATTAGACTGCCTAACACCTGAACCAAGCAGGTGACTGGAGCTTTGGCAAGAATTTAGCAGCTGATCTGGGAGCTGGTTGTGAGCTGACAGCTCTTTATTCATTTTCTGAGGTGCACAATAATTGCCATCTGCAAGGGTAGTGATAAGTTGCCCACTCACAAAGACTGTTTAAATGGCATCCTCCAGCAGAGGCAGGATTAGCTTCCCCAGCAGCTTGTACAATTCAGATCTTCCCCCAGTGCCCAGGAACCCGCAGGCTCCTCCACACCCTCCTGAGGAACACAGGGATTTATCTGCAATGAGGCTTCAAGGATTCCTCACTGGGTTGTAAATTGAATTAGGGAATGTTACCTGCCTTCAGCCTGGCATTATCAGGAAGGCTGCAGCACTCAGAAACCCTCTGTCAATCACTGTCAGCTCTGCCTTGGGCAGCTGAGGCAGCTCTGCCTCCCAAACACCTCCAACACCCTCTGAGGTCACACCTGATCCTCCTCCTTTCCCACTGTGACCAGAGACAACCCCACCACACAGAACCAGACACTTCCCACTGCTTAACAAGATCACCAAATCCCAGAATGGTTTGGTTTCAAAGGGACCCTAAAGCTCTTCCTGTCCCATGAGCAGGGATACCTTCCACTAGAGCAGGTTGCTCCAAGCCCTGTCCAGCCTGGCCTGGAGCACTCAATCCAACTGATTTGGCACAAATTCCATCCCCCATCATCTCAGGAAATGCTGTGGTCAATGGAATCCCCAGGTTTCCTTCTCAGAAGCTGCCTGGGAATCCAGCTCTGGCTAAGAGCTGTCCCTGTCCCCCAGGTAAATCCACACCCCCCTGAATTTCCTCCCTCACGGGTGGCCCCGTGCCAGGGGAAGGGAAGCTGTACCTGCAGTGCACCACGATGGGCCCAGCGTCCGGGGGGTTGCAGGTTTTGACCCGTCTCAGGAAGGCCAGGAAGGGGGTGGGGTACTCGGGCACGCCGTGGTCTGGCCACGCCGTGAACTGGAACTGCCGCACCTCGCGCTTCTCGCTGGAGCCGTTCTGCAGCACAGGAGCACGGGGGTCAGGGTACAGCAGCACCCCAAACCTGCCTGTGCTACGTGTGCAGCCCTGCATTTATTGCCCCATGTATACAGGGAAGGGCAGGAGGTGCTTCAGAAGGATCCTGCTTGTTAATAATGTCCGTAATGCTTATTGTTATTTTAATTGCATTAAAGTCGAGTCGCAGGGTGGTTTGTGTTGGAGGGGACATTAAAGCTCATCTGGTGCCACCCCTGCCATGCAAAGGGAACGTTAGGAGGGAAATCCAGGGCTCTTGGGGGTGGGAATGAAGGTTTGGAAGTGCCATGAGCCAAAGTGGTCACATCAAAGATTTATTGATCTTTTGGAATGTTGCAGCCTGAGACCCCTTTGTAACTGGAGCCTGCAGGTGAAAATAGTTCAGGTCATGTGACTCTTCCCATCCACTGTTCTGAGTTTTTCCCTTAAGAGAAATCCTTGAGTATTCATGCATTTCACCAGGAATGTTCCAGCCCATCTCCAGGGAAAACAGGAGCGGGAGCCAGCTCACCTTGTGAAGGGAGAACGTCCGCAGGCAGAACGTGGCCAGTTCAATGGTGTCCAGCAAGGTCACTTGGATCATTCCGTAGGTGTCTGTGCCTCGGCCTGGCCAGTACTGGTCACACTTTATCTGCAAGACAGCAGGGATGGCTCAGTGCTGGGACAAACCCTTCACTGGTGGGGATGCTCCTTCCCAAACTGCCCTGTTACAGGGGAAGCTGGGCCGGTGGCAAAGGCAAGGGGAGCTGCAAAAAGTGTCTTTGCAGAGCACCAGGACAGGGACAAACCCATCAGAAAAAGCTCCTACTGACTAAGCACAGACTTTGATGCTACATCAATCTCACAGACAACAGACTGGAATGATCCTGAAGATTAGAGGGAATGTACTGGGGCTTGTTAAACAAGAGAACTGAATGTGAAACTTGCCACATGATTAACTCCAAGACAGACATGCAGTAGGATCCAGCAGCCTCTTCTCCTGGAGTTGCCAAGGAGGCTGCAGCTTTCCAGGGTGAATGGTTTGTTTTTTTAAAAGCAATGAATCACTGAACTTTCAGGGTGCTGGCAGAGCAGGCAGAAATCCCCCCCTGGCTGCACATCAAAGGGATTTGCTGCTCCCCCGACTCTCCCCTCCAATCCCCCTGGATTATGACTAACCAGTCATCCCTCTCATGCATCTTACCCGTGATTTCTCCTCCAGCTTAGTCATCATGACAATGGTGGCTGAGCGCTGCTCCCACACCATCCTCCAGAAGTCCCCAAAGGTCTCTGGCAGGGGCCCCTGTGTGGCAATGTAGGCGTTCTGCTTCCGGTACCCGTCGATGTAGTTGGCATTGATGTAATCACTGCCCACAATTCCTGTGTCAAATCAGCAAGAATCAGGGAACTGCACGGGACTTCACACAGCTGGAAGCACGAGGAGATTTTTGCAGGGATGCTGTTAGAGAGAAGCCCCCTGCAGAAACAGCAGAGCCTTCGTGGCTTGGTGGGTCAGGATGACCCAGGCTCTTGGCAAGGTTTTCCAAGCACAAGCTCCTGCACTGCAGAGAGACAGTAACTCCTTGCAAAAAGTATTAAAGAGACCAAATATCAGGCCTTGAAACTGTGGTATTTTTACTCATGTGCAAAGTCCTGGCACAGGGCTCCTGCTGCATCAGTGTCCATAGGACAAACCCGAGTCCTTTTCCCAGCCTGCCTCAAGCCCAGGCAGCAAATGCACCTGGTCAATGACTGTGTCCAGTCTAATCCCAGGCATTAAGCTACAGCTGGACAGAGTAAAGAATAAAGCCAGGCTTGATTTAGCCAATGAAGGCTTTGAAATTACAGGCTTTGACTCGCTGTAAATTGCCCGCTGTCATTTTTAAGAGTGGTTTTTTTTCCTACTCGCATGAGTTACAGGCTATTGAGTTCCAGCTGCTCGCCTGGGTCCCTGCTTGAGGGTTTGGGATGAGCAGGAGGCACTGCCAGAGTGAAGAGGTTGATTGGGACATGGCAGGAGAAAGCTGCTCTGAAGTTAAAATGCCCCTGGCAGGCGGCACTGCCCAGGTTCAGCTCCAGAGCCGGCGCCTGGCACGGAGCAGCCACACTCCGGGCTGGTTTGGCTGCTCCTGAGCACAAACACCTGGTAAGGCTGGCAGGATCTGCAAACCCATGATTAACTCGGTGCAGAGCCCTTCACTCCTGTCTCCAGGGGAGCCAAGGCTGGGGAGCAGCACCAGTGAGCAGTTGGGATCAATCGGGGCTGATGCTGCTGGTGAGGGGCGAGCCCAGAGCAGCCTGCCTGTCCTCAAGGGCCCTCAGCAACTTCAGCTGCTGGGAAATGGCTTTTGATTAAATTTCTGGAGGGTTCCCTACCCTTGCTCCCTCCCAGTCTGAAATTTCAGGAGGGAGAGAAGGTGGTTGTCATGGCAGAAGCTCAAGGAGCTTCCAGAATTAATCTCCTCTTCAGGCCCTGGGGTCCACTCTGTCTTTTGAAATGGTGGCCATGAGCTCCTGCAAGGTTTCACTGTGTGACAGGCCCAGCTTCAGAGAAGTCACAGAATTAAAGCCACTGCTTCTTCCTGCCCAAGCAGGCAGTGACAGTCTGCATCCTTGACAAATCCAGATTTAAAACAAAGAGAATGCAACAAAACTAATTCCTCCAGCTCCTTTCATCTTCCAGCCTTGAGCATAAAATAGAGCCCGGTGGGAAGGAGCACACCAGCCAAGACATGTCAGAACCTCTCAGATGCTTGAAAATTCAACCTTGGCCCATCATTCTTGCACTGTTGGTCCCTCACAGAGCCCTGGGCAGAGCTGGAACTGCTGCCTGCATCCAGCCTCAGATCCAAGACCAGCCCAAGTGTCCTTCACTCCCACACTTGTGCTCTCCTCCCCTCCCTTGAATGACAAAGCAACTTTTTAAAGCCTCTGCTTTCCTTGGCTCATACAATATTAATCTCGGAATTAAACCAAGGCAGAACACAGTCAGCTTCACAAGGAGAAACATTTAAAGCCCTCTAATAGCAGACCAGAGCAATCCAGATTTGTGCAGTTTTTTGGCAAATCACCGTGCTCTGCTGCTGCCTCAGCTCTCCCCCTTCCCTGTGCCCCTCAGAGCTACCGTGGCACAGGGAGATTATTTTAGCAATTCCCTGGTCTCAAAAGCTTTGGAATTAACCTCTCCATTCACCAGGCAGTTACCAGGACATCCCACATCCTCTCTGCTCTGATGATCAGCTCTTGGCAACGCAAGACTGGCCTTGAACGCTTTATCCACCCGGCACAGCCACATCCTGAGCCCATGAAACTCCAACATTATCTCGGCAGCAGCAACCCGAGCAGGTGCCCTGTTCAACTCCATCTCAAGCCCCTCTTATCCTGGCGTGCACTGGAGCAGCTCTGTCAAGAGCCACGAGTTGTGAAATTTAATGTAAATTTTCTGACTGCACCATCACTCACATAAGCAGCTCAGGAAACAATTTATGACCCGCCAGGCTCGCACTAACCCCTTCTTATCCCGAGCCTTTTAGGGGCCAGGGCTGCAGCAGGGGCTGCATATCAAGTGATCTTTGTGCCTGCACAACTCAGCAGCCACATCTCTGCTGCTGCTGCTGCCTCTCACATTTGCACAATCAGCCCTGGGCTTGCTTCCCACTCCTCCCTGGGCAGCCCCGCTCTGCGTTCCCGGTCGCCCTGTTCTGCTCCCTCTAAAGCACTATGTGGTCTGAATTCTTCCTGTTAGTCAGAGATGTATCAAACAGGCATCTCCAAGCAAAGGGAAGGCAGTTTCTTGATAAACCAGCCCTTGATATGAGGAATTGCACCTCCAGAGGAATATGTCAGTCACCAGAATTTAACAAATGCCTGGTTTACAGAGGTGTCTCCTGCTTGCCGAACTCCCAGGGAGACGTTAAGAGAAGGATATAAATAGAGATGAGAGAAGAGTGTGTGCAGTGTGTTCCCTGCAGGAACTCCATCCCAGCACTGCCTGGAGGAGTGGGGGTGCTCCATACCTTCGATGGGCAGCAGGATGACCCGGGAGTGGTCGTAGGCGATCACGTTCGCGTAGCGGTTCTTGGGCTTGTTCACTTCCAGGTTGGAGTGCTCCCAGGTGAACTGCTGGCCGGGGTCGATGGACTGGAGGGATTGGGAAAGGAAACGGGAGAGTCAGTGAGGAGAAAAGCAGCAAATGCAGTTCTGAGCACTTGTTCCACGAGCAGGTCTCGCTGAGCTCACTGTTTGCAAGAACGCAGCTTTGCTGTGGGAAAGCCCCGGCCCCATGGAACAGCTGATGTCCCATCTCCCCTGGCCCCAAGTGGAGTATCTGAGGTCATTCCCCCTCTGGACTCAGCACCAAAGGTTTCCCAGTTCAATGGGGAGGAAGCCCCACAGGAGCCTGGCAGGGACAAGAATGCATCCCCCAGGACAGAACAGGGGTAAGGACCCTGGCCCTAGGACACTCAATCAACATGGATTTTTCCTAGAAGGGATGAAGGAATAAAAATGAAATGCACTGGAGAGAAAAATCCCCTCTGCCCGTCCTAGTGATTTATGCCAGGTTTGGTGGTCAGGTTTTTTTTCCTCTCTAAAGTCCAGCTGTCCCAGATATGGAAATTAGGTTAATTACGTTTAACTCTAAATCCTCAGCCAGAGAATTAAATAAAACAAGGGCTTAATTCCTTCATCATTTTGCAGAGCCCTTGGGGTTTGCCTCAATTGGAGGCTTGGCAGGAACGTGCTGAGCTGTGTTTGCTGCTGCTTGCTCTGCCTCTGACTGCCACCCTTTGGGGACAGGGTCCCAGATCCCAGATCCACCCCTCTGAGCCAGCCCTTGCCCAGCCCTGCTGCCCTCCCTGCCTGTGCCCACCCCGGAGCTCCCGGGGCACAGCTGCTACAAAACCATCCACAGAACAGCTCCGAGCTCCAGCACTCTGGCTGTGGAGAATTCCTAACTAATGGGTATTTATACTATTGTAATGTGTCTGTTTGCTCTCCATCCCTCTAATCATGCCTCGCCTTCACTTCATTAGCGATGTTTGTTCAGCTCTGGCTCTCCCTCTGGAGGAGGCTGGGCTGGCTCAGAGCCAGGGCACTCGGGATGTGGCATTATGCAGATCAGCCTCTGGAATCTGGATGGAGCACAGAATGAGCTGCTGCTGCTCTCTCGACCCAGCGTGGGAGGAGAGACCCAAGCAGAGCAAAATGTGCCTTTTCCAAGGTGTGACCCCTGCTCAGGGTGCCTGGTGATATCCAGGAGTCAGGGCAGGGAGAAAGCATCCCTTTGTTTGGAAAACATCCCCTCACTCCCTGCCTGCAAACAGACACAGGCAGTCTAGACTCTCTATTAGGCTAAAAACACCAGGGCATGCATTTGATGCCTTTCAACAACAAAACCAAGAGTGGAGAGAGGCTTTTTACAGCATGACAGGACATGGGGCTTTAAACTGACAGAGGTTTTAGGTTGGATATAAGGAAGAAATTCCTGCCTGTGAGGGTGGGCAGGCCCTGGCACAGGGTGGCCAGAGCAGCTGTGGCTGCCCCTGGATCCCTGACAGTGCCCAAGGCCAGGCTGGATGGGGCTTGGGGCACCCTGGGCCTGTGGAAGGTCTCTGCTGATGGCAGGGGTGGCACTGGATGGGCTTTAAGGTGCTTTAATCCAGTCTGGGCTTTAATCCAGTCTGGGATTGGGTAACAAACACTACCAGGATAGGGAAAATGTGCACAAACGCCTCAGACATGACAAGGAAGCACAAATCATCCTGTTTTCCCATCTTTAGCTCCGTGGCTGCTGATGGCATCTGCTGTGGAGCACTCCCTGCTCATCTCACCCAAGCTCAGCTGTAAAAACGGGGTGTCACAGTCTTGGTCTCCTCTGTGTCCAGCAGCAAGTCATGGGGACCCCAAGGACAGGTCCCATCCCATCCAGCAGTCACCTTCCAGGACTGCATCCCTTCTCTGAGGGAGCTCAGCCTCTGCTGACCCAACAGGAGCAGCTCATGGACCAACCTCTTTCTTTTTATGAACTAGAACTGAACCCAGCAGAGCTCTCAGCAAGTACTTAATTTCTAATACATAAATAGCTTTTAAATTTCAGCTAACCAGGTCTTTAAAATGAAACTGTTCATTTGGATGAAGTCCTGTCTGAATTCCCTAATTCCTGGCTCTGCAAACCCATGCACAGCACTCACTCTTGCTCATACCTCATACTCTTGGGATAATTTCAGGTTATCATTAGCTTTGAGATGCTCTGTGTGTTCAGCCAGCTCGGAAACGGGGATGGGTGGGTGGCTGAGCATACCTAAAAGACAAGACAGCAGGAAAAGGATTGCATTTAATAATACCTAAAATTCACAACCGTTGCGCATTTTATAAGAAAGAAGGAACAAGAAAAGAAAATAAATTACAATGTAAGATCTGCAATGAAAGTAGGGAGGTTAGAAGAGAAGAATTCAGGGCTCGAAATTGTGTCCTTGGAAGTAAAAAATAAAAATCAAGGAAATAAAATTAAAAAAAAAAAAAAAATTAAAAAAAAAAAGCCAGTAAAATGAGAGTGTTCCCGTGATGGCCCCATTTTCAATGTGGAGATCAGAGCAAAACAAAAAGGAAAATCCAAAGAGCAGATGCGTGTTAGCGATTCCAAAGTGGACTTGGAATGAGCAAACGCTGCCAGAGGAACCCACGCAGCAAATGGCACAGCACCCACCAGGATCAGGAACCAGCTCCAACAGAAAGGGAGGCAAGGGCAGGATCCAGCCAACCATGGAGATGTGGGCAGGAGATGGGAATATGCAGATGGGGGGAAGCAGGGGAGGCTTTTCAGGAACTGGACTTGATGATCTTTAAGGTCTTTTCCGACCTCAGGGATTCTCTGGGGTGTTTTTTGGCACAGCGTTGCCTCTGGAAGTTCTCGGTCTGCTCATGGACACTGAGCTCTGACCTCCACCATTCCCAGAGTGCAGGCAGGCCTGGAAGCACCCAACAGGCTCCTCTTCCCACTCCTGGCTGGTGGGTGATGCTCCTTCTGCAGCACAGCCCTCCCTCCCACCTCGTGGGCCGGGCTGTACCGGCCCCGTCCAGGCTCTGCTGGGAACGTTGTCACCTTTTGGGATGGACGGGCAGGAGATCCTCCTCAGGCAGAGGGATTGTGGCTGATGCCCCTGAGCTGGTTCAGCTGCTGCCCCTGCAATCCCCTCACAGCACTTTGGTGTGCTGGTGTTGAGGCAGCCAGAGCTGCTGGGGAACTCACTGGAGCCATACTGGGACGACCCCCGGGGTGGGACTGGTCCAACTGGGGCACATTGCAGCCACCACCGGGGTGAGCAGCCATGGCTGACTCGGTTCTCAGCCTGGGATTTGCACATCCTGCTCTGAAAGGGGCAGCTGGAGCTCTGGGAAGAGCAGGGGCCCTTCCCTGGCCACAGTCCCTCAAAGGCTACGCTGCAAACCCGGGAGGAAAAGCGCTCCGTGCTTTGCTCATCTGCATCGGATTATGTTTTTCCAAAGGCTTCCCATGCTGTCTGCCAGCCTCTCCAGAGGCTTGGAGAGCAGCATTCTGAGAAGCCCTGGGCAGTGCCCCCGATGAGAAGGACAGGAGTGGAGAAGAGATGGAAGCCAGGGAGAATTTCGAGCCCCGTGGGTGTTTGGTGGGTGACAAAGCAGCGGCGTGGCAGCAGCATGGTCAGATACTCTGAAAACTCAGCACAGAGATGGCAAAGCAAGCATGACATCCTCAGTTTTACAGTGGTTTGGGAGAGGTGCTGCTTCCCCCAGGCCTGGGCATGGGATGAGTCTGCCATACCTGGACAGGTTTCTCCTAAGCTCACCACACATCTATTTTCAGCACGAGGAAATATGGCTGAAAATAGATGGAGAGGGGAAATATAGCAAAAAAAGCTCACAAAAATAACCCTGAACTATCCTAGGGGCTGTGCTGGCTCCATTCCAGCCTGCTGGGATCGGGGCAGGAAACCTCTCTTGGTTTGTGGAGGAAAAACTTCCATTTAGTCTCTTGTGGTCCTGTCCTGGATGGAGGGGGGCTGCCGTCCACCCCAGCACCAGAAGCAGACTGGGCTGTTGGGAGGAGCTGGTCCTCTCTCAGTGTGGGATGGGGAGGCCACCCTGGCTGAGATGTTCCAGATCAGACCAAACCAGTTTAACACCACCAACACTTGATGGACATGTAGGTTAAAAGGAGAAAATAAACAATCTGAAACCCCAGTAATACCAAGTAAGAAAAGCCCCAGATCCTCCTTGGCTCAGAAATCATGAAGCAACACGAGCAACAACCTCTGAGTCAGTGGGCTGCATGGGAAAAGCCCACTGTGCCAATATGGAATGAGGACTCACCTTGCCCTTGAAGGAATTTCACAAGTTTCCTTCATAAAAGCTCCAGAAAAAACCCAGAGTGGACCAGCAGCTCTGCCTTTTGCTGGGGGTCATCCTGCTTCCCCTCCAACCCTCCCTGCACAGAGCCTGGCTGGGAGCACATGGGAACTCGCCTTGTTCTGCTGCTGTTAAGGACAGGAACTCCTCATGGGATCATTTTCTAGGGCTCTTTGGAATAAAAGAACCTCTGCAGCAATAAACACTTCCCTGGTCAAAATGCCAAGTGCCTGAGGTTTCCAATAGGATCCAGGAGTTTGCTGGGAAATGAGGCAGGAGTGGCACTGCCTCAGCTCAGCTGCTCTCCTCTCCTTTATTCAGGAACTCATCTGGGGTATGAAGGGCTGAGTTCAGCCAGGAAAATACCCACAACCCCTCTGTTACACTGAGGGGTTTGAGGGGACAGTTGTGGCATATTCCATACCATAGAGACCAATATTTGGATTAAACTATTCAGGGAAATTTCCCAGCCCTTGCATCTCCGAGCACAGGCAGCATCTGTGACTCTTCACGTTTGTCAGCTGAAACCTCACATCCTTCCCCTGCCCAGTATTAAAAAAAAAAAAAAAAAAATCCAAGCCCACACCACCCAGCAAGGCTGGGATCTTGGCTCCTAATGGGATGAAATCTTTTCGAGCCAGTCTCATCTAACATTTCAATCACTTGAATCTCTCTAATCTTATCACAAAAGACTTGATTCTCTGTGCATCAGCCAAGTCGCCAGAAACGTCACCCTAACATCTGCTCCGTGGGCCAGAGCCCATTTATCCTGCAAAATCACCGTGGCTGGAGGCACTCCTGTGAAATCTGGGGTGGCCCCTGGTCTTTGTGCTCCTGGAGCAGCTGGGTGCCAAGGAGCAGGCACCTGCCACAGCTGGGAAATGGCCCCTTCCCCATCTGAATGAAAATCCGTGTGGCTCTTTCAGAGGGGGATCAGCAGCTGCAGCTCCAGTTTCTCTTTCCCTGCATCACAAACACCAAAGCACAGCCCACCAGTGACACCAGTGCACGAGTACAGGGGACACTGAGGACACTGAGCCAAGCACCAGCGATGGAACATCTTCCACAGGGGGGAAAGGCAGCCCTGGATCCTCCTGGGACAGCGAGGGGTGGACGGGAACCCAGCTGCTCCCCGGGCTCTGAGCTGCCCCCGTGTCCTCCAAAGGGCTCTAACGGGAAACTGTAAAACTGGAAGCACAGTTCAGACACACAGATGGCACAGAAAAGGGATGAGATGGGCAAACACCGCAGGAACACGGAGAATTCGGCAGAAAATCAAAAAATAGTAACAGGAACGGAACAAGAATTGGAAAGGAAAGTGATAGAAGAGGAAAATAATAATGGGGGGAAAAATGAAACCAACAGGAACAAAAACACACAGGAACTAACTTTCCAAGTCAAACTCAGGGTCACTGAGAGGGCTGCTCAGACCAGAATCTGCAGAAAACAGTAAAAAATAAATAAATAAAAGATACACTTTTGTAAAAATTTCATGCTAATTAAAAAAAAACAAAAAAACAACATAAATCTAAAGAGGAAAAGAAAGGTATTTTTTGTGCTGATTAGGACAGGATATCTAAGATGTGCTATGCTTTCCCCTCTCTGAGCTGCACATTCCCATTCCCATGTCTCTCCTCTGTTTCACTGTTGGAGATTCTACCTGGGGTCACCTGTCTGGAGAGGAGCCTACAGGTCCCTTCTGAACCTATATATATTAAATATATTGAATTTAAATGCCTTTAACTCAGAGAGCACCTGTGGACTCTTCCCCTGCAAATGGCACCACAACCTCTCCATCACCACCAACGCAATCCAAGCTCATTTTTCCATCCATTTCCATTTTCACCCAGTGTTTCCAAAATTCTGTGGGAGGCAGGCGATCAACTCCCCCAAATACTTTAAAACCTTTTAGTGCTTAACAAATGACAGAGCAGAGTAACACCAGGTAGGTCAACTCTGGCCAGATAGATTTGGTAAGGAAAGCATCTCCTAAAGCCAGACTGGACACAGGCAGTGTCTTTTGGGATCTGCAGAGCCTTAATGCAGGTCCTTGATGTCTCAGCCACCCTTTCCAAACCTCCCAGAGCCAGAATTCAGAGGGTACAGCATGACCAGAGCAGTGGGGTCAACAGAAGATTGACTCCATTGATCCCATCACCTGATGGAAGCACCCTCAGCTGACTCTGCTGTCCTGTGGGACACACAGAAACTCCCACTCAGGGAAACACATGAACCAGCACTTCCAGCTGCTTCTTGGCACCAAAACCAAGCTGGAAGGCCACAACCTTTTATTTTTATCTCAGCACAGTCTTTTCATCTGAGGGAGTGCAGCTCCTTCTCTTGGGTCTCCCACCTCCCTCCACCTGCAGCATGCACAGAATGCTTCCAAAAGCAGCACCCAGGCAAGGGCAAAGTGCTGCTGAGCTGCAGCTGGCAGCACCCAAAAGATCTCCCACACCTTCAGAGTCTCCTGCAAGAGCAGCACTAAGAGCTGATTTAGGGACCTACCTGTGCTGTCCCTGGAGTGAACCTGCTGCCATCCCTCAGCTGAGCACTGTTCCTAAGCCTGGGCTGATCCCAGCAGGTGCTTCCTACCTCATTTTGATAAGAGCCCCTCAGCTCAGCCCTGCCTTTGTGCTTCCCCTGCTCTCTGTCCCTACTGCCAGCCCCACCCTAAGGAAACTTCACAATGCTAAGGACAGGACTGGGATGGGAAGGGGAAACAGGAGCTACAGAAACATTACTAACGAGCACAAACAGCAAAAAAAAAAAAAAAAAAAAAAACAAACCAAAAAAAACCAAACAAACTGAAAACAACAGCCAGCCCCCAAAAAGCACAATAAATTCCCTTCCAAATCCTCGAGTGCCAGGAACTTGGAGGCAGAGGTGTGGACAGGCACTGGGTCAGCATGGCCACGTGCCCACCTGTGTGAGGACGTGCCAGGTGTGTCAGTGGTGCTGCAGAGGTGCCATGCAGGCAGCTGGGACATGCATGGACACGGGGACACGTGTGTGCAGGAGGGAGGTGCACAGAGCCCAGCTGCTGGCCCAGCCCTGGCAGTGCCCAAGGCCAGGCTGGACAAAGCTTGGAACAATCTGGGGTAGTGGAAGGTGCCCTGCCCATGGCAGGGGGTGGAACTGAGTGGGCTTTAAGGTGCTCCCAACCCAAACCAGTCTGGGATTCCATCAGAGCATCTGCACCAAGCGAGGAGACGCTGCCTCGCCTGCACCAAGCAACCAGCTCCTTTCCCCTTGCACAGCCCACGGGGCAGGCCTGGCTCCCAGCAGCTGTGGTTTGGCACCAGAAAGCAGCAGTTCCAGGTGTGGCTGCAGCACTGGGTGCTGGGCAGCCTGCCACACTCCATCTCCCCACCCAGGAGCTCCCAGCTGGGGCACAGGGCAGCACTGGTGCTCTGGCATGTCTGGCACAGCCATGGCGCTTGCAGCTCAGCCCAAAATGCACCAATTTCTCTGGAAATCCAGGAAAACCCTTCCTCTGCCTCGCCAGCACTGGGCACAGCCTGTGCAAGGTCCTTGAGGATGCCAGCAAAGGCTTCTTTCAGCACCCCCACTTAGCACAGACAAGTCTGGGGCTCCTTGGCTGTGCCCAAGGGCAGCACTGGGTCTCCAGGCAGTGCCCCAGCAGCTGCAGGCAGGCAGGAAGGGCTTAGGGAAGGGGCAGGTGCCCCCTCCTGCCTTCCCAGCAGGACAGGCTGGTCAGCAGCTGGTTACCTGGGGTCTGGAAGTTGATTCGCCTCATTTCCACGGGGTCCTTGGGGTGGTGGGGAGCAATCTCAGCGTTGTTCAGGAGGCACTTGGTCCGTGGCTCTGAGTCTTTCCGTTTGCTTCACAACAAAGCCAAAAAGAAACAAAAGAGACCAGAAAGAAAAAGCAGCTTAGCTTCTGGGCCTTGTGGGCTCAGCTACTTCCCAGCTACTCATGTTCAGGCACGAGCAAAGCTCCCACAGAAAATCAAAGGTGCAGCCAAGGGTGTAAGTACATAGAACACATCAGAAAAGGGATGAGGTTTGGAAGTCTTGCCAGCTTTAGGGGCTGACAATGGCCTGGGAGCCCCTCAGCAGCTTTCAGGTAAGTCTGGAAGTTCCCCCCTTCTCCCAGCAGCAGCACAGACTGGCAGCCAGGAGCAGCTGAGGTGCTGTGAACTCATACCTCACCCTCCCTGCTCAGAGCAGCCTCCACTGAACTCTGCAGAGCAAAAAAAATGTTCCAACTCTGGCCAAGCCACTTCCAGCCTGAGAGAACCAGAGCCAGCAGAATTATTTGGAAAAGTACAGAATCTCCTGCCCGTGACCTTGCATGTTGAGCTCTGATATTGCTGTTGGCTTGTTCAGGAGCCCTCAGAGCTGCCCTGCTGCAGACAGAGAAGTCAGAGCAGCAGTTTTCAATCTTTTCTGAACTGCAGAACCCTAAAAATCTGGGTTCAACAAACAGTGTAGACACATCCTCTCCCAACACAGCTGTGCCTGCTGAGATCCACCTCTCCTTGCCAGGTGCCAGAGCCCGCTCCAACCCGCCAGCTGAGCTGCACATGGAAGTGCTTCCTAATATATTTTCCTCCAAATGGGTTAGGTTAGCTTAGGCAGCTGAAAAAGTCTTTGCTGACCTGGCTCATTCTCCTTGAAGAGAATTTAGAAGCAAAGCCCAGTGCTGACCTAAAGATGTGATGTGATGTTTCTGCAAGAAACCAACTTCTTGCAGAGAGACAGTGATGAGCTGCTGGGAGCTGAACTTCTCCAGAGAGCAGAGAAGGTGGCCCCCACCCCGAGGCTTTGAAAGGTGGTCCCAGCCCCTCCAGTGAGGGGCTGTGGAGCTCCTCACCTCTCCTGCTCAGGGTGCACAGAAGCCTCCAATAAATTGCCTGCAGCAGCAATGGCAATCACTTAGGCAGAGAGGAGGTTATTCAGGACATTTTTAGCTGTCTCTTGATGTCATTAATAGCCAGAAGAAGTGGTCTGAGCCCTGCCAGCACTGCATGGGGCAGCATTTTGGAATGACACCACTTTGCAGTTTGGGAGAGGTTCATTTTTGCCGCAGTTCCGAAGCTGCCGTTAACAGTTCATGCACTGAACCCATCAGTTACGTCCAGTGAAAGCTCTTCCAGTCTTGGAAATGGCTGGGGAAAAGTCTCATTTCTGCAGTCATAAACAGACTCTGTCAGAAGCCCTTGGCTGAGGGGCAGGAGCAGCTTCTGCCACGGGACAAGGACAGCTCAGCTGGTGAGAATCCTGCTTGCAGCGTGCCATGGCTCAGGGACAGCCCGTGTGGAGCAGCCAGACATGCAGAAACCCACTTTCACCTCTGACTGCCACACAAATGAGAGCTTCTCTGCTCCATTAACCCAGCACTTTATGAGCCATTTACTGTCACTGCTGCTCAACCTGAGAAAGGGCCGTTTCATTTAGGAATGGACAAACAGGAGAAAACTGGGCTTGCTTTGCTTTTTCTGTCCAATTCAAACATAGTCCCAGCTAGTCTGACATGGGGTTTCTGTGAGGACAGATCTAGAGGTGGGAACTGCACCAACAAAGCCCCAACACCACACAGCAAACACTGCTTAACACACAGCAAGCAAGAAACCTGAATAAATGGCAAATCTGGTGCTCTTACCTGTCTGGTTTGCTGTCCAGGAAAGCAGTAAGTGGAGAGAAGACAAGACAAATGTTCAGGTTAGAAAGGACTTGCAGAGGGAAGGGGAAGCATTTGCTCAGCTCTAACCCTGGCAGCAGAGGTGGGACCAGCAAAGATCACCCAGCCAGAGGGACAGCAACCAGGACCCCTGAGCCCCTGCCCCAGAGCAGCCTCACATGCTGGGATGCAGAGGCCACACTCCTGTGCATAAGGGAACACACCTGTGCATGTCAAAGGTGGAGCAGGGTTAGGAGAGCTCCCCCCACCCTGGGAATGAGCTGTCCCAGCTAAGGACATCTCTGCTGGCCATTGCCACCTTTATTTACTTTGCTCAGCCCCTTGCCCTGTGTGTGTGCTCAGGGGACCCTCAGCTCTCATCCACACACCATGGGCTGCTCAGAAAGCCAAGGGAGAGGGAGACATGCCCAGGGGTTTTCCCTTCTCTCTCCTGAAGGCTCACACCCTGCTCCTGTCTCCCAGCTCCAGCAGAAAACCAGTCTGAGAGCAGTGGAGGTCTCTGCTGCCCCACAGCTCAGGGGTGCCTCCCCTGCACCCCCCCACTGCCCACAGGCACAGGGAGCAGGGAAAGGGGCTCAGGCTGTGAGCAGCAAGGCTGAGTCCTGACACGCTCAGTGCCCAAGGGAGTGTCTGTGGGACAAGCAC
This sequence comes from Vidua macroura, assembly GCF_024509145.1. Lineage (NCBI taxonomy): Eukaryota > Metazoa > Chordata > Aves > Passeriformes > Viduidae > Vidua > Vidua macroura. The sequence goes on along the minus strand of NC_071596.1, from coordinate 4,445,613 downwards.
AGCTTTCCTGGGAGTGCCACGGGGCAGAATCTGCAGCAGCAAATCCCTGACCCCCTGCTGAACTCTCCTGTGCTGGGCAGACTCTCCCATCCCAGCCTTTGTGCCTCAGGGCTTCTCTCTCCAGTGCCCAAGGAAGGATTTGCCCTCAGCTGAGCAGGACAGAAATCCCCTTTAGGGCCCTGGGGACACTCAGAACCATCTCAGGAGTGGGCAGTGAGCAGCTCTTACTTTTTGTAGAGCAGGATGGCGATGACGATGCAGATGATGAAGACCACGGCCAGGACGGGCCCGATGACCCAGATGAGCCCCTCCTCACCATCAATGATGGGCTGGGGGTCAGGGTTGTCCAGCTGGATGGGGTCAGAGAAGGGACTGGCAGCATAGGTCTGGAAAACAGGGAGTAGGGTGGAACAGAGCTCAGAGATGGGATGGGGGCTGAAGAGTGGGCAAGCACACGATATTCCACAGGAGGAACTGCTGGAGAGGATGTGAGCTCTCTGCAGCACGACCCAAATGGTGACAGGAAAAATGCCCTCTTCAGCCTAGAGAAAATGCTCTGCTCCTGGGCATCCACATGAGGGGTATCTTCCACTTCCAATGCTCCAGTGAGACAGAGCACGGAAAAATCACACTCCTGTGAAGCTGTAGCCTGCCCTGTGCCTGTCTCACCCCTTCTCATGCTTTTAGAGATCCAGCTGCTTCTGTTCCACCACTGCCCTGAGCCCTCACCACTGCCACAAACACATAAACACTTTCTCCAGGCTCTCACGTAATCATCTGGATTTTGACAGTCAGAGGGGATTACAGAGCAAGAGCGAAGGGATTAAAACAAGAATTAATGCTTGGTCTGGTGACTGAAAAAAACCAACCCTGACAAATAAATACAAAGCAGTAAAACACTGTGTGTGTCCTCTGCTGCCTCTGCACTGAGCTGGGTTCTTGAGAAGCATCAGAGGCACATTCAAACCCTTCAGAGTCCTGACTAAGGATGAATTCTCATCCTACACAGGAACTACAGAAACTGAACAGCACAGAGAACTGGCATGGCCTGGTTTGGGAGAGCAGCCAGGGACAGGACAAGAACAGGGGCTCTGGGTCCTTGAACTCCATCAGCTCTGAGCAGGCTGGAATGCTGCTCCACACTCAGGAGCTGCTGTGGATCCAGGCCACTGGGAGTGAGTCTGCAGCACCTTGTTCTAAAGCAGAAATTACCTCAAGCTGCAGTAATCCGATTGAGAAACCCATTCAGGAGCGTGTCAGCCTAATCCTTTAATATCAAATACACAAGTAAATATTTATTTGGGGAAAAAACCTCTGAAAACCCTTAATTTCCAATTGCTCCCTGCTACAATTCCATAGGGGGATTTAAAAACAACAAAGTATTAGGCTGTTTCCCATTGTGTGTGAGGGAGGAGGCAGGTAAATATTAAAATAGTTGTTTTCATAAAGCCAAATACAGCCCCAGTGAAAACAGCAGAGATGCTGAATTGGTAGAGAGAACTTGTAGTTTTCCATAAGAAAATGCTCCCCTCTGTGCTTAGAGAGGAACTTAGCAATGCCCAGAGTGTGACATGCTCTTGGAGCAGCATGTCTGGGGTCATTGCTCTGAGGAGTTGAAGAACAGCCTTTAAAGGAAATTACTGTTCAAAAAGGGGTCTGACCCAGGGCTCTCTGAACTCTTGTCCTGTCCTGAGGGGACAGTTCAGTGCTCCTCCCCATTCTGCACTCCAGTCTGGAGCCACAAGTGTACAAGGTCTGTCCACAAAGACTGGGACAATCACAGCTCCTCCTGTCCTTGCTGCTTGGAAGAGACAAATGCAGCCATGAGCACAAGCAGCTCATCAAGCACAAGAGCCACATCCAAAAGCTCCACAAGCTGGAAAGAAAAACCCCTCAAGGATGCCAGGAGGGCAGCAGGGCTGTGGCAGCTCCCTGGTCCATGCCAGGGAGCAGAGAGGGCCGGGGGAAGCAGGCAGCACTTACAGCCTCTGGTTCCTGCAGCACGGCCAGGATGAAGAGCACATATTTCTGCCCTGGCTCCAGGGCTCTGTTCTCGAAGTTGTCGTAGTGTTTCATGTCCCCCAGGATGAAGTGGGAGGGCAGGGAGCGGAAGCGGGCAGCGATGTAGGGCTTGGGGAAGTCCAGCTGCCGGGAATGCCGCAGGCTCCGGCGCCGCAGCCTGGCGATGTCCTGGATGAGCTGCAGGAAGCAGAGGAACACCCTGAGACCCTGGAAAAGGAGCAGCAAGGAAAGCCAAGCCAGCCCTCCCAGACTGGCCGCTCCTTGGCTGCCCTGAATGAGGAGCACAGGTACCCCAAATCCCCCTCCCAGCCCTCAGGTCCCCATCCCATTCCAGCTGTTCTCTCTCCCCCTGAGCTGAGTGCAGTTTCACCCACACTCACCTCCTCCAGGTCCATCTCCTCAGGGCTGCCCAGGGGGTTGAGGAACTGTCCTCCCCGGGACTTCCTCAGAGGCACCACCACAATGTAGAAAGCTCTAAACGTTGGGAATGATAAGAAGAATCAGAAGGAATTAGCCATGGAAGAAGGGAGCGCACACGCTGATGTGAGTTTGCCCAAACTGCCCCCTGGCTCAAGCCCCTTATTTTTCATTCAGCACAGTTGCTGCTCCTGGAGAGTGGCAGCCCCATGTCTCCTTGTGTACTCCCTTCAGGCTTCTCTGGCTTTCCCTGTTAGTTGTGGAAGTGCCTCCAAAAGGCAACAGTCAGGAAGGCTGGAAATGCAGGGATCGCCCTCCTGGTACCGCCCCTGGGGGTTTGTGGTGGTCTCCAGCCATCAGGGCTGACCCCCAAAACACGAACTGAGCACCCCACCCCTGCAGTTAAACAGAAACCTACTGGACAGGCACAGAGCTCTTCACGTCGGGGAGAATCACCACCACATTGCCATCAGCATCAGGCTTGTGGGTCACCTCTGGCTTCTTGGCCAACATGTCAGCAGCAGTCCAGGCTGCGACGTTCTGCTGCAGCCCCCCCATGCTGTTGCCCTGGTTCATCAGCACGAAGTTGTAGAAGGTGCGGGGCCTCAGGTGGGTGATGAGTTTCTTGGTGGTCCGTCCGTCCACGTCGACGTGCAGCCCGTTGTACTGGATCTGTGGGAGGGGAGGAGGTTGCTCCCTGAGCAAGGCTGGTGCTGCTCCAGCTCCTTCCTCCCCATCCCTTCGGTTTGCAGGGAACACGGAGCACCCAGCCCTGCAGAGCTGGGGCACACACGGGGAAAAAAAAACCCTCCTGCACTCCACTTGCCTTGTATGGGGTAGGAGAGTTGTAGTTCTCAGGGAACTCCCAGCTCAGAAGGACAGATGTCTTTGTCACCATCTTCACCTTGAAGTTTTTGGGTAAAACTGCAGAGAAAAAAGTGAGGAGGAAGGGGAGAAAGGAGAAGAAAAGGCAGCAGAGGGAAGGAAGAGCAGGAAAGAGAAGGAAGAGAATGTCAAGTGCTGGAAGAGGGGCCTGCCAGGCTGGGTCTGGCTGCGGCTGCAGGAACTGAAGGGATTGCTCCCTCCTCCACTGTGCTGGAGTTTTGCCAAGGTCCATCTCCCAGTGCTCCCTGTCCCCATGCCTAACCCCAGGAGGGCGCGTGGCTTTGCCCCCACACTCTGGGCCTGGGTGGCTGCTGCAGGAACGAGGTGCTGCCTGGCTGAGCATGCTCAGGTGAAGAAAAACCCATCCCAGGTCACGGCTCGAGGGTTTTTTTTTTTTTTTTTTTAATTTTTTGCTCTTTTCTTTTGTCTGCTTGCAAAAGCTGAAGAAAATGCTCTTCCCACCTGTACAGCGACTGGCCCCCCCCTTCAGGTGCCAGTGACAGAAGGTGTCCGGACTTAACTTAGAAGAAAGTGGTAAAAGGGACTTACCTGGCACAAGGCAGAGAGGAGCGGAGGGACTGAGTGTGACACCAGAGTGCTTTGCATTTACTCACGAGCCTGGCTGAGCCTGGCCTGACCTCTCCAGCTCTCTTGCCTCCCGGCACCAGCCCCGGATACAAGGGGAGAGAGGGAGGAGAAACCGGTGAGTCCTACCTTGGTCCAGCTGGAACGTCCGATACTGGACGGTCGGGCTGTAGGGCCCGGGGCCTTTACTGGTGTGAGCACGGATTTTAACATCATAGGCGGTGTTGGGTTTGAGGCCGTTGAGGGTGTACGAGTTCTCTGGGGAGGGGGGCAGGTCTTTTTCCAGCAGGTTCCCGGGAGAACCGGCTTCCCGGTAGGCCACGGTGTATTTGACGATGGCTCCGTTCCTCTCGGCCAGCACGGGGGGCAGCCAGCCGAACTGCACCGACATGGACGTGACGTTGCTCGCCTCCAGGATCTGGGGGTAACCCTTGGGGATGTCTTCGGGGGTGGTGAGTTCCTGCACAGCTTCCTCCCCAAAGCCAGCCCGGCTTTTCACGGCCAGCTTGAACACGTACGTGGCGCCCTTGTGGATGCTGGGAGCGATGTACTTATCCTCCAGCGCTGAGAATTCCAAGGTGGCCAGAGGGTCCACGTCCTTGCGGCCAAACTGGAGCCGGTAGCCCAACACCTGGCCCTCCGCGTCCAGCGGGGGCTCCCATTTCACCAGGAGAGTGTTCTCCTCTGTCTGGTGCACAGACAGGATGGGCTTTCCTGGGACTAGGAGAGAAGAGAGACACCTTCAGCCAAGGCTGGGGCAGGGGAGAGGAGCTGCAGAGACTCTTCAGCTGCAGCAACAGGCTCCTCAAGTCAGCAGTGATGTTCCAGCCCGGCTCCATTGAACCCAAACTGCTGCCACCCCGTACAGGTGGATGGGCCCTAAACAGTTTGGGAAATGAGGAGCACTGCCAACATGTCAGCCGTGAGCTGCTGACACATTCATAAATTTGTTCCCTTTGTTCAGGATGGAAAGATGTGCACAGCTCCTCTCCTGTCCCTGGACCACTCACCCTCCCACTGCTGGGAAGAACAGACTCAGGAGTCCTGACTCCCAGCCTCCTGCCCCAGTTGCTTCCCAGGGCAAGGAAAAAGAAACCTGGAGTCCCCAAAAGTCCCAACCTCCCTCCCTCTCTCCATTACACAGCCCAACTCATGCAGAAAGAGACTGGAACAGATTGGGCCAGGCTGGGGAGTCCAGAGCAGCTGAGGGTGAAGCAATGAAGGATGGAAGGAAGTCTGGGCAGCCCCAGGTCCTGAGCAGCAGGCACAGGGCCAGCTCACACGGCTGGCAGGCAGCTCATCGCCTGTTTGGGTACAGAAGGAAGCACAGGCAGAGGAACCAGAGCCCAAAATGTGGGTGAGGCAGAGGGCAGGGAGAGCTGCTGCTCACCCTGTGCTGCTCCTCTCCTCTGGAGGAAGGGAACTCACAGTGCTGGTACATTTTCATTGAGTCTCTCCTCACCTGTCAGTGAGCTCCCCCACATCTGGGGGTTCTGGGGAGCTCAGCAGTGCCATGGCTCTGCCTAATGAGCCCTGGCACTGCCTGACTGCTAAGCAAGCCCACAGCCACAGTTAAATGACACGTGCAGGCCCAGAGATCCCCGAAGCCAGAGAAAGCAGAGCATTAATTCCAGCAGCTCACGCGTCATTGACACTCAGCTCCACTATTAGAGATCTAATTTCCTTCTCTCCGCCTTGGTATTTCTCCTGGTCGGACAGGAGGAGAGAAAATGGAGTTGGGACACGTCCCAGCCCACTCCCACAGCATGAGCCTGACCCAAGGGGTGAGGGCTGGAATGCTGGGGTGTGGCTGAGGGAGCAGGGCAGGATCTGCTGTGCCAGGGATCCTGAAAGGGTCACACTGGGGAACCTCTGCCTGCTGCCTCCACTGACACCTCAGTGGGGATGAGGGGCTGTCTCTGAAACAAAAGCTGCATTCCTTCCAAACTGCCAAAGAATGGCAGGGAAAGTGCTGGGAGACCCAGCCTTGGGAATGCCTAAGGAACACATTAAAGAGAAAAGGAGTGCCATTACCTTTATGTTTCAGTTTTTATCACTAATGTTACTGTAATCAGCTGAGCTTGAAAGTATTACATCTGCACAACAAATATTGTTTGGAATAAAGGTGAGAAGAAAGTTCAGAGAGGGGGAAGTGTTTTAGTTTGCAATTGGTTTGGACAGTAAAGGAGAAAATTAGATGTATTACTGTATTTAAATTCAGCCCCCAGCCCTGAATGATAAAGAAAGAAATCTCTCCTCTCAGAAGGTGTATTGACTCAACACTGCAAAGAAGGTAAGAATGTTACAGAGCCATTTGAAAGATTTTTTTTTTTTTTAATAGCTATTTCAAGTCAGGGGAAATTGAGTTTTGGGTAATAGCTGCTGTGCTGGAGAAAACATCCCTCTGTGACTGATCACCTGCACTGCAAATCCTAATGGGAAGAGATGAGGGAGGGTGACAAGGGAGAGTGACAAGGGAGCCAGGCAGAGAGAAAGGCTCCAGGAGAGGAAAACAGAAAGAGTGGAGAGCCTTGGGAAAAAGGAAAGCAGAGAAGCAGGGAGTTAGTGAGAAGAAACATGGGCAGAACTGCAGGGGAAGGAGAAGAGGGTGAGTGAAGGAAAAGGCTTTGGCTGGTATGTGCAGGCAGAGCCCAGAAATGGGAGCCAGGAAAGGTCAATACTGCCAGAGCTTCTCCCTCCAGCAGTCCTGAACACAGGGGATGCACATCCAGACATGGTACCAGACGAGAAGAGTGGGCAGGACAAGCACCACTGTCTGCCTGCTGCTCTTCATGTCTTTGCAAGTCACCACCCTGACAGCAGACCTCTCCTGTCCCCAGTGTACCTGCGTGGGCCACCTGCAAAGCTGCAGTCTTCCAGTCAGACCAGGAAGAGTCACTTTCCTTCTGGTGCACTGGAATTTACAGCCCAAGAGATTATAAGGGACAAATTCATCCTCTCTTGTCTTTCTGGGTGTGCCTGGGCTTTCTGAAGCGCTGGACAGAAAACTGTGACATTTGGTGAGGGCTGCATGTGAGGAATGAAGGGGTTTCTACCTTACTAAATCTAATTTTGGCTTTGGGGCAGCCTGGCTCTCGCTGCAAGTCTTTGAGAAGGGAGTGGGATGAAAGAAGGTGAGTCTGGAGAAGCTCCTTGGCTTTAGGGAATGGGTGAATCCCACAGGCTGAGGAAAAGGCTCTCACCTGCACCCTTGGTGGTGACCACTTTGGGTTTGCTGCGAGCACCATCTCCCTTCATGGTGTAGGCGGCCACGGTGATGGAATAGGCAGTCTCTGGCTGGAGCCCAGCAATGATCATTTCCTGTTTGCCAGATGCCAAAGGGAAATCGTGTCAATATTCAGGCCCACACCCAAGAGCAGCTCTCTCCTCCTTGCAGGAGCCTCAGCCCTTTTCCAGCATGCAGGAACACCGACTCCAAGGGCACGAGACACTCTGGGGCTTCTGTGGAAGTGGCAGAGGGGGAGAGCCCTGTTCCCCTGGCGAGGCACTCACAGCTCTGCAAACACAACCTGGCTCTGCAGGGCCCTGTGCAAGGCATCCTCCTCCAGATCTGCCTCTCACACATTCCCTGTCTTCACACAAACCACTTCAGCATCCAAATGCTGTCGCTCCCTTCAAAGCTTTCCTCTCCACTGTGCGGCCTCAGAGGAGGCTCAGAGGTTTCAGGGAGATTACATTTTTTTTCACCATTAGCCCTCTCTTCTCTCCTCAAGAGATATTTTTAATGCTTTCATAATATTAAAGGGATTGCTGGAATGCAATGTGCAAGACGACACATTCCGCTCACGCTAAAGCTCCCTGCTAAATCCCACCCCTCCTTCCCCATCCTCTATCAGCCTCCCCACACCTGGCTCCCAGGAGCTTTTGTTAGAACACTGGCCTCAAGAACAGCCCTTCCCCAGGAGGGATCCAGCCTTTCAAAGGGCTGTGTTGGAAAAGGAACACCCGTGCTAAATCAAACAGGATGACAGCACATGCAGCAGGGTTTTCCCCAAGGCCCCAGAAAGGAGGGAGATGGGAATGTTGTGCATGTTTTATGGCTTTCCCCTCTCCTCACCCCTTTGTGCATTCGATATTAAATCTCAGGGCAGCACTTGGAAAGAATTTGTTAGTCCTGAAAATAACTATTTCCCCTGATGGTGAGCTGGGAGTGGAACAGCAGAACTTTGGAACAGTGGGATTTTGATCAGTGCCTTTGGAGGCTGTCAGCTGCAGGGACAGGTCTGGCTTTTGGAAATCAAGAAAACTGCTCTGCTTTCACGCCTGCCACTGAGTTTTATTAAGATTTTAGGAACGGGGCTTTGCCTCCCTGCAACTCATTCTCCATCCCTCAAAGAGAGGCCACTCACTTGTGCAGGGCACTTGGCAATCCCCAGGAGACACAAACACCACCAGTTTAGTTGTGTGTTACCTCAGAACCCTGTCATTCCAAGAAGAAAATGCTTTCTCCTACTTCTTGGTAGCTGTAGGATTTTGGAAAACATTTATCATTTTAGCAGAAATAGCAGAAACAGCCAAGCTGATTTTAAGGTACTTCAAAAGTAAAAGCACCAATAATGATTCAGTGCTTTGCGTCAATGAGTTTCTAAGAATCTTGGCCCTTTGAGAGTACAAAGCATTTGTTCATGCCATGATAGCTCAGGACTCATGGATTCTGTCCTCCCAGTGCTTCCCAGGCTATCTTTTCCAGACACAGAGGTGTTACAAAGCAGCCTATCTGAGCTCCCTGGTCTGGTTGGGAGCCCCTGGTTGGGAGTGGAACAAAATGGCCTTTAAGGTCCCTTCCAATCCAAACTATTTTAGGATTCTCATATGTTCAAAGCAGCCCCAAATTCAATATGCCATCTGCTTCCCCATGGAGGAGCAGCAGACCCATCTCTCCTTCAGAGCCAAAGGGAAAACCCTGTGGGATTGCTGCGTGCTGACAAACGACACGATCACAGAGGGGCACAGAGCAGTGACAGGGAGGGGACAATGCATGGGAACACCATAAGCAGGCTCTAAAACAGGCACACTTGCACTGCCAAAAAAAAAAAAAAAAAAAAGGAAAAGGAAAATATCACACCACAACAGGAAGTAGGAGAAGGGAAGAGGCAGAACCAGCATGGGAGGATTTTTATGTTTTTACTTACGTATTCAGCAGTGTCATCTGTTTCCCACTGGGCAGAGAACAAGAGAGGTTTGGCACATGAGAATACAAGAGGGGAAAGAAGGGAAAGACAGAGACACAGCATGAGGAAGGAGTCCCTGAGCAAGCAGCCACACAAGGTCAGAAGTTACCAGGCAAGCATGAGGGAAGAAGTAGAGTGGGAGAAATTAGTAGATTCCACTGTGGCCTTGGCCTGAATTAAAAGACTTCCCAGACACAGCAAGGATGAATGCATGGATGGATATTTATCTCAGTGCTGGGACAGCAGTTCATACTCTTCCACAGCAATGTTATCTGGGAGCACAAACAAACTGCAGAGTGACAACCACACCTTGTCACAGGTCCCCATATGGACCTTCTGCAGGGTTACACTGCCCAGGGTGGCTGCATCACCCACCCCTCACAGCCTCGGGGGCTCAGACAGGTGAGCCTGTTGCTGCAGGCCCCCAGCTGGGTAACAATTAGCATTGATGCCATGACTGTAGAAGGCTGATCAATTGCTTTTTTATTATATCATTTTATAGTATATTCTACTATACTATTACCTATATTACAGTAGCAAGAGCTCTCACTAACTAACTAGAAAACCCCTGACTCTCTCTCCTGAGAGTCCCAACACAGCTGTGGATCCAATTGGTCACTGAATCCAAACACCACCACCAGAATCCAATCAAGCAATCACCTCGGGTAAACAATCCCCAAACCACATTCCACATGGGCGCAACAACCAGCAGAGATAAGAATTGCTTTGATTCTCTTCTCTCACAGCTTCTCTCAGGAAAAAAAAATCCTCAGATGGAAGGATTCCTGCTCTCTGTGGCCAGAGAGCTGCTGCCATAGTGAGTCCTTACCTGGGCGTCTGCCAGCATGATGTCCTTGATGTGGGGCAGCCCCCTGGCCTCGCCGTTCTCCATGCGCACATAGTGCACCTGGTAGCCGCGGATCTGGCCGTGCTGGCGGCTCGGCACCGGCGAGCGCCAGAACACCTGGATGGCCGAGGAGTTGAGCACCTCCACCTCCACCTTGCGCGGCGGAGCGCTGGGCACTGCGGGGAGGCAAGCGAGGGGCTCCAGTCACTTGGGGTTCTGGTTGGAGCCCGTCCCTGCTCCTCTGGGATGTGCACACGCTGGATCTGAGCTATGGGAGGACGGGGAGACCTGAACGCCTGAGTATCTCATCACCTGTCACTTGGTCTCTCAGTTCTGTGGGGTTGTGAAGTTCTGTGGGACCTGATCTGCATGGCCTGGACACAGGGATGGTGTCACTGTTTGGTAAGAAATGACACAGAGTCATCAGAAGGCTGAGTGGCATAAAGCACACCTCTTCACTTTGGACAGCTCCTTTTATACACTGTTTTCATCCAGGTAGATTGGTCATTTAATCAATACATTTCACCTGACTGGCTAATTAACAAGACACCCATTTATAAACAATCTTATGAGAATAACAAAAAAAAGAAAAGCTATCACTGTTTATCTCCAGCTCCCTAAAGTCTCCCAGGCCAATTCTGGGAAAACTTATCTAGTTTTCTCGCTCTCTGACTGGGCTGTCACATCCACAGGATGGGAACAGCCCCATCTCATCAGCCAGCCAGCCTTCCACAGGCTCCTCTGTGCCCAGTTTGCTCAGATGGAAGGAACTATTATAGCTCCACATCTCCTTCTGAGGGCAAAGACAATTTCCAGCGAGCCAGAAAAGCCCTGGTCCTGCCTGTGAGAGGATCAGGAGAGGGCTTGTCCTTGGAGCTCCCTCATCTCTCTGGCAGGACAGGGGGTTGGTGGCTACAACCACTGTGGAATCTCAGGACAGAAAATAAGAGGTGTCTTGGATGGAATTTGGGCTGAATCTTTGGAAATACCACTATTACTGCTACTAATCACACAGGGCATGGCAACCTCATCTACCAGGAAATCACACTTTCTGAGCAGGGTACTCTATGTTGCATTTGGATGTGGGCAGAGGCTCAGGGAAACAGGACCAACACTGGGGACAAACCTGTTGCTTTTTAAAAATTCTTTTTATTTGGAATAGGTGAAGAACACCTGAAAATTTTGATTTCCATATGTTATTTACTTGACCTTTATTATTTGAGGTCCTCACATTGAGGGTGTTCCTTTCCCTTCATGCACCCAATCATGCTTTTCCCTGGTTTTATTTTACTGTAGAAATACCAGGAAAATTCAAGTCTCTGAGTGGGGCTACTGAACTGCTGTCACTTAAGACTTTTGAAACTTTAACAGATTCCTCGTTTTTATGACTGACAAAAGCTCTGACTTAAGGAGGAGGTAGTAACAAGGAATGCAGTAACAAGAAACGTGTGGGAAGAACTCTTTAATATTTTAAAACATGTGCTGTCAGGCACAGGGTGGGATTCTTGGGGCTGTCCCATGCAGGACCAGGAGCTGGACTTGGCTGATCCTTGTGGGTCCCTTCCAACTCTGGATATACAATGATTCAAGTTCTGGCAGCAAAGGTTTCCTCAGAGCAAAGGCTTTTAGTGCCTTGGCTGCTCCTGGCTCAGTGAGAGCAGCTTTTCAGGGGGAGTGGTGCAGTCAGAACTCAGAGATATTAAGAAAGCCCCCATACACCCAGAGCAGGAGAACCCTACAGACCCCAGTGCTCAGAGGGCTTGGGGTGATGGCACCAGAAGATGCCACACAGCTCGGACCTTGGATCCCACTCCAGCTCTGGCCTGGCACCACTCAACAGCCATGGAAGGGCCTGGCTGTGTCCCCCACCATGGCAACAACCCCCTCCAGGGCCAGGAGCCCCCCCGGGAGAACCCAAAAAAGCTCACTCACCATCTTCATCCGTGCGCACGATGACCGGCGAGCTCTCCGGGCCCGGCCCCACCTCCGTGTGAGCCACCACGGTGACGCGGTACTCGGTCCACTTCTCCAGGGACTCCAGCAGGATCTGACTGGTGGTTGGGGGGATATCATTCACCTCCTTTAGCTCCGTGTCCTCCGAGTCCAGCGCTCGATAGTGGACGCTGTAGCCGGCCAGGACGCCGTTCTGGCTCTCGGCCGGAGGCGGCCGCCAACTTACCAGAATGGCGGTGGAGCGGGTGCTGACACATTTTACATCTTGAGGGGGGGCAGACGGTTCTACGAGGGGGGAAAATTCAGGAGCGGGAAAGGGAAAGAAGGGAGAAGGGAAGGGGAGGGGGAAAAAAAACAAAAGATGGGAAAGATAAAAGAAAAAAAAAAAGGAAAATGATAACAAAAAAATCTAAAATAAAACGTACAAAAGTTTGGTTTAGGAAGATAAAATTAAAAGAGAAGAGAGCTTTTTGTTGTTGTCTTTTTTTTTTTTTTTTTTTTCCGAAATGAAGAGGTTTTTTTTTTTAAAAAAAAAAAAAAAAAAAGCCAACAGAAATTAAATGGGGCATCAAAACTGAAATGGTGTAAAGCAAAAGACTAAACCAGCAAGCGGGCCAGCCAAGAGGGGTCCTGCTGCTTCCACTAAGCTGGCACCAGCTAAACACCCAGCTGCACCCTATAAAAGCCCTTTCCTTTGGCTCCCTGTTTTACAGCAGCCTGGCAAATCCTGCTCTGGCTGGGAAAGCACTTTCCAACCTCAGTCTCTGGGATCTTGAATTTCTTTGAAGTGATCTATGAAAATTAAGTAAGAAAAGCAAATCTTTTGCCAGGAGGCTTAAATTTAAGAGTCTGTACCTCCAGATGGAAGTGATTAGTTGTCCCCAGACTGGAGGAGGCCAAATCCCACAGTGGGAATGCCCAGGACGCTGCCAAGCCATGGTGTTTAAAGAGGAGGGTTTTGAGAGAGCACTTGCAGAAGGAGGGAGGCAGTGGGTTTGGTGAGGTATTCAGGGATCCAGGGGATTTGCCAAAAAGCAGCAGCAGGTCTAATTCTCACTGCACTCTCTGCCTGAACTACACCAGGGTGTTTCTGCACATCCTGGGAGGAAACCTTGGGAAGTGTGGCCCTACCCAGGCACCTTCTCAGGGTGGCAGCAGACGCCTGTCCAAGGGTGATCAGGAGGTGGGGAAGGTGGAACCTACAGCTCTCCCTTAAAGCTCCTCTGGTTTCATCCCCTGCCCTGGGCAGGAACAGCTTCCACCATCCAGGGGGCTCCTTCCTGGCCCTGAACACTTCCAGGGACTAGACCACATTTCTGCCAGTCACTAAGGACAGCTGATCAGCCCAGGGAAGCAGAATGTGATACATTCTCAAGGCAAATCAATAAATCCAGTATCACCCAACTGCAATAAAGAGCTTTTAACTCTCTGCAGGCAGGGCAGGAAACTGGGGTGAACTCACAAGCCCCCCAGGTATCACCTGCAAGAAGCAATAGATCAGTGCTGGTCACTGCTTCTCATTCCTCTGATGCTTTTTAATCAACAGAAAGCTCTTTCAGTGAGGAATGATTGTTTTCAAACCTCTTACTCCCATTCTTGAGTCAAACCCAGATGTTTAGGCCCAGTTTGCCTTGAGGACTCTGCTAAATCCAGTCACACTTAGCCCAGTTGGCACTGGAGTGAGAGCCACACACTTTCCAGGAGCCTCCAGGAGACAGAGGGAAATGGCTTTTCAAAAAGGGCAGAGATAATCCCTCCACTGCTGTCTGAGCACCCTGCCCAGTAGGACATTTTGGGTGTTTTCCTTCTCTTTTTATGCACTATTGCTGTCTTTAACCTGGTAGAATGACCCCCTTCTCCCCAGCACTCCCAGTGAGGAGGCTGACAAGCCCTGGCCATGGCTGGCCACGCAAAATAACACAGAAGATGTCAAATGAACCAAACCAAAAAGAACAAACTGGAAAATAAAACACAAACCAAGCCAATAATTTAAAACAAAAAGAAAAAACAAACACCAGAAAGGAAATCATAATAATAAAATAATACTGATATAAAAAGTGACTCCTTCCAGAACATTCCCAGTCTGTTTACCTACCTTCCACGTTTCAACTGCTAACTTATAAGACTTTCTTACAAGAGAACAAGAGGAACTGAGCTACGAGGCCAGACCAAGCTCCTGGTGGGTTTCTGCACATGACTGGCTTTTAAAATGCCACTCTGCTCATGATGAGTCCCCCCAAGTCCTCCCCCACCAGCAGAACCCCAGCTATTGCAGAAATGGCAATTTTGGACCCCAATCTGTTCTCTTTTGCTAAACTGTCAGCACAAAGAGCAGGACAGCACATTCCCAGTGACAGATCTCCTTCCCTCTGGCTCTCTCCATCTGCTGTGATTGCTGCACCACCTCTCCAGGACAGAGGTGCACTGCTCATCCCATGTCCCAGAACCAGCTCAAGGATGGTTTCAAGGTATGGAGGGACAGACTCAGCCCTCTCCCACTGCTGCCATGGTGCCATTCCCTTCTCTTTTTTTGTCCTCATCAGAGGCTGGGCACATTAAAATCCACCTTTCCTGCTTAGTTCCAGCCAAAGCCACCAGAGCTGAGAAACCCACTGCAGAGAGGGTCTGACCTGACCTACCCTTCATCCTGCACCTCATTCTGAAAGCCCCAGGAAGCAGAGCTCAGCTCCAGCTGGCACTGGGGTCACTGTCTGCGCTGCCACGCTCGCTCACTCACCCTCTACGCTCCAGCACAGGGACCTACTGAGAGGCCCTGGGGTGAGGCCTCCTTTTGGGATGGTTTTGCACTTTCTCTGGTCAAAAAGGCAGGGTGGGGGGTGGGTGATGGGGGAGAAGGCCCAGGTCCTGCCCGGCCCCCTCCCCGTCACCCCTGGACTGCAGCAGCGGAGGAGAACAGCCAGGGGTGCTGGCTGGCCACGCTGGACACACCTCTGGGAGCTCATGGCACTGTTTCCTTCACAATCCAGCCCAACCTGTGTGACCCTGGGGACGCTGGGGACAGCGCCAGGAGCCGCGGCAGGAGCCCAGTGCCACCAACCCCACCGGGGCTGCGAGCTCAGCTCTGCAACCAGCCCTTCCCTGGGCGGGGAGCCAGGCACAGGCAGGAGCCCCCAGCCAGGAGAGCTCTGCCTTGGCCTGCTGGTTGGTTCCACCAGCGTTTTGGGACCCCTCCCCACCCTCCCAGGGCTCCAGGACGTCCGGGAGTGTCTGCAGAGCCACCAGCGGTGAGCCTGCAGCCACAGGGTGGACTGTATTTGTGAATCTGCTTGAGACCAGCCAGTACTCACCTGAGCTGCACCTTCTACATGCTTTAAAGTTGACTGTCCAAGCCACAAGAATGACCCTTACTGACCTTGCACAATATCATGTTTTTTAACCCTTTAGGTACCATAGACTTTGGGTATTTCATTCACTTCATGTACTGTGAGGAGGGGGACAGGAGGGAGAGTGGAGCTGCGTGGGGGGAAATCCTTCCTTGGGCAGGAACAGAGGGTGAGAAAGCCCCATTGTTCCTCTACATCTGCACATGCACCCACCCTGCCACCCCTGCCTGCTGACCACGCTTTGCCCTCTGCAATTTCTGAGTGGGAGAGTTGCCAGGGAGCCTGGGAAGGTCATGGCTAACCAGGTACGGCAAACCAGCTTCTCCCAGCCATGAGAGTCTGTCAGTTTTACAAGCTATGTCTCTGGTACTTGAAGAGTTAAAACCCAGCCACTTCAAGAAGAAAAAGATACTTTACCTTTAGTTTAATGGATTTTACTTTGGTTATGATGCTCAGGAGGAGCCACCCTGGCAGGGAGGTGCAGGGAGGGGCTGCCACATGCGGGTGGTTGCTGGGAGGGGATGGGAGGAGCAGCGGGAGGAGCAGGGAGAGGCTTTGTCATTCCAGAGACAAGATGCCATCGTGGTGTGACATCGCCCAGCGAGGGACAGGGACGGCAGGGAGCTGGCTCATCGGGTGCAGGGCATGCAGGCAGGCAAGCAGAGAGCAGAAGAGAGAAGAAAGAAGAGGCATGGAGCAGGCCAAGGAGGAGCTGAACGGAAAAGGAGCTGAGGAGGGAAGACACAAAAGCCTGTCCCGAGCCAGAAGGTCTGTGAGCCGAAGGATGTCACCCGGACCAGGGAGAATTGACTCGTTCCTCCAACAGCCAGCCAGGAAAAAATGTTTCACCGTGTTACAGGACACTGACAGCTCCCAGCTGATGTTCTTAAGAGCATTAAATTAACGAGACTCTCCCTATAAAAGCTGAGCTACAGAGAGAGAAACCCGTCCGTGTTCTGGGCAGATGCCAAGTTAGAAAAAGCCCCAAAGCCTTCCCTTTTCCCAGATCCCCTTTTCCTCACCCTTAAGGGACAAATTTTTCACTAAGGCCTACTGCCACCAGCTCCCACACCCCTCTTCCAGCTTGTTTTATTGAACCAGAAAAGCACAAATCCCAGACCATCTTTGCCTCCCATCCCCACAGGTCTCAAGGAGAGAAACCCCTTGGAAAACAGAAGCAGAGTGTAAGTTTAACACTTGTTTTTCAGGTGCTTTCAGTTCATTTCTCCCACCCCACAGAGATGCTCCATCTGACAGTACCACACTGGGATCAGAACCAGCAGATGTGCAGCAGAGTCAGGAAAGGATTTTCCTATGAAACGTAGAGAGAGTATGGAGAAAAAGAACAGAAAGAAAAAAGGGGAAAAACATTTGAAGGAAAGAAAAAACAAAAAATCTTTGAATGGAGTGGAGGCCTGAGAAAGCCTCAGTAAGGAACTGTGTCTATGCAGAAACAGACTCCCCTTTCTTCCCACTCCTCGGGGGACAGAAAGAGAAGGAGACAGGGGAAGGAGAGGCAGCAGGATGTGACAATTAAAAAGCCCAGCCGAGAGCCTGCTGCTCCCCCTTGTTAGGGACTCTGAGGGATGGGAGCAGGGCTCTCCCTCCTCACACTGGTGACCAGAGCCACTTCTGAGTTAGTTCTGCTCCCGGCTACTCCAAACTGCAGCGGAGTGATTTAGTAGAGATGAGAGGAGACAGAAAACACAAAGAACAGCTGCCACAGCCACTCATGCAGTGAAAAAACACCTCATTTAAAAGCAAAGATCTGTGAAAAGCCCAGGTTGAAATATTGCCATCCAGGGTTATTGTCCCCAGGGCAACAGCAAAGGGAGACAATCCATTAAACTAAAACCAGCACGTTTTGAGTTGCATACACTCCATCCTGGTGTCATCAATATCCCCCTCCTGGCCTCCACAGGGCTCCTCTCTCCCGCTCTGCTGGAGCCCAAACGGGACCATTCCCAGAGCTCCAGGCCTTCCTCCCCATGGCTGTGGAGGTGCTCATGGAAAAGAGCATGGGGACTGCTTTCCCCAAAGGCTGGGGAAGGTTGGGCCAGTGAGCAATCGCCTTCCCTTCTCCTCTCCCTCCCGCTTCCCCACCGTCTCCCCGCTCCACTGCTTGTGCCCCTTCCTGACAGCGGCTGGGGCTGTGTGGCACGGGCTGTGGCTGCCATCCCCTGAGCATGCTCAGCACCACGGCCAGCGTGGCCACCACCGAGCCCTCACTGCTGCCACCCCGAGTGGACGGTGCTGCCCGGGCCCCCCAGCACCCCAAACCCCAGCTCTGCTCCTGGCTCACGCCTCAACTCGCTGGACCGGTGAAGGGAGAGGGGAGCAGGTCCCAAAGGTGTCCCCCCCCGCCACTCCCTGGAGCGAAACGCCAACCCCCAGCTCCGTACCCCTGTGCCCACCATCTCTGGCTCCCTGACCGTGGTCCCCTCAGAGAAGGGTGGGAAAGGAGAGACACCTACTAGACTGCAAGGTGCGCTCTCGGACCTCCGGGGTGAAGGCCCCCAGCCCCAGGGCCGAGCGGGCGGCCAGCCGGAAGACATACTCAGTGTTGGGCTTCAGGCCTTCCACCGTGAACGAGGTCGTGGGCTCGAAGTTCTTCAGCACCTGGGATGGGCGAGGGGGTGGGGGGAAGAAAAAAAAATAAACCCAAACAACAGGCAGCAGAGGTGAGGCCTGCCCAGAGACACCTGCCCTGCTCCCCTCGCTCCGACACCGCAGGGAACGGCGGGGCCGGGGAGCTCCTCAGCCTCAACCCTGCTCCAGTTTTGGACTCACCTCCTTGCTGTGGTCTCCCTCCTTGTAGAGGAGCTCGTACTTCACTATGATCTCCTGGCGTGGGGGGCTCCACGACAGCACAATGCTCGTCTCGGTCTTGGCTTCTGCTCGGAAGTTCATCGGCTGCCCGGGAACTGGCACGGAGAGGGAGCCGACGGGGCAGAGGAGGCAAGATGAGAAACAGGAGAAACCACATTAACTTGGCTAATTAGGAGGCTCTTGCCCTGTTTTCTTCAAAGCCTGTGTGGGAAGAGCACGTCAGCAGCAAAACGCCACACTGCAGCGTGGGCAGGTCCTGCCTCTAAAGCTGTGGAGTTACATCCCACTGCAGGACTTCAGCGTATCCAGAGTTGCTGGAGATGGAAGAATCCCAGTGGATCATATGCCTCTTTCTCAGCAGTGAAGAATACAACCCTTCCCACCAGTCCCAGTATTACAAGATTCTGGAAGTAGGAAGCCCATGAGCAGCCCATTGAGGACACAGGGTTTCCTCCCATACCCCAGGCCAAAAATGTGCTGGGTGACAGCCCGTGATAAAACACTTGTATTTGCAGCTCAACACATCAGGCTCATTCCCCACTCATCTCTGACAAAGTAGTTCCTGGGTACTTTAGGGAGAGTTAAAGTTTTACATCTGTTAAAGACATTTAGAATCATGGAATGGTTTGGGTTGGAAGAGACCATAAAGCTTATCCAGTTCCATGGGCAGGGACACCTTCCCCTATCCCAGGTTGCTCCAAGTCCTGTCCAACCCGGCCTTGCACACTTCCAGGGATCCAGGTGCAGCCACAGCTTCTCTGGGCACCCTGTGCCAGGGCCTCCCCACTCTCCGAGTAAATAATTCCTTCCCAGCATCGCATCTAAACCTCCAAATCTAACCAGCAGCTCTCCTTCCCACAGCCCAGGCCAGCGACACAGGTGCTCACCTCCTTGCTGTGTCTTAACCTGGATGGGGTCGGACAGGGGCCCGTCCCCCACAGAGGTGAAGGCCAGCACTCGCACGGTGTAGGTCTCATCCTCGAGGAGGCTGCCCACGGTGGTCAGCAGGCTGTCATCCACGTTGTGCTTCTGCCAGTTGCTGACGGGCTGGTCGGGCTCCATGGTGTAGTAGACTCGGTACCCTCGGATCTGCCCGTTGGGCTCCACCGGTTCCTCCCACTGGATGATCATGGTGGTGCTGCTCAGCATCCGGCCCTGCACGTTGCGGGGGGCACTGGCAGGAGCTTGTTCCCCAGTGCGGGTGACCACCGACTCACTGGGAGGCCCCTGCCCGATGCTGTTGACTGCGGAGACCCAGATCTCGTACTCGGAGTTGGGGCTGAGCCCCCCGATGCTGTAGCGCGTGGTGGTGATGTCCTCCTTGATCTGGTATGGTCCATCCTGGCTCTTAGACTTGTACTCAATGACATAGTAGGACACGGGGTCTGGATTTCCAGAGTCCCAGGTGATGGTGATACTCGTTGCTGTTGTCTCTGTCACCACTGGCGTCCCAGGAGCCTTGGGAAGTGCTGAGAATCAGGAAGAACAGGCATTTAAAAAAACCCACGGATGCTGAAATGGCACCTAATTGGTCTGGTTAGGGCTGCAGGAGGCAGAAGCACAGCATCAATCCTGGCAGCTCAGGAAAGTGCTGCTGGAATATGAGGAACTGAGTTATCCACTCCATTATCCTCCTTAAACTGCTCCATCAAAGGCAAAGTGTTCAGCTAAACATCTGGAATCATTAGCACAGGCTTCAGCTGCACATCCGCCCTCCCGGGACAGGGAGGGAGAGCAGCTCCTCAGCTCCTTCCCAGCACGTGCTCACAGCTCTGCTGAGCCTCCACGAGCAAGGAATGGCACAGGGCAGGCTCTGCTCTCCAGAACAAATCTCCAGAAATGCTGAGAGTCACAAACTGTGTTAATCCCCATCTCCCCTCTCCCTCAGCCAGGGAGTCCCCCGTGAGCCTGCTGGGGACTGCACGCTGCTCAACACTTTAACCGCACCTGATACATGTTCTCACTTCACCTGTTCTCAAGCTTCATGTGCTGTCCTCACTGCACACTTTAGACCCTTTTCAACCCTCCTTCCTTATCATGGAATCCCAGAATATTTTGGGTTGAAAGGGGCTTTAAAGCCCATCCAGTGGAACCCGTGCCATGGACAGGACACCTTCCACTGGCCCAGGTGGCTCCAAGCCCTGTCCAACCCGGCCTTGAAGCCTAACTTCTCTAGACCTGATCACAGTGAAGCTCGAACTTCTCCTTTCACCTTCTGCCCGGGAGAAATGCAGGTGCTCACACACAGGAACAGTGCAGGGAACATGATCCAAACTAAATTACAAGAGACAGAAGCTACCAGCAGGGTGAGATTCCCTATGTGAGGAGATGGGAGAGTTGGAAGCAGAAACAATCTGCCCTACACTGCAGCTTTTTAGATTAAGAGGGTAAGACAGGGAAAAAAGGGAAGGAAGGAAGGAAATACTCAGGAAAATAAAGAGAACCTGAGTCCAGCCCCAGGCATCCTTCTGCTGGCACGAGAGCCCCACTGCCTGTGCAGAAGCTCAGAACGGGTGTCACGCCAAGATTCTCTAGTCCCTACTCATTTCTCCTGTCAGCCCTTCCTCAGACAGATCACTGATACAACAGGATTGTTTTTCCTTATCCCTCCCTTTCTCCCAAGTGTTTCTCCACTCCCCCACCCATGGATCTTTTCCCACCCCACATCTCCCAGGTCCCTCATGGGCAGCACCAGTACTTGGAGCAGACACCAGCTCACACAGAGCTCTACACTCACCCAACCTCAGGGGTTCCTGCTTGGGTTTAATACTCCCCTGCTGAGGACAGAATAGATTGAAGATGGCACCCGTGCTCCTCTTGGGAATCACTAGCTGGAAGCTGGGCTTATTCCCCATCTTGCTGAGGCAACAATGGCCACTAAGATGCTGGAACTAAGCTCTACTGCAAGGGTGCACATGCCAGAGATCCTCAGGGCCTTGGCTGAATCTCAGGCCTTGGAACAGGATGGCATGCAGGCTCCAAGCCATCCAAGGCTCCTTGCACAGTGCCCAGCCAGCCTCATATGTCAGGACAGATACAGCATGCAGGGATTTGAGCCACAGTTTTCTTCATAACAACCAGCTCAGGTGTCCTAAAGCGAGGGAAGGTCTCCAGCCTCCAGCTTGCCCTCCATTGTGGGTTTCCCTGTGTGTGGGATCCCCAAGGACATGCAGAGATCCCAGCACGGGGCACTCATGGTGCACAGGTCTGTCCTGCTGCTCGTGCTCACAGAGCTCCACGTGTACACACAGGTAAGGACAGGGACTGACACTCCTGCAGCCAGGTGCTCACGATACAGCCATGGTGTCCCTGGCCATGCACACACATCCCATTCATGCAGGAGCACCTGGACATGCAGAACTGTGTCCCTGTGCATGGACACACATCCCACTCATGCAGGAGAACCAGGACACTTAGAACTGTCCCTATCCATGGATACACATCCCATTCGTGCAGGAGAACCAGGACATGCAGGACTGTGTCCCTATCCATGGACACACATCCCATTCGTGCAGGAGAACCAGGACATGCAGGACTGTGTCCCTATCCATGGACACAAATCCCACTCGTGCAGGGGCACCAGGACATGCAGGACTGTCCCTGTCCATGCACACACATGCCACTCGTGCAGGAGCACCAGGACATGCAGAACTGTGTCCCTATCCATGGACATCCCATTTGAGCAGGACATGCAGAACTGTGTCTCTATCCATGGACATCCCATTTGAGCAGGAGCACCAGGACATGCAGGACTGTGTCCCTATGCATGGACACACATCCCATTTGTGCAGGAGCACCAGAACATGCAGAACTGTGTCCCTATCCATGGACATCCCATTTGTGCAGGAGCACCAGGACATGCAGAACTGCGTCTCTATCCATGGACATCCCATTTGTGCAGGAGCACCAGAACATGCAGAACTGTGTCTCTATCCATGGACATCCCATTTGTGCAGGAGCACCAGGACATGCAGGACCTTGTCCCCTGTGGCAGGTCAGGCAGCCACAGGCTCTCCCCATGCAGACACACGATGACACAGGCACAAACCATGGGACATTCCCACTCTGCTACACGTCCCACCATCGCTCCCATGCACGAGCAGGACACGTGCCCAGGCATCCCCCGCACTCATGCTCGGACACTCAGCTCTGGCCGTGCCCGCACACCTGCCTGGCACGTGCCCACTCCCACACGTGCACTCAGGACCCTGCTCCCACTCCCTTACATTTCACCGTGATCTGGGCAACGGCTTCTATGACTCCCAGGCTGGACATGGCCACGCAGGTGTAGTTGGCAGAGTCCTTGACGTCCGTGAGCTCCAGGACGTTCCTGCCCACGGGCATGTCATCCTCAGGTGTCAGGTCCTCTGCTCCCTGCATCCACTTCACGTAGGGCATGGGAGACCCCACGGCCACGCAGGTGATGTTGACGTTGCCCCCGGGCATGATTTCATGGCTGACAGGGAGGATGGAGAAGCGAGGGGCCACACGGCGAACTGTGGACGAGACGCACAGAGGTAACAAAAAAAAACAAAACGGAAAACCAAAGCAAAACAAACGAACGAACAGAAAACAAAGAGGAAAAAAAAAAAAAAAGAAAAAAAAAACCAAAAAAAAGGAAAGGAAAGGAAAAGAAAGGAGAAAAAGAAAAAAGAGTAAAAGATAATTTAAATATAGATGGGGTTTGTCATAGTTTATTTTCTTCCTTCATTAAAAACAAAACAAAAAAACAAAGAAATTAAAAAATCAAAAACCAAAAACCAAAAAAATGAACTCCAAATAAATTCGTACTTCACAAACAATATATAGAATATAGACATAAAAGCGATATTTCATAGCAACAGGGTTCCATTGATCAAGATTAGACCCATCACAGCACAGATAAATACACAAAAATTTATTAGCAATTTCTCATCTTTACTGGCAAGAGCTGGCATGGCGAGAGCCCAAACTTCTCCTCCGCGGCCGCTGGGGCCCCCAGCTCCCCGCTCCACACCCCGGGAACCTGCTCCTCCCTCTCCCAGTGGGGTCTGAGTCCCGGGTCCCCTTCTCCCGAGGAGGAGAGAAGGTCTCCTCCTCCATCCACCACCACCCGGCGTGGTCCAGGTGCCCCCTCCAGAGAGGGGCCCTCTCCCACCCGGGGCTGCTGCAGACATGGGGTGGGGGCCCAGGAGAAGGTTGGGATGGAGATGGAAACTTCTCAACGTTTTGCCTTGTTGGACCCAGAGAATTCAACAAAGAGAGAAGTATCACATCCCCAAATGCCAGACGCTCCACTTGAGAAGTGAAAAGCAAAAGGATAAGCGAGGGAGGAGAGGGAGTCCCCGGAGTGGGACAGAATTTGGTCGGTGTCTGCGTGTGAGAAGCGTCCAGGGGAACACAGCCCCCCTGGAGCGAGAGAGAGTGTGGAAAAGATGAGAAACTCTAATGAAATTTTTGTGGTTTTCGGGTATAGAAACCCTAACGAAGCCTCTTTAAGATCTGACACGGTTCCATCGATAGATGCAGCTCTCAGAGTCACAAACATCATGCAAAATAGGTAAAAAAGAGAGAGAGAGAAAGAGAGAAAGAGAGAGGAAAATGCAGAGAAATATAATTTCTGGGCGGCAGCAAATGCCCACATGGATACTGGATAGAAAGTGAGCGACAGAGAAAGGAAGGAAGACCAGGAGAAGGAGAACAAGAAGGGAAGGGAGAAAGAAGAGAGAGAGAGGGAGGGGAGGGGGAAACCCACTTTAATGCTGCATACTTTTTCTAGCTGATGTGACTCAATGTGGTGGCTCACATTGTCACATCTCAGCCCTGGCGGAATAATAAATAGAATAGAATTAATAAGAAAAACAAGGTAATGAAACTTTTAACGTTGAGAAAACAGTGACATGTTCTGTGCATCTCCTTAGCAGAGAGGTGGATGCAGCTTCCAGACCTTACACAGGAAGAACATGGACGCAAAGGGGAGGCTGTGGTTTCCTTGGCTCCATTTTCTGAGCTGCCTGGGCTGGCTGGAGGGATGCTGGGTGCCCTTCCTTAGGGGGGGGAAAGCAGGGGAATGGACAAAGGAGAACGTGTGTGGATCAGAGAGGGCCTAGGGAGGGGGCTGAGGGCAGGGTCTCCTCCCACAAGAAAGACAAAAGGATACAGGACCTGGGGGAAATGCAGGAACTGCAGCAGCTGGAGGCTAGCAGGGGTGCAAGATTCCTCCAGCTCCAGGGACAGCCATGCAGGAACTGCCACAGGCAGGGTGGGTGAGGGGCAGGAGGGTCCTGAGTGCTGGAGGGCTGAGAACTCCCTGTTCCTGCTGTCTGTTCCCAGGTAACCTCTGCACAACCTCTCCAAAGCTTGGTGGCTTTGCCTCATGCCAAAGCAAGCAAAGGACAGCAGGGCTGAGCCTGCCATTGTCCCTCCCAGTGCCTTCAGATGTCCCCTGGAACCGTCTTGGAGCTTGCTAGTATTTATCTTCCAGCTTTGTGGATCTTTTCCAAGGGGAAGGGCACTGCCAGGAGAGGTAGAGGCTGTTTGATCTTTAGTGGGGCTTTGGCAAACAAAAGCCAACTGCAGCCCCTGCAAGGTGACAAGGGACATTGTCACAGCAAGATCTGCTCTCCCCATTGGGCTGTCAGACCCTTTTCTGTGAGAACCAGTAGCCAGGAACCAGCACTGGGAGGCAAGCAAGAGAAGACTTCCAGGTTGGTGGCTCAGAGGTGGCAAAGGGGAATTCCTGCATGCATGGATTTGCAGAGAGAATGGGGGACATGCCCTCAGCTTGGAGAAGGATGGGGATGTGGAGGGAGGGGCTGCAAACCCACCTGGCCACTGACACTAGAAGATGATTTTCTACCTGCAGAAAGGTGTAGGGGAGTACCATGGTGTTTATTCCACCTTAGGCACAAGCACTGGCTCAAAGGATCAGGAACCTGCTCCTTGCTCCCTTCCTGCCACTAGGGAGAACACTCAGCCCTAGCCAGGAGGGTGCACCCCTGTTTCCTACTCCATCCTGCTTCCCACTGCTTCCAGAAGTACCACACTTCAGAAAATGGAGCCAGGTGGAAACCACACCTGTCACACTCTGAGACAAGATGGAGAGAACTCGGAAAGAAACAAGTGGGGTCAACATGCAGACAGATCTGGGGTGGGGATGACTCTCCTGAGGGGGGGGCTGGTATGTGACCTTCTGGAGAGGGGAGGCAAGGTGGGAAAGGTGAGGAGGAATGGGGAGACACATCCGGACAAGATCCGGTCAGCAAACAGCATCAACAGCAACAAACAACGGCAGGTGGGATGCAAACACTGAGTTGTCATGGGAACAGAACAAGACAATTAATTCAAACCGAAGGTAATCGCAAAGAAATGAAACCCAACGGAAAAGGAAAGGGAAAACAAAAAAAAAAAAAGAAAAAAAAACCCAACAAAACAAAGAAAAGAAAGAACAAACCAGAATTTAATAACTGAAAAGCATCATCTGATGTAGGGCGGAGTGCTGAGAATCGGAGTCTGAAGGGAACCGACTGTTCCTGGCTGTGGTTTGGGGCAGGGAAGGAGAAATCCACTCACAAAACACAAGCTCAGGGGCTGTGCAGAGCACGTTCCCAGGAAGCTGCAGAGCAGCCCTGCCCTCCTCCTGACAGCTCCCAGCCCTGGGGTCTCAGGGATCCTTACTTTGGGCTGGTTTAGTGGCGTTTGTCACCCTCCAAGGGAAGCACCAGCACCTCTGGATGCCAGCCCTCAGCACCACCCGTTCCACAAGGAGGGAGAATTTGGAAAAGGGCTGATACAAGCCCAAAACAGACAGCAGCACTTCCTTGGTGCATCCTGGTTTAAAAAAAACTAGACTCTCCTGTGTGCACAGATATACCAACATCCACACACTGATCTAGGATGGGAAAAGAACTCCAATTAAATGTTGGGGACCTCAGAGAGTCCCCTGGATACAGCCCTGTGATGGCTTAGGGCTGTGACAACCACAACAGGCACAGGGTTCATCTCTGGCTACCCAGAGCCATCAGGCTGCTGCTTATTTTAATTGCTGTAACATTTGCATTTGGCTGGAGACAGGGAATTTGTCAAGCTGAGAATCTCTGGGTCAGCCTTTAGGTCAAGGCCCAGGAGGAGGAGAGTCGTGGTGGAAAGGAGGCTGGAGATGGAATCAAGACCAATTTCAGCTCTGGGTCCAGCTCCACAGCAGCTGAAGGAGAGGAATTTCACAGAAAAAAAATCGGGTGAAGAGACCCCTTCCATTTTGCTATCCAACACTTTCAAAGGATCTGAAGAACAGAACTGCCCTCTCTGGAAAGGAAACATTGGGATGGAGCAGTCAGGCCTCTGCTTTATAGACACTTGTCTAATAATACTTTTCCCAGTTTCTGGTGCAAGAAGGACCTTCCCTGAGTTCCAGGGGTGTTTGGTTTCCAGGACAGCTTTGCCAGACCCCGCATGCGTACACGGATGTGCATGCTCCATGTGCAACAGCTCCCGACAGACACACACAAGCAGGCACACACAAACAGACATTGTCCATGGCCAAAAAAACTCTCAGGAGCCTTTTTTCAAACAAGGATACAGCTTGTTACGGATAGAACCAGATTCCAGGACTAGAGCTGGATGTTTGGGATGCAATTAAATTATTTCAATGCAGAGAAGCCATTTCGGAGGCACAGGAAAATTTCTTAAGTGCAGTTAGTTATGAGTCTGTTTAATTGTTGGATAAGCATTTCACACTGCAAATCTGCACCCCAAATTGTGCTTTTTTTTAGAAACAGAACAGATCCATAACCTTTCACACCCTTGGGAAGCCAATTGGTTTTGTTGCTGCTCATGGAGGCAGAGGTTGACCCAGTTTGTGTTCTGTGAGTGGCATTTTTGGCTTTTTTGGTCCCAATCAGCACGGCTCAGGTTCCCCACCACCACTCGGGGTCCACAGGGTGAGAGGTATTTTTGCAAGATTTACAGACCTGATTGGAAGAGACACTGGGAGATCCAGGGTTGACTTTTGCAACACCAGAATCCATCCTTAAAATGTGTTCCCATGATGCTGCTAATGAGAGAAACCCGAGGACCAACCAGTTTGTGCTGAGGAACACCACCAGCTGCTCTTTTAAAGCCCCTTCCAGATTCCCTCAGAGAGAAAAAATGTTGGAGGAGGAGCGAGGTGGGTAAAAGGAGAATGTCCTGGACAAGAACCTGTCACTTCAAACCCCGATTCACATTAAACCAACTCAAAGAGAAATGCATCTTGTACCTTAAAGAAGAAATTAATCGTAAAAAAAAGGAAACAAAAGAAAGTGAAGTGACTGGTTGAAAGCACCAAACAAAACCAAATGGTATTAAACATTTTGACACTCAGCAAGCTGCTGCTCCAAATGAGGTGAGAAGGCGGACATTATTGGCCATTTTGGGGAGACAGGAGTCATTCCGTCTTGCTCCAAAATGAGGAGGGGTAGGGGAAAGGGTGCCAAAATAATGTGCAGCCTCTACATTATTAGTGAAGCTTAGATTACACCTGTCCTCCCCTCCCAAATGTGGTCTGGCCCTGCCCCTGCGTGTCCGTGCAGCCGCCTCTGCCTCTCCCTCTCCCGTTCCAATTCCAGGCTCATTCCCCTGGCGTGAGACCTTTTGGGGTTTGGATTTCCGACCTCCGCCCCTCCACAGGACGAGCAGCTTCCCTCCTCCTGCCCATCTCCTTCCTCATTTCCTTCACAGTAAATAAAATAAATACGTAAGTAGGTAGATAAATAAAGAATGAGACCAAGGCTTGGATTTGGTCTGGAGGAAATCCATTACCTTCCCAATAATTGTTACTTTTCACTTAAAAAAACACTTTAGCTGAGCGACAGGCTGGCTGAACATCTCTGGTCTTTTGCAATTATTTATATTTTTTTCTGTTGGTTTTTTTTTACAGGATTGAACAGAAAATAATCAGAATCCAATTGTTTTTCACGCAGCTCTGTAATTTTAAACACAGACTTGACTGTTTTATTGTTATTTTAATTTGACAAGGTGTAATCTAATTTTTTCCCCTAAAACAAAGAGAACAGCGATGCAAAAGGTGTAAGAGACACAGGCAGGCAGAGATTTCGAGATCAGTACAGCACAGTGTTCCTGCAAAGTGCCCTCTATAGAGAGATAGTCATGTATATACATAGATATATACACAGTTTGGATTTGTTTTTGGTTGGTTTTTTTTTGGGGGGGTGGCTTTTTGTATCCATTTCCATTTCCTGATACCCTTGAGAAATCCTTCTGCAGAAACACAGTGAAGTTTTTGTTTGCTTTGTTTGGTTTGGAACTAGAATTTCAGAGCTGAGGACACCCCAAACATGGACAGGGCGCTCCCCCACCCACAAAAGTGCTAAAATAACCCTTTAAAATCATCCCAGAACTTTCCATCCCTCAATTTTAGCACCTGGAAACTGGGCACTGCAGAGGCAGCTGTACAACCCAGTGGTGGTTCTGCCTCCCTCCTTCTCCATTAAAGAATTTATCAATCTAGTCTAAAAAGGTATTAAAATTCCTACAGTTTAAAATACCAATGACTGTTTTGACCTTGTGGCTATTTGTTAAATCTCTAGTGCATGTGGAATTATTTCCTTCAACCTCTAAATGGGACTGAAAGGGAAAAGCTCAGCAATGGTTCCACCTGGAACCAACTAACAGCTCTGGTCTGATGGTCAAATTACTCATGTGCCAAACTTAACCCAGGCTACAGGCTAAATTATTGCTTAAATTAGTCACATTTTAATCTATTTTGAAGCTTTATTTCCTGAGGTGCTCAGCACACTATCCCTGCCCTTTCTGTGGGTTTTATTTTAATTGATTTCCACTAGTTCAGCTCTTACATGTTTTGCCCTGGCCTGGTTTCATCTTTGGTCTCTCAATGAGCTGAGGTTTTCCAGAGAGCCTTGGGAGTTCCTGGGAATGTTCTCAGCAGGGCCTGGGCTGCAGAACCTGGCTCGGGGTGACAAAGCTTGTGCTGATGGTGACAAGCAGCAAAGGCAGGGCCTGAGCAGGCACTGGGCTGCTTTAAATGCCTGCTGAGCCATTTACAGCTCCCTGGACTGGAAAAGAGCAGAGCCAAAAGAAGCTGGAGCAGAGAGCAGGAAGGATTATCCCTGCAACATCCCAACTGCTGCCTTTTGTACCTCCTGACACGGCCCCACTGTGTGAAAAAGGGGAAAATTCTTAATTCTGCTAAATTCAACCACGACAGCGTGTCCTGTACCAGCAGCAGCAGCTCTGGGGGATCTGAAGCACAGCCCACAGAGCTCATCCCTCCTTCCCTCTGGGACATGGAGGAGCACAGGGACACGAGGTCCTTACACACAGGGCTCCATCCCAGCCAGCAGCTGGATTTTGGGATCAAACCAGAGCAACCGAGGTGGCCGCCTGCAGCTTCCCAAATTAAGAGGAGAGCTGCAAAGTGCTGCATTTCCAGGGGGCAAACCAGCTCTGGCCACAGGTCCTGGCTGAGGGGACACAGGTCCTGGCTGAGGGGACACAGGTCCTGGCTGAGGGGACATGTGTCCTTGCTGGGGTAATGGTTGAGCCCCCCACGTGGTCCCTGATCACAGACAAAAACACCACAGAGTGCTTTGGGCTGGAAGGAACCTCCAAGCCCATCCAGTGCCACCCCTGCCATGGGCAGGGACACCTTCCACTGTCCCAGGATGCTCAAAGCCCCATCCAACCTGGCCCTGGACACTGCCAGGGATGGGGCAGCCTCTGAAACACAACCATGGGCAGACAGCTCTTCATTTGCAGGATTTTGAATCCATCCTTTCCTGCAATCGCTATGGGCCACAAGTTTCATGGCACTTGCGTCCCTAGGGATACAGAGAAGCATCCAAGGAGACTTTTGAAAGCCAGGTGAGCTGCATGGCTCCCATAAAAACCAGGATTCCCACCAAGGTACTGGCTTGCCCCTAGAACTGCATCCATCTTTTCACCTGCCACAGGTGAACCCTGGACAGGTGGCTCAGCCTAAACTGCCACACACCTGGGCTGCTGGCAGAGATCACCTCACCTGCTTCTGACCTGCTTTTGTGGTCTCCAGAAAGAAGCTTCTGCCTCTGACCTTGGGCATCCCCTGTTAGCACTCTGTTATTTTGGACCCTGGCATGATCTGACCTGTAATAACACACGAGGCAAACCCTTCACCAATAATTTCAATTCCATGCCCATGGTTTGGGTTGGAAGGACCTTAAAGCCCATCCTGTTCTCACAGGACATCTTCCACTAGACCAGGTTGCTCAGAGACCATAATTTTAGCAAACCACACAACCTCTTCTAGGCAGGTATCAAGTCTCTATTTCCTCACCCAGTGTCATTCCAGCCTATCATGATTACATCCCATTTAGCTTTAGTTTATTGTTGTTGATATCATTATCATTACTTCTATTTTTATTGGCTCTTAAGGAAGAATTTAATCTTCAAGCCTTCTCAGATCACAAGAGATTCTTAGCAGCAGCAGTGCAGTTTGGCCATGTTAGAAATACTTTATAAAAGAGAAAATAAACAAATAAAAAATAATGGTGTATAAATCCCTTTTTAATTGCACCTAAATCCTGAAACTCAAACTCCTAGTCATGAAGGAAAATCCTGTAATTAGGAGTGATTATCACCTTTTAGTCCTAGGCAGGAGGGAGGTGGGATGGGAAAACCTCATTTCAATGCTATTCCTCTTTTTGTTTTTAATAGAACAAGTTTGGTTTTTTTTTTTTTTTTTTTCATTTCTTTAGATTTTTTTTTTTTTTGCCTTTAAAAAGAGCCTTGGGACTGAGGGATGTTTTTTGGCTATTGTTGGCATCCAAGTCAGAAGAGCCACAGCTGGTCTCTTCCCAGAGAATTATCAAGAGCGCAGCATTTGGGAGTGGTACCCTGGTACCTACAGGGAGGGAGGAGACTCGGAAGGGGAGGGGAGAATACCAGCACTGAGGGTCCGAGCACTGAAATCTCAGCATTTTAAGAAAAAAGAGAAGGACAGACAGAGAGAAAGAGAGAGAGAGAGAAAGAGAGAGACAGATACTGTGTCAATACTGCACTGGATTTCTCAAAAATCACACAGCTTTAATACCTGTGCCCTAGGAAAGCCACTCCTTTGGTAGCTGATTGAGAGGTGAGGACTGGCGGGCAGAGGGAAAGGCATAGCCAGGGAAAGGGCTGGCATAGCCAGGGAAAGGGCTGGCATTCAGTTCTGCACAGGGGAAGCACCAAGCACCACTGGTACCACTGACACACTGCAAACCCCCTGTTGACTCTCCCATGTGCCTCACCCGCTCGGGATGCACACATGGGAGGCAACAGGAGCTTCTGGGGGATAAACAGGGAGATGAGAAGAGGGAAAAGAGGCATTTTCAGCTCCAATGTCACTGGCCAGATTGCTGCTTGCTGTTTGCAATAGCTGCAGCTGCCAGACGTGCCCCAGCACTGTTGCAGTGCCTGCACAGCTGCACTTCTCCTCCCACGCTCCTTTAGGAAGGAGGCTCTGCCTTCACTGTGCCTGGCTGGGTTTTGAGGAGCCTGCACCAGGCAGCAAAGGATCAATCCCAGGAAGGGAGCAGGACAATGGGGACAGGCAGAGCCAGGAGGCAGCTGCCTGGCTGCCCTTCCCTCCCAGCCCTCCCAGGACGAGGTGTCACCTCCTCCACGGGATTCTGCCAGGCTCTGCCTGGAGCTGGGGCTCTGCCTGGCCACGGGCTCTCCATGCACTCGTGGGTGCTCCAGGAGAGAACAGCGTGGGATTTGGGATCAGCAGGAAGCTCTCTGTCAGTGCCACGCTGGGCTGACAGCCCCTGCTCCTGGTGTTACTGGAGGGAACTGGGCAGTGACCAGTGAGCGAGCTCCCATGGCTGGGGAAGCCCCCAGAGCGGGGTCAGGGCTTTTCTTTGTGTGCAGGAGGTGGAACAAGAGCCACACCTCAAGAAATAAATAAGCAATAACGTGACCCAGGGTCTGCTCTAACTCTTGGAATGACCCCCTGGGTTCTCACCATCTTTTCCACTTCCCAGATCCCTCCCTCCCCCAAAACAAAGGCTTGTCCCAAATAGCAGGGCTTCCATGGACAGGCGTTAGAGCTGTGTGACTCCTTTCCTCCTGGAGGGATTGAGGAGTTCAGTTACCACCGGGTGGGCAGGAACACTGGCTTCTCACAATGCGTTTGGAATAAACTACAGCACAGCATAACCAATCAAAACAGAAACAGGAAATCAAGAGAAAGCAAAAAACCCAACAGAACCAAAAAATTTGGAAAGTAAGAGTAAATCCACTTCAAAGAAACCAGAATTGTATAACGAAAAGAAACGATACATATTTATATATAGAAAAAAAATAATTCATAATTAATTTAAAAAGTGGCATGCAAAGAAGATTGTTACATTCTCCTATCATGCATCAGGCCCAATGTCCAAACGGCAAGGTAACCATGACGACAAAAAAGTGCAAGAACTCAGCAACATTACCAAAGGATGCATAGAGAGGCCCACAATGCAACTCAACTCATCTCCGTGAGACCCGGGAATGCGCGGGTCTCGCTCATCTTAAAGATTTCTTGCTTTTTCTCTTTTCATTTTTTAAATTTTTTTTTTTTCATTTTTTTTTTTTCTCTTACGAATGTAAAAATGTGGGTAAAGAAAGTAAAAAAGAAAAAAACCACACCAACCTTCTCGTAGCTCTGAGGGATGTTAAGGGGGTTTGATGCGGAACACAATGACATGAGGAGAAGAGAAAAATAGGGGAAACACAGAGAGAGTAAAAAAAGGCCTTCTCAAGGCTGTCAGCTGCAAATTGATTGATTTTTTTTTTCTCTTAACCAAAATAAAAAGAAAGGAAAAAAAATGAAGATAGTAACGACCCTCTTTCCTGCCTTCCTAACGCTCCCCCTCCCATCCCTTCAAGCCCAACCAAGCTCCGCAGGGAGGCCAGGCTGGGAGCAATCCTAGCTCAGAATCAGCCCCCAGAGGGGTGCTGAGGCCAGGCAGGATTCTCCCTCCCTGCAGTCCTGCTGCTCCTCGGAGAAGGGGAGCGGAGCCCCCCGGGCAGAGCGGCCCCGCACGGAGCAGCCCGGCCGGGCGCCGCTCCCCGCGCTCCCCCCCAGCCCCACACCCAGCCCTGCTCACTCTGACTCCACCACGGGACTGAATAAGGAAAACAGAAATAATTAGAAGAAGGAAAAAGAAAAGCAAAACCAAACCAAACCATTTCCTTGCAATGTTCAAACTTACAACTCCTATCCCGGGTGGTCTATAGAGACAAGCATGTTATGGGAGAAACAAGTCAATTGGAAACACAAGAGTGCTCGGGACTCTTTTAAAACAAAAAAAAAAATAAAACGGGAAGAAAAATGTGCATGAACTCTCCCTCCCACCAAAGCAAATCCATTTCAGAAATTTGTTACCTTTCCACGATATTAACACACAAGAAACAAGGAATTAAACAGCATGAAAAACACCCAAACCACAGGCCGAGCTGGCACACGCTGTGTTCTGCACTCTCTCGGCAGGTTAGTGCTGGTTTGCAGGCAGGCCCAGGTAGACACGGGCTAACTGGGGGAGGAACAGGGCTATCACCTGGAGCCTCTCATCCAGGTGTGGAGACAACACCGTGTTACAACCTTTGTCTCCCAGGTAGTTTCCGAGTGGCCAGAAAAGTAGAGGAAATTTATAAACAAAACAATAATGAAAAATCCCCACATTTTTCCTGTTTCTTTTCTTTTTAGGTTTGTTTTTTTTTTGTTTTTTTTTTTTAAGAACCCAAACCATTCCAGCTAAGCTGTCTGCAATGGATTCAGCCCTGAATTAGTATTGGTTCCAGATTGACACTCCCAAAAGCGGAGTTTCGGGGCCAGGCGACAGGGCAAATTTCAAACGCAATTTTCCAGCTGGCCACAAAAGGCTATTTAAAAATTTAGCTTGGAAACATTAAATTATTAAAAGCCTTCTCTCCATGTGCATGTGATATAGTGAGCGTGAGACACGAGAGAGAGAGAAAGAGAGAGAGAAAGGAGTGCACACAGGAGCATGGCTCTGCATTGGACTGCAGATTAACGTGAGTGTAGGTGGGAGGCGCCTCCTCTGTCGATGGGATGGAAATGGGAACAGTTTGCTGGGATGTAACTTTTCTTTTTTCCTCCCAACTTTTTTTTTTTTTTTTTTTTTTAATTGAGAAGGACCAGCCCTGCTCTCTCATTACCAAAAGGGTTTGTTTTTTTTTTTTTTTTTTGCTGTGGAAAGATGTTAAAACCAAAGCTACACACAAAATATTACAGGTCAGAGAGATCAAAATAAGAGAAAGTGGACAGGGTGCTGACCCACGGGGTGGGAGAACATCGAGGGGACATTGAGCAGAAGCCAATCCCCTGTCATCTGTTCCCCTGCTGTGGGGTGAAGGGGGATGTCACCGAGGCAGGGATGGCTGCTGGTGTCCAGCTCTGTGCCCAAGGAACCAGGGACAAATTACTGCTGGCAGAGGGAAAAGCAGCTGGGACTGAGGGCAGCAGTGCCAATGCATCCTCCTGCTGCAATCTGGGGGGATCCAGGGACACACAGAGGGGTCCTGCCCTCCTCTCACAGCCACAGAGGCAGAACTGCAACCGCCCTGCTTCCAGAGAGCAGGGCTCCTTTGGGAGAAAGGGCAATTCCGGCCTCTCTGCCCCTCTCCTTTGGGAGAAAGGGCAATTCCGGCCTCTCTGCCCCTCTCCTTTGGGAGAAAGGGCAATTCCAGCCCCTCTCCTTTGGGAGAAAGGGCAATTCCGGCCTCTCTGCCCCTCTCCTTTGGGAGAAAGGGCAATTCCAGCCCCTCTGCAGCCGGAGGGATTCACTCCCCTGCGGGCTCTGCGGGCTGATTTTGGGGTGCGCTCTTTTGGCTCACGCTTAACTCGGCCGTGGGCGAGGCAGCCCTGCCCTGCGGCCCCACAGGGATGCGGGGAGCAGCGGGGGAGCTGCCGGGATGGGTGGGATGGGCCCGGGAGGAGGAGGCTGAGTGCCGGTGAGCCGCTGTGCTCCCTACCTCTCACGTAAAGGTTAGCGGGGGACGAGTAGCGCACCCCGGCGCTGTTGCTGGCCACGCACTCGTACTTGCCCTGGTCCGTCTCCTCGCTGCTCTCGATCTGCAGCCCACCTGTGAGGGGAGAAGAGACGGCAGCACAGACACATCGTCACGGCTCTGCTGGCTCTGCAAGGCAGGGCAGCAGCCCCGGTTTTGCTGTTTCCTCCCAGCCCGGGCTCACGCACAGCGGGACAGGAGCACGGAGCCCCTGCGGACCCGCTGTGGCTGCACACGGAGCCGGCACGGTGAGAAAATGTAATCCCCCCTCTGTAGGCAGTGCTGCTCTTTGTCCTGAACTCATCAGCAAAGGCACCAAGTTTTTGTGGCTTCTGCAATGCAGGCGTTCTGCACCAGAACTCCCAAAACCAGCCTCAATAATCCATATTACTGTGATCCCCAGAAATCCATCAGCAGGCAGTTGACTTTCCCTTGCTCAATTTGAAGCAGTGACCATAAAAGTGAAAGGCTTTGTCACCCACTGCCTGGGGAATTTCTATCACTGCTGCCTTTGTTTTGTGGCCAATACCTGCTCCTCAGGAAGCCTACAGGAGATAAGAGGCCCTGTGAAAAGCACCTTGCTGGTAGTAAATATTCCCCAAGGAAAACCCTGTAAATACTGCACTGGAACTTCAAAATTGCCTGCGTGGTTTACATCATCTGGGCCAAAAGGATTAAGGTTTTTCTTAAACTTGTATATTATTGCAGGCTACAAGAATCTACCCAGAGCCCAAACTAAAGATTCCTGTCAGCAAATATGCAGAGAGATGCAGCATGGAACTACATGGAAGAAAATTGCCTCATTTACCTCAGAAGGCTTCATCCCTGCAAAACTCCAGTTAAAATACATACTACATAAATAATTCAACAGGCTCTCAAATGTTTTATGTATTAGGAGTACATGATTATACTACAGATATGGACAGAGCTCACATGTGGTAAGAGTCTTAACTCCCATCTCTGGAAAAAAACCCCACCTAAATATGAAAACCAAACAATTTCAGCTCAGTGTAATAGTATTGATAAAATCTTAAGTGAGAGGAGTGCAAATGAGATCATTGTTGGTTGCAGATACAGCCTTTTCAGGAAGGAAAAAGCAGTGTGTTCACAGAGGAGGACACAGAGCTCACGTTCCTCTGCGTGTGCGTGGGTGGGAACGATGCTGGTGGGGGGACGTGGGGCTGGGAGAGGATTTGGGACAGGGCTGGGGTGTGAATGCAATTCCCCACAGCATCCCCTGTGCCTGGGAGCCCCCAAAGGCACAACAGAGGGAATTAAACCCCATAAAAGCCCCACCCAGGCCAGTAAACCAAACAAAATCCATTCCAAAAGAATCTGCGGGTATTTCAGCACAACAGGAGTTAAAACCCAAACTGGCTGGAGCTTCCCACCGAGCACCCAGCTGAGCATATTTCATATGGAATTACAGCTCCAGCTCTGCTGTTGGAGAGCTCCACTTGGGTGGAAAGCTGCTGGTGAGTTTTCCCAGAAATTTCTGTTAATTTGGACAAATCTGTGGGTTGTTTCCATTGGTTCCAGATACATTTTCTGTGCTGCTCATGAGCAACACTGGTCTGAGAGTACCCATGGGAGATGAAGCCTCACTCCAGAGCAGGAAGGGAACCAAGGACTGCAGTGGGCAGCTTTCCCTGGGGAACAGGGACTCATCCCTCCCTCCCTGCCCACTCCTCACCCCTGCTGGTCAAGGCAATGGCAGAAATGAGGCTGCAGAGAGGGTGAGGAGTGTTCAGCACTTGCCAGGAGCCAACAGACATGATGTGTGAAAACGTAAATCTCACCTACAGCACCTCCTGTTGCTTTTACCAGCAGAGAATTATGGAATTTTAAATGTGCCAGTGGAGATAAAACCAAAGCAGGGTCTTCCAAGGGGTGCACACCCAATTCCTCCTGCCTTTCAGCTTGAGGTCAATCTTTGACTCCATTAAAGAGACAGTGCAGAAGCTACTTACCATGGATCTTTCCCAGAGAAACCTAAGGGTAAGAGAGTGGGGAGGAAGTGGAAAGAGGCTCTGGAGCCAAACAAATGAGTATGCTGAGATGGTAAGTGCTGAAGATCTGCCTGAGCAAAGGACTGGAAAACTCATCACCAGCAGCAGCTCGGGAGCACTTTGCACCAATCAAGAGAAGTCCTAAGTATTTACCAAGCTCTGATAGCATTTAATGCTCGAGATAAACTTCAGTCCTTCATAGTCCTGGAGAGATTAGCTCTTAAAACTCTGCCATAAATCTGAGGCAGCGCAGCCAGAGATGTTATTAGAATAACAGTATCAGTATTACCAAGTGCACCCAGCAAACAAAAAAGGACATTATAACCATAGATAAAATAAAGACAGGTATAAAAAAGAAATATCCAGAGGTGAAGCAGGACAAGAAAACGTAACAACAACACGAATCTGTATTGGGCACAGGGCAATGAAACGGGGTCTGTGTGGAGAGAAGTGTTTGGAGAGTGGGTGAGTGAGTGAGCTGGGGGTGTCTTACCTCGGATCGGTGTACCTTCTGCAAAGAAAACAAAGAAAATGAGTGAAATGACTGCAAAACCCCAAACACCTGCACTGCCCGTGGGAAAAGGACCTGAGTCAAGGAAGACAGTTCCCAGTAGGAAACTTCTTGGTCTATCTCATCTTAAATTACAGGACACTGGAGAGGGCTTGGGATACTTTAGTGGGGTGTCCTTTTCAGCAGCCCAATCCAGGTGGCTGTTTGCAGAGCCTCCCGTGGCTCTTGGCTTCAAAAGGCTTGAGACTGGCTCCATTTTGTTGTAGGAATGTAAAGAAACCCCTCAGGCTCTCAGCTAACATCACTGTTTGCTACTCACTGAACACATGATGACCCTGCATTTACCTTCCCACTCCTGGGGACATCAGGGCTGTGTTAGCCCAGGCAGGGACAGGGACACGTGGGCACCTTGCACCACATTAAGCTGCAGGTTTGATCCCACCTCGGCCAGCGAATCCCCAGCTCCAAACTTGAGCTCTTGGCACAGATGTGGGAGCTCAGTGCATGTCCTGCTCAGGACCTCTGGCCATCCTTCAGGGCTCTGCACAGGGACTGGGGCAGATCTGGGCACTGAAGAGGTGACAGAGCTACCTGGTACCTCCTGCAGTGGCTCTGGAGCCACCCTGCTGCCAGCGAGGAGGGGCTGTGTGGAGAGAAGAGCCCTGCTACACTTGCCTGCTGGCTGCCTCTCCCTTGGCTTGTTTTATTCCAAGCCCCTCCTGTTGTCTCTCCATGCCCAGCCTCGGGCAGGGCTCCCAGGTGGGAGGGAGTGACCATCAGGGGTAAAACCTCTGTCCCCCATCTGACCTCCTGGGGTTGCAACCAAACCATCTTCCTTTGAAAACACGGCAGGTCCTTTTGCTCACAGTGGCATTGAAAACTTATCAAAGAAGGGGGTTTAGTTGGTGGTTTTTTACCCCAATCCTGAGAACAGGGCAGACCCGCAGTGCCAGGTTTTGCCTCTCCCCAGGGAGAGATGCACGAGCTCCTCTGCAGTGGTGACACTGCTGCCACTCTGCAGCACTCCCAGCCAGGGCTGTAGAGCACCTTAAATGACAAATACCAGCCTCTCACCCTCTCCTCTCCCCTGGGGAGGAACAGCAGAGTTATGATCCTGCTTTACACACGGGGAAAACTGAGGTAGAGGTGAAGCAACTTGCCCAAGGTCATGGAGGGAAGACTGGCAGAGGCAAGAACAGGAGTCAAAGCCTCCCCCGTGCCAATCTTCTGCCTTAATCACCAAAAACCCCTTCCCTCCTTATCCTTCAGCCCTGCTCATCCTTCTGCTGCGGTTCAATCCTCCATTCTCAGGATAGAAGGTAAAAATATAGAGATACTAAGTAGAGTTCACCTTTATTTTCTAAAGGAGCTAAGGGAACAGAGGCATTATAGTGTTAGGGATTAGACTCTAGTTAGACTCAGCTTCTAGTTATGAGGTTAGGTTATTAGCTAGAGAAAAGTTAGCATCTAGTTAGGGTTAGGAACTAGCTAAGGTTAATGAAGCAGGTTGTTAGCTCTCAGGACAAAGGCTGGAGAGACAGCGCTTGGAAGAGGTGGGGGAGCATGGACTTGGGCAGATCCCCACCCAGGAGGTGGCAGGA
This sequence comes from Vidua macroura, assembly GCF_024509145.1. Classification (NCBI taxonomy): domain Eukaryota; kingdom Metazoa; phylum Chordata; class Aves; order Passeriformes; family Viduidae; genus Vidua; species Vidua macroura. The sequence goes on along the minus strand of NC_071596.1, from coordinate 4,406,387 downwards.
AGGTTTAAAAAGCAAGAGAGAGAGAGAGAGAGAAAGCAGCAAAAGGTTATAGATCAATTCAGTGGAAATAAAAACAGCCTCTGATACATCCTTCTGTCTCAAAATTGGAGTGAAAATCTGCCATCTGTGGCACCAATATGGAACAAAGCTAATGGGAAGAGGGTAGAGAAGGGGAAGAGATCCCAACATCACCCATGGCTCAAAAGCTTCTCTGGCCTTTGCTAAGCCTGGCAGTTTCCTGCAAAAGTTCACTCTAATTGACAGCAGAAACATGCTGGAAGTTAGAGCTGTGCAAGCCCAGACACAGCATTAGCATTACCTCTTGTGTCACTGCAGGCTGTCACTCCCTGCTCCTCTGAGCACCAGCACTGTCCCTGGAAAGGGGCTGCCAGCAGCTCTGGGGACAGCCTGGCCTGGGGACAGGGCTCTGGGAGAGCAGGCAGTGCCACCCTGGGCTCTGGGAGAGCAGGCAGTGCCACCCTGGGCTCCCCAGCTCTAACTCTGGCACACAGGGAGGGGCAGGACAGCTTTGGGATGATGCCCCACACCAGAATTTCAGTCAAGTGAGCTCGAGCAGCACTTTGGGTGGGGCACAGACACAGATGGGAGATTTTCACTGCTGGAGTTTCACATCTAACCAGCTCCGTGTTCAACACAGGGGCAGCAGGAGGGTGCTGGAAGAGGAAATGCACTGGATTAATTATCTGAGGAACTCTGACAGGTCCTGGAGGGTTTGATACGGGTCGTGGGGGTGCAGGGGAGGCTGTCAATACCTGGCTTGCCTGGTGTCCTATACAGGGCTTGGCATGTGCACGAGGCTGCCAGGGTCTAGGGCACAGTGAGGGCACCAGCTCTGCAGGAGGACTACAGGGGGAAGAGCTCACACTGCATGCTGACCTTTGGGGTGAAAAACTGGTTTGGAGAGCTACGTGCAGACTTTTCCCACTGCCTTGCACAGCCTCCCTGGATCTCCAGATCTGCCTATTTAGGGCAAATTTTGAGGCTGTATGAGCCCAGATGGCCAGCCTGAGGTTTAGCAGCAGAGGCAAAAGGCAGCTTAAAGGCCTTGCCTCTGGATTATAAAGGCCCAAGATGGTGCCAGGCAGAATTCCCTGTGCAGGTGTCCCCCCTCTGTCACTGAGGATGGGGTCTGCTCTCCCACCATCCCTTGCCCTGCTTTCCCACATGCCCAGCTGCCCACGGATTCTCTGAGCCTGGGGAAGAGGAGAGGAGGACAGCCACCATCGCCATGGCAATGACAGAAAACACATCCCCACCTTCTGTCAGGCCACGTGTGGGAACATGTGTGTGCTGGGCTGCTCTCCCCAGGGCTGCTGCAGCTTTTCTGCTCCAGACAAGCAGGCAGCCCCCGGGGTCCCTGCAGCTCTGCAAGGCTGATGCTGGCTGGCAGCTGCAGCCCCACATCCCTGGGACAAAGGGGGGCAAAGGGGGCTTGGCAGGGACAGGGACAGGAGCTCTGGGGCAGGTCCTGCCTTCCCAGGGCTGCAGAGGGGCTGGAGGGGGCTCTTCCCTTCCCTCAACCCATTCCCCTCAGCCAGCAGCCTGTGATTGGGTTTGGAAATGCTGTACCCCCTGTTCTCCCTCCTCCGAATGCCAATAACCCCGTTAGATGTGAAACTCCAAGACCTCCTGCAGGTGTGAACACAATTATCACAGTTCCAGGGTACAAGCTATTGTGTAATTGGGGAATTCCAGGACAACTGTTGCTAAGATACAAAAAAAAAAAAAAGGTTCATATTTAGCTGTTATCTCTTTATACAGATAAATTAATTAGAATTATTATTACTATTCTTTTTTTCTTTTTTCTTTTTTTTTTTTTTTGTAGCCTGCAATACCCCTGCAGAAATTAATTTAGAGGGCAGAACATCCCTACTGAAAGAGTTAGTAGAAGAAATGCAGAGCATGCCTCTCAAGAAGCTGTTACAAAGGAATTAGTTTAAAGGGCAAGGGTTACAAATCTGCACATTAGCAGGTTTGGGGTTTTTTGGTTTGATTAAAATTTTTTTTTTAATTGAACAAACTTACCAAAAGTCTCTGAATGTTAAATAAAAAGTGAAAAAAAGAAAAGAAAAGCTTGTTATAGCCAGTTATTTAGAAAACAGAAGACACACACAAGACACAAAAGGTTTTAGTGTTTGAGTGCTGAGGAAGGTGGCTGAAGGCTGCCTCCCGTGTCCCCCCTAGATGGCAGCTGAGCAGAGGACATTGGCTTTGCCTTCTGCTTTAAATGTCCCAAGATAAGCAGAAATATCCATTTTCCAAGGCCACTTAAACTCTAGTCCAACCTGGATCTCTAAGGCTGAGATGTTCATGATGTCTAAGAGAAGCAGGAGCCCAGACAGAGCTTCTTCCCATTCTCCTCTGACTGACAACTGAGCTTTGCACTCAGCCCAAGCCCCCAAGCATTAAAACATTTCCAAGTGCTTGGAAATTTCATCTGGAGATGGAAAGGGGAAGCAGAAACATCCGCTAGAGAAAAACCACTGTGGTCAATGATGTATAACCCGTGTCTTGATTAGAGTGAAGACCCACATTCCAAATGGGTTCCTGGGATATGGGAATATAATGACCATGGTCTCAGAGGTCTGTTTGTATTGCCAGCCAAACATTCAGATTTAACACAAATAAGAACCAAACCAGATCTCCTTGTCTGACATTTCACTTGCTCCTTTTAATGAGCTCATTTGTGTATTTGCCACTAACTCATAATCGATAAAAATTCAGTTCTTCACAGCCCCTGTCCTCCAGCAGCATGGCTGTTAACCTGATGGCTTCATGTCCAGGGGGAATCTGGGTGTCTGTCCTGTCCTGCTGCTCCCTCAGGGAGCCACACACAGCTCAGTCCTCAGAGGGAACAGTCACTAAATCCTGGACTGGTTTGGGTTGGAAGGAACTTTAAATCCCATCCAATTCCATCCCCTGCCATGGGCAGGGACACCTTCCACCGTCCCAGGCTGCTCCAACCTGGCCTTGGACAATTCCAGGGATCCAGGGACAGCCACAGCTGCTCTGGGCACCCTGTGCCCACCCTCACAGGGAGGATTTCCTTCCTAAATCTTCCTGAACCTGTTAGCACGGAGTGCAGTTGTGGTTTAGCTGCAGAGCTGCTCCTCCCTGGTGGCAGATCTGTCCGGCACCCTGCACTGGCTGTCACTGGGCACCCTGAGGCTCGTGGCCAGAGTCCCACTGCTGGCTGACAGAGCCTGAAGGCCATCAGCAGTGTCCTGGAGCACCCCCAGTGCCACCCTTCTGGCGGCAGAGTTTGTTTTCTGGGAAGATGAACATATTAAATAAAGATCTGACCTTAGCAGCCCAAGCAGGCCTCGCCTCACTCACAATCCCACACTGGAATCTGCCTCGGCCTTGACTTCCTTCCACAGACACAAGTGCTGACACAGTGCATATTAACAACACTAGTGTTAATATTTTGCACTTCTGCAGGCCTTATTTTTTGCAGAACGTGCAAGGTTTGGAAGGCCATGGAAGCAGATGAAATTGGAGAACTGGGAAGTCCTGACTGCCCAAGGCTCTGCACTCCCTGACATACAGGCAACAGGTTTGTGCCTTGAGGACTACAGGGATGCTTCAGGGTTTCACCAGTTTACTAATTTAGAGCAGCTGTAAATGAGATTAAATCTCAGCAGGTATCTTCTATTTATCAGAAGGGTCAAGGGTTCGCTCTGAGGTTAATAAATTCACTGGAATAAAAAGGCAGCACTCAGGTGGCTTCAAGGAAAACACCAGATCAAACCGAGCTAGAGAGTAAAGGCATTCTAGCAAGATGATGAATGTATTAAAAATAATCTGCCTGTGCATTACTCACACTTCAGATCATGGTCACAGAGCATGATATAATTCTAGTTTACCTCTCATTATTTATGCTGAGTGATTTTTTTTATTTGCATTTGCCTCAGCTGTTATGATAAAACAGGGAGGTCAATCTCATCTGCGTTCGTGGGATTCAACAAGGCATTCTAATTCAACAAAGCAGTTTAAGGATCTGCTTGTAACTTTGCTTCACTGAACAAGGAGGCATTTATGCAGGTGTGTAAAAGAGACATTAAACCGGGGCTGTGCTGAGGTTTTCCACCAGTGGCCCACAGAACTTTGTGCAGAATCTTTGCCAAAGCGAGCAAGAGAAAAACCAGGTGTTTCCATGCCTTGCTGTGCAGATCCAGCAGGACAGAGTCAGAACTGATTTCTCCAGGGCCAGCAGAGATCTGGGCAGGAGCAGCTGATTATCACTTTACTAGAGAACTTGTGAAAGGTCTAATATGAACAAATCAACTCCAGTTGCCTCACCAAAGCCTCTGCTTTCCCTCTGCCTACAACAATGCCTTTCTTTTGCCAAAGGATACTTAAAAATGAACCATGGACACCTTTCCTCTAGGCTGGGTCAAAGCAGTCAGCCCCAGCAGTTTGTGAAAAGGATTATTTCTTGGGTTAGTTTTTGTCAGAAGGTAGAACTCGCAAAACTTGTTTCATTTTTGCAGCTATCAGTGGAAGTGTTTTATCAGTAGTACTCAAAAATAAGTCCACCTATGCCCTCCTTGCACACACTCTCACACAGAGAACTGGCAGATTTAACAAGTACAAAAACAGCTCCTGAAACGTGAATATTAAGAGATGTCACGTTGCCACACACACAAAACAGCAAACAGAAAACAAACAAGAGAGACAGATGGACAAGCAGATGGGGAAAGATGGAAAACTGACAAGAGCCACGGAGCTGGGGTACATCTGTTGGTGGAGATGGACTCCATGGGCAGAGGCACCGAGGGGTCACTCCAGAACATTCCCAAGTGCTCTCCAGCGATGGCTGCAGGGACGTGAAGCTGGGCTGAGCTGTTCTTCAACACCAGCTCTGAGAGGCTCCGTTCACACCATCGTGTTTGACAGCAAGAGGCTGCCTGAACTGTGGACCCTACACCAGGTGTGTGTGGCCTAAAAAGCTGTGTCTGCCAGAGTGGTTCTTTCTTCCTTTGCCAGTTCTTGCTCAGAGGAGCAACCCTCAGCCCCATCCAGGCCCCAGTTTGCCCTGAGCTCAAGAGTACCATGATCCAGGGAACTCATCTGGATGGGCACCAGCTTCCCTGTTGTCATTCCCTTCGTGCCAACTGGGCAGCAGAGAAGACCAGGAGGGCTCGAAGTGGAATCTCCAACCGCTCTTGGTGTAAAAACCAAAAAAACTCAAATGCCCCAATCCACAGCAGCGGGGCCTGCATCTCCCAGCCCTCTCCTCTGCTTCAGGAGCCTCTGAGCGGTCTCCTCACACCTCTATTTGCTCTCAACTCGTCCAGTGTCAGCCCCAGAGCTTACCTGATCTCAGCTGTTTTATTCTGCCGTTGCTGGCGCTGGGGTCGACGGGCAGGAAATCCTTGAACCAGGTGATCTCGGGGTCGGGGTTCCCGCTGGCCGCACAGAGCATCGTGGCCGTCCGCGTCCGCTCCACCACCTTCAGCTGCGGCCCCATGTCAATGTTGGGGAAGCCAGGAGGCAACTGGTCCTCTGGGAAGGGGGGGTGGAGAGCAAAGGGAAGGGCTTCAACAGGTGCCAGGGTTCAGTGGAACACCCCAAGGAAAGCATCAGGCAGGCACCGCCCTGTGCAGTGCAAGTTCAAACACTGAGTGCTCCAAGATGAAAAACACGTGACACAATAAAATTTACCAGCCTGTCCGTTTTGTGGGGTTATTTCAGTGTCCCACAGGATTCTACATTTAAGTGAAATCTTTTAAAACCCTTTGGGGGATAGCAGAATAGAATTAGAGAATCATTAAGGTTGGAAAAAACCTCCGAGATCCCCCAAGTCCACTTGCCCGCTAAGCCATGTTCTCCAGTGCCACGTCAAGTTGTTTTTTGAACACATCCAGGGATGGTGACTCCACCAGGCAGTCTGTTCTATGTTTATTCCTATCTATGTTCTATGTTTATTCACTCTTTCAGTGAATAAATGTTTCCTGATAGCCAACCTGAACAATTTGGAGCAGCTTGAGGCCATTTCCCCTTGTGCTATCACTTGTTACCTGGGAACACAGACCAACCCACACCTGGCTGCACCCTCTTGTGAGGGAGCTGCAGGGAGTGAGAAGGTCCCTTCTGAGGTCCCTTTCCTCCAGGCTGAGCCCCCCCAACTCCCCCTCCTGCTCCTCACAGGATTTGTGTTGGAGTCACCGTGTCAGAGTTTCTCCAGGTGCTGCCAGGAAGCTCTGCCAGGCCAGGGGCTGGCACTGGCAGGTTGGCAGAGCAGAGGCTGTGCAGGGATCCCTGCACTGCACACAACACTCTGAGCAGCCACAGCTAACAGGAACCTTCCCCTCCAAACCTCACTGTGCAGAACACGCTGCACACGAGAAATAATGGAAGAACCCACGTGGAAAGGGCTGTCAAAGACAGTGGGACTGGGGGAGAAAGGAGAGGAAAATCTCCTCCTTCAGCTGCAGTGACCACAGGGGACACACACAACAACAGTATGCCAAGTGCTGTCAGCCAGGGTGTGATTTTTAGATTTATTACTTCCGAGTGCTGCTGCCCTCCAAGAAGAGTGGCACCAGCACCCAGCAGAGAGGCTCAACTGAGCTTCAGCTGAGCTTCCTGCTCCTCTCAGTGCTGCTTTTGCCTTCACTAATGAGGGTGAGGAGGGCAATCCCAACAATGCTGACTGATTTGTGGAAGCTCCTATGAAACCCCAGTGTTTCCCCAGTGATATCTGACACAGCCCCTCACTCCTGGGCTGTCTCATGCTGCCACAGCTCAGGAATGTGCATTTTGAACATGTTTAGGGGAGGGCAGCTTGGAAGGAGGATGCCAGCAGCAGGGTGAGATTTGGGAGGGATCCTCTGTCATCTCCAATGAGCCATGTCAGGGAATCACAGCCTTGGGAGTCTGTGGCATGGAATCCATCCCAAAACAGGTGAGGGAACAGAAGGGAAATAATGCAGGGAATTAAAAAAAGGTGGGATTCTTAAAAAATGAACATCCATCACAACCAGCCCCCCACTGACACTGATGGGAGCTCTCACAGTGGCACTGAGATGGGGCTGGGCTTGGCTGGGAACAGTCCTGCCACCTGCAAACACACCCAGAGCTTGTTTCCTAAGGCTGGCTCATGATGGATAAGGAGGAACAGAGCCAAATACAAATGGCACAAACCACAGACAGCAGGGCAAGGGACAAACCCAGTGGCCTTGCTGTGGTGGGTGCTTTTTCATGGAATCCCAGAGTGGTTTAGGCTGAAAGGGACTTCAGAACCCATCCAGTGCCACCCCTGCCATGGCAGGGACACCTTCCACTGCCCCAGGCTGCTCCAAGCCCTGCCCAGCGTGGCCTTGGGCACTCCCAGGGATGCAGGAGCAGCCACAGCTGCTCTGGGCACCCTGTGCCAAGGGCTGCCCACCCTCCCAGGGAGGAATTTCTTCCTGGTATCTAATCTAAAGCATCACTCTTTCAGTTTAAAACCGTTTTGGTGCATCTGAGGCACCTCTAAACCAGAATTTTGTATCATAAATTGGGGCTGTCCACACACATCTCTAACTAGGGACTGACCCAGCCCTCTGAGCTCCCTGGGCTGTGCTGGGGCACTGCAGGACCCCCCAAACCGTGTGTTCCTGCAGCCCCCCAGCAGCGATGTCAGGCCAGCACAGGGGCTCTGGGAATTGCTGTGCCTGTGCACAGCTTTCAGCCAGGCTTTAATGGTCCTCCCTCCCCTCCTCTCTCTCAGCAGCCGTGGGAGGGTGAGGAGCTGCAGCCGCATTGGCTGCAGATGACATCACTATTGATCCCTGCTTTTATCCTGCTCCCTGGTGATGCTGCTCCACCTGCCTCCAGCCCCTGCCCCTTCCTTCCATGAGCCAATTCATGCACAGAGGGAATAACCTGTGCCTGGCAGGGTGTGTGTGCACATGTGTGTGCGTGTGTGCTGGGGGAGGCCGGGCACAACCATTATTACCGAGTGTTTCTAATTAAACAAAAACGTTAATCTCGCAGCACAATGTGCAGAATTCCTCTGAGTTTAATTAAAACAACTGTGACTAGAGGCGTGATCAGATTTGAGGATCAGATGAGCAGAGGAAGCATCTCTGAACATCACAGACTGCTCTGATTCAAGTGCTCAGATTTCCTTCCTGTCAGGGAAGTAAAACTCCCCCATCCCCTATCAGCTGGGTTCCCTGTAACAATGCAGTTACAACCTCATTGCAATCCCCACAAGACATGCACACACGTGCCCTGCCACCCTCCCCATCCACCCCCAAACACCCCCCAGAGCTGTCCCCGAATAAACAAGGAATGGTTCTGGTTGTGAATTCTCTTCCTGAGAGCAGCTCAGGCAACTGCAGGAACAAAAGAACCAGACACAAGCTGGAGATGCTTCAAGGGCACATCTGGGCAGCTGCTGCTGCTGCTGGAGTCGAGCTGGCTCGTGCAGGCAAAGCTTTTCCTGAGGTGCAGCTGCCATATGAAGGGAGCATCCCAACACCTTGCTCATCCCTGACTGAGACCCAGCTCTTCACAGCCCCCCCACCCCAAGCTGCTGAAACACCTCAGTGCCTCACTGAGCAAAGGAGGGTGAGAAAGAGCAGGGGAGGAGGGATGGAGAGAGGCAGGGCAAGAGAGAGCAGCACTTCAGCTGTCATTTATAACAAACCCCACCCGGGGACACCTTCTGTGCCTGGACCCAGCTCAGGCTGCCACACACAGCGAGGGTCCCCAGCCCCAGCCAGGGGACAGAGCTGCTCTGTCCCCTTGTCACTCTGGAAGGTGGCAGCTCTGGGTTTAGCTAATTAGCTGTGCTGGAAATGAGGATGATTAAGGAAGATAAAGCGGGTGTTGCTGCTGCTCTTTTTCCCGCAGGGTGTACACAGTTGTTTAATAATTTAGAGGAGGAGGGTGTGAGCGTGAGCAGTCATGCCATGGAGTCAGTGCAGAAAGCCATGAGGATGCTGTGAAGGGAAGAGGAGGAGGGATTTTTCACTCTCCTCTGGAGATATGGATGCTGGCTGCTCTCTACAGTCGACTGTCCTCATTCAGGGTGGAAGAAGCAGGAACACAGAGATGGAGCAGCTCGAGTGACCCAAGTTTTAATCAGGATCAAAATCAAAATCCAGCACTCTTGAACTCGTCCCTGTTCCTTTTGTTATGTTTATGAACACTAGAGCTGCCCTCTCCCCAGGTATCCTGGCACTATATGCCTTGTGAAATTACATCAACAAGTCATTTCCACCCGTGTGTCTGTACCTGTGTCTCAGTTCTCTGTTATTGCCCAGCCAAAAACAATTTTAATGCAGGGAGGAGTCTCAGTAATGTGCTCTGTCTGTTGATTCCATTTCTTTGGAGCTCGAAGTTCCACTATGAAAACAGTAATAGCCTAACAATGTTATTAAAATTTGTGGGCTCACAGGCAGTAAATGCACCCTTAGATATGTGTGCTGCACCCCAAAACAGTGCAGGTAATGCCTGTGTTCCCTCCTCTAATGTGTCCCCAGGTACCCTCCTTCTACAGGCATCTCAGTTAGAATTACTTTGATGTTATTCAGGAGCTACAGAATTAATCTGCTGTCAATGTCACCCAATTTTCAGGTCACTACAAGAAAAGCAAAACAAGTCAAGTTTGAAGAAAGACTGCCAGGAATTTTCCAAATGGCAAGGTAACATTTCAGAGGGAGCAGCTTCCCTTTCCCATGTGCTCCCATGGGATTCTCTGCTGAGCATCCAGAGAATGCATCTTGTTTCCCTTTTGTGATTTAAAGCCAACAATCACAAAAAAAACCCAAAAAAAACCCCAAAAAACCCCAACAAACCACAGGGATCTTGCTATAACTTTACACATTCCCACACCAGATGTGCTCTTGGAGGAGGAAATGTGTGAGGGAGATTTCAGGCTGGAATTGTTAAAGAAATGTCTGAATACTTCATGAAAGGAAACCAAGAGGGAAACACTAAAAGCTGTGAAAGTCTGTCCGCAGCAGCCCCAGTGACACTCCAGGAGGGAGTCCCACAGCCCTGATGTGTCCCACAGCCCCTTCTCCCTCGTGCTCTGGAGTGCAGCAATCCCAGGAACAGCCAGCACTGCCCAGGATGCAGCGAGGGGTGGGTCAGGACACACCAAATTCTGCTCCCTTACACTGACCTGGACTAATCACTGGTTTTTGTGCTGCATTTACTAATGGCTCACAAGAATAACCCCCACAGAACTCCCTCCATCAGCTTCCACAGAGCAAAGAATGGAGCCAGCCTGGTCTTTGCTTGAAACCCAGCCCGTGCCTCCCACAGCTGAGGTCCCTGTCCCCTGAGCCCACTCAGCTCTGACAGCACAGGAAAGCCTTCACAGCCTCTCTCAGGCCACTAAAGACATGGAGGGAAAGGATAATCTGCATACAGGAAGTAATAACAATCATCATCATATGGGCAGAGATGATGGAGATAGAAATGTAGACACAGATGGAATCCCAGCGTGGTTTGGGACAGAAGGGACCTCACAGCCCATCTCATCCCACCCCTGCCATGGCAGGGACACCTTCCACTGTCCCAGCCTGCTCCAAGCCCGGTCCAGCCTGGCTTGGGACACTGCCAGGGATGGGGAGTCCACAACCTCTCTGTCTGTATCTATCCCAAGAGATACAGATGTAGATATTTATATCTTTCTTGAGAGTGGGCAGCTTAGAGAATCTACACCAACTGGGGGCTGGCGTGCCTGTGCCAACGACCTTCCTTCCTGCCTAAGTTACAATGAAAAACAACAGCAGCTGGAGTCAAAACCAACTGGAAAATGCTTCCCAAATCCCCTTTCTTTCTTTTTCTCCGAGCTCTGCAGGAGTCAGGTTTGCAGGCACTCTGTCTAGCCAGCTGTGGAAAGAACAGCCAGTTTCCACAGCCCTACCAAACTGGGATCCCTGGAGAAGCAGAGCAGGAAGGACAAGCAAGCCAGCAGAGCTGCTGTGAAGGGACTGTGTGAGTTGAACGGTGTCCATCACAGCTCTGCTTCTCAGAAGCTCCCCAAGGTTTCCTCTCCTGCAGTTTCCTGTTTTCAAGTGAAGGCATGTGGGTTTCTACCAGGGTCTGATCCAGGAGTAATCATGTGCATAAGCAAGAGGGGTTTATGCTCAATCCCTTCAGCAGCTGCATCTAGTAGGGAAGAATGTCCTGTTTTCTCTTCTGAAAAGAGGGAATATTTTCTGTCTTGTTTGCTGTTAGGAGACTGCACTGGTGTTGAGGAAATGCTGCAATGCTGGTGCAGGAAGGTACCCACAGGTATGTCTGGGATCACAGCAGCACAGGCAACAGGCTGCACAGCTACCCCAGAGCCCCCCAGTTCAGTTTGCAGCAGCTGGGCTCAGGTTTCCACTCTCCAGAGTGTGCCAAGGTAACAGGTTCTGCAAATGACAGCTCCCATCCATCTCCAGGCTGTGGAGCAGCCGTGGAGCAGCCCCCTCTCTCTGCTCAGCATCAGTTGTGCAAGTGAGAGCAGAGACAGAGAGGAGGAGGCTGAGCAGGGAGAGAAAAGACAAACAGGAGAGTGGGTGAGTGCAGAAGAGGGGAGGAACAGGAGAGGAGTAGATGCCAACATGCTCACTTTGTCATTGTGCAGATCAGTGCATTTGGCTTGGTGCTTTTAACTTTCCCAGCACTTAAAAACACAGATAAAGAGGAGACAAACTCTGCTGTGTGAGAGCTAAGGAGTGATGGAGGATGGAGTAACTCCAGCTGAGAGAGAAGGGGGGGATATGCTACAAAATCTGCTTCCTTGATGCTCTTCAACATTGCCTTGGCCCACCCTGCAGGTAATTCCTGCTCCCTCAAGCTCCATGAACCCCCAGTGCTCCAGGAGACTCCAAACCATGTCCCATCAGACAAACAGAGCAGGGGAGCTGTGAGAGCAGAGCCACAGTCAGAATGCTCTGGTGGGCTCAGCAAAGGGTGGAATTAGTCAGCAGTGGGCAGATGCAGCCCCTGTGCTGTCAGCTGCCTCTGGCTGACGTGGATGATGCTGATCCCAGAAGGAAGAGCTGCACAAAGACACGTACAAAGAGCCCAGGTCCCTCAGGACAGTCCCTGAGCTCAGCTCATTCCTACTTCAGTCTCTACAGCCTCCTGATGGGAGGTTGTGGCCAGGTGGGATCAGGCTCTGCTCCCAGGCAACCAGAGAGGGGAGCAGGGAACGGCCTCAGGGGAGGCTCAGGTTGGGCATCAGGAGGAATTTCTCCATGGAAAGGGTGGTCAGGCCTTGGAAGGGGCTGCTCAGGGAGGTTTGGAGTGCCCAACCCTGAAAGTGCTGAAGGAACAACTGGACATGGGCCTCAGTGCTCTGAGTGGGGGACAAGGTGGGGATGGGTCAAAGGTTGGACCTGGTGACCTTGGAGGTCTTTCCAACGCTGATGATTCAGAGATACAATGACCCCACACACTGCAGCTCACTGTTGGTGGGCAGTGCATTAAAACCACTGCAGGAGCTGGAGGAGAACCTTCCCCTGCCACTGCTTGTAGCTAAATTCAAGGGGTACAAGCTTTGAATATGACTGCAGGGGCCCTTCTCCCAGACTGTCACAGCTCCAAAGGAATTCATGGGAATAAGTGTGAAGAATAAGGCTCCCACCCTCTGGGATAACCACAGTTAGACACACTCCTGTCACACTGCACCGTTCCAAGCTCCTGACAGCTCCATCCCACCACCTTCCTCCAACAGAAGGTTAAATGCCATGCCAGGCACAGGAGCTGCACACACATCTAAGTCACCTACACAAATCTGTCAGGCATGACTGGACCACGGGCCCCCACACTCCCAGGCAGCCAAAATCCTGACAGCACAGAGCCCACAGCAGGGATATTCCCAGCTGAAAAGGGAGGCTGGGGGCTTTGCCTTGTGCCCTTCATGTCTGGTGTGAATTCCCTGCTGCACTTTGCGGGGGGGGGGTCACACACCAATTTTGCTCTGCACTATGAAGGACGTGCTTGCTGCTTGTTCTAACAAAAGGATTTGAGCTGCTCCTGGAGGGAACTCTGGACCTGCTGAAGGAAAAGCAACTGACCCACAAGCAGAGCTACCCCTTGGCCCTGTGGGGCTCCTGCCTGGAGCTCCTAGAACTGGTGTTAGTCTTGTTCACTGCAGAGAGAAGGGCTTTTACTGCTGCTGCCACTGAAATGCCCATGGCTTCATCCACAGCCAAGCTAAATTCCCCTTGGGAGCTCTCAGGCAGTTATCCACCACCCCGTTCCCGCCAGGATCACCTGCACTGCCCTGTGGTTTGAGCAGAGAACGTCACTGATGGGTGTTCCAAACCCTAAAATGGGTCAGTTTTAGCACCCAGCCTCGCTCAGAACTTCACACAGTGATTTTAGGGATCTCCAGGGCAATAACAGCAAACATCCAGAGGCATCCAGAGCAACAGCATATTGTTCCCTCCCCCACATCCAGTTCAGGGAGCATATTTCAAACAGATGACATGAGGGAGGCATCCATGTAAACATCCTCTGTAACGGGGACAAGTGGGAAAAAGAACCAGAACAAAATGGAGAATGGAATTGTTTTCTTGGAGAGACCACAGAGCCAAGGACCTCTGGGAAGAGGGGAGAAGCCCAGAAAGGCACAATAGGAAAGGAAAGACATTTGTACTGCTACCAAATGTGTGAAAGCCCATGCAGATCCACAAGCACCTCAACCCCATCCCGTGAAGTGATTCCTCAAGGAAGGATTTCCTGGAGCCACATTTCTGTGTATAATGGGGAGCTCCTGGTGCTGTTCCTAAATCTGGGGAAGGAATTTTTGGAGGGGAGGAAGATCATAAGAGTCATAGGGATAATTCAGGTTGGAAGGAACCCCAGCACATCATCAGTCAACCCTCCTGGAGTGGTCCAGTTTTAGCTCTGTTTCTTACACAGCAGTTTTATGTCTCTCTGAGGTAAGAACAGCAAACACATCTGATGGGTCAGAACAAACCAAACCAAACCAAACCCAACCCAGGAGGATTTTGTACCTTAGCCATGGATTTTTGACCCAGCTGGGCCAGGTTCTTTACCTCGGAGGACGGTGAGCTTGGCGTGGACAGTGACCTCCCCATGAGGGTTCTGAGCGACGCATTCGTAAATGTTCTCGTCCCGGGGGGTCCGCAGGGGCTGGATCCTCAAAACAGCACCTGCACTTTCATCAAACTCAATGGTCTGGGGGACAGAGGCAAAGAGACACACACATGGTCAGTGTCCTTGGGTTGCTGCTCGTGAAGAGACCCCAGACACACGCACACAGCCACTGCAAAGCCTCCAGCAGCTGCCCCTCAGCCCCCACACGTCACCAGCACGGTCAGCCTGGCTCTCCAGCGAGCTCCAGGTGACAGAGCTGTCACAGCCAAACCCTGCCAGTGACCACCGCCCCACCAAACCCCCAGTGTGCATCTCAAAGGCTCTGAAAGAACAAGCCACGCTGATGGGGTGTGGGGTGGCTGTTCAGAGCACAACTGGGCTGAAGGAGGACGAAACAGACCAAAGGAAAACTAAATAAAAATGGACCCCCGCCTTGTTCCTCCATCTGCAGGAGCAGCTGACACCATGGAGCTCCTCTGAGCACACAGCTGCCTGGCAGGGCTGAGTCCCACAGCAAATTCCACAGGATGACCTCCCAGTCCTTATTCCTCTGCTCTCATTTCTATCTAAACAATGCCAATTGCTTGGGTCTGGTTGTCAACAACTGCAACGTTTTCTCCAGACTGCCCCAGGATTAAAATGCTGAGCCACAGATGGGCGTGAAAGGTACATTTACAGAGCTGAGGTACCATTGGCTTTCTTGGGGTTTCTTAGGAGAGCAGGAAGTTATATTATATCCCAGGAAGGGGAAAAAACGCAACAAAACAAAATAAAAATCTTCAATAACATAACTGAGCCAAGTTCTCTCTTGCTTTGGAACAAACCCAGCTGTTGACATGGCCAAGAGCTTGCATTTCTCTCCTCCTGCTGCTAAAACTCCTCCCCTTCCAAATTTCCCTTTATTATCAGGTCTGAGGGTGGCCAAAGAGGAGCAGGGGCTGCTTTGTGTCAGTCTCTCTCTTCACAGAGACACCAGATTTCAAGGACATCTCTTACCTCGAACCTCTGAGAGTTCACTTTCTTCCCTTTCTTGTTCCAGGTGACCCTTGGCTTTGGGTCTCCAGTGGCTTGGCACACGAAGGAGGCCACCCCTCCTGACACACCAATTTGGTCCACAGGCTTTTTAATGAACACAGGAGGACCTGGAGGACAAAAGGGAAATGCCATCAGTGGCAGTCACAAAGACAAACTCTAATAAACACGGTTTGTAATTAATAGCAGTGTTGTTGCTGCTATTCTTAATGATCCCAGTTGAAATTAAACCTCTTGGCCTTTTTCAGAACAGCCTTTACCTCCACTTTACATATGAAGTAGCTCCAGCAGAAAATGATTAGGGGCCTGATCCTACAAAGAAGATTTCAATGTTGCAAAACCTCTTTTACTCCTGAAAAGTGGACTTTTAAATTGTTTTGTACAGGGGAAATTGCCCTTGCAAAACCCATCTAATGAGCATCACCAAAAGCTGGTAGAGCTGAAAACAACACTTAGTAACAGTGAATTGCACTTCCCAGCTCCTTGGAAATGACCAAAACACCAAGGAACTGGGGAGATTTATAGGAACATAGCCAGGGAAGGGGGGAAGGTGGGAGGAGGACCATGAAATAGATGGAGCAGGAGTCAGCACACAGAGCTCCTGAGGACAATGGTGTGAAAGAGGCCGATGCCAGTGGCTTTAGGGTGTGAAATGCCCTTGGTTGTGGCACCTCTGCTTTCACCTGCAGGTCCTCACAGGTACATTTGCACAGGCCAGGCAAGTGATCCCTCAGAAGAGGCAATTTGATGGGCAAAGCAGGCAATCACCAGAGCTGTGATCAGGTCAGAACCACCCAGCTGAAAAACCCCAGGGCAGAGCCCAGCCTGCTCCTGCAGCTCCCCTTCCCCTCTGCTCAGCACAAGACTCCCAAGAAAGACATGGAATTCATGCTGCTCCAGGAGGGAGCCACGATCTCCTTCAAACTCCTCTCAGAGCCAGCAGCAACGCCTGAATGCACACTCAGGCTGTGCTTGAGCCAGCCCAGGCCTGAAGAACAACACCTGAGCTCGGAGTACCTCTCCCTCAACCCCTCCACTGGTTTCCACCAACATCCCACTGCCTTCAGAGCACCTCTGCAAGGATGGCAGAGGCTGGGATGGGCTCTCTGACCAAGGGAGGTGTCAAGGGGCTGCTCATGAGAGGAAACCAAGGCCAGCAGCATTTGTGCAGAGCCCATATTGCCCCCACCCTCTGGGAATCCTCCTTCCGTGCTCTAACCTGTTTTCCTCGAACTGTTTCCTCTCATCTAGTTAGTTTAAAATTTATTGAAATATTTAAATCACAAGGCCACAGCTGTGTTCAAATAAAATCACTCAGATCATAAAGTTGCCGTCTGTTTTCTTGAGAAAAGCAGAGCACGTGACTCTGAGATGTGTGTATTTATCTGTTCATACTCAAGAGGCTATAAAATAAGATGCAAACAGCCTCCCACAGGGCTTGACAGGAGGCCAAATGGTAGCTGGGGAGAAGCCTCCAGGGTCTTTTAGGGGTCAAAAGACAAAAAGAAGCCTTCTCCCCTTCCCTGCCTGGCATGGCCAGCAGTATATAAATAAAAGGCACTGAGCAAGCTCATGTGATGCAATCAAGCATTTGTTTCCATGCTGGAGGTAAATACAATTTGCTGGAGCTGTTTACGTCCCACCGAATGCTGTGTGTACAAAGCAGCGCATTTATAAATATCCAAATCTATATTTAGAGGTCAGAGTCTTCTTTGCAATGTTACAGCTAAAGGTTATCGAGCAAGTCCCACTGGAGGAACTGGCACTGGGGGATCTGTCTTCCATCTGAGAAAGGTAAAACCCAAACTTTGCTCCAGGCTAAGATATAAATGCTCACTCTGCCCCTGACTTCCTTCCTGCCCTCACCTCCGCTCGATATCTGAAGAGTTTGCAGAAGTCAATTCTGAAGGTACAGCTAAAAACATCCAGGGCTTTTAAGAACACTTTATTGATGCAAGTTCATTTCCTAAAATAAAAGCCCCTAATAAACCTTAATGTCACGTATACATTTAAATGGGTGCAGGCTGCATGATGAGAGCTCAGATGAGGAGAAAAACAAGGTTCTATTTCCGTCCTGAAGAAAGGCATGGTGCTCCAAAAACCACTGAATTTGGAGCCATTGCTCAGCATCCCTTTTTGGGGTCCTGTGTTGCCTCAGTGTGGGGTGATGGGGGAGCTGAGCTGTCTGTGCATGGGGCTTTTCCTGAGCTCCTGCAATTCCCAGCTGCCTACAAGGGACTCACTGTTAGACACAAGGAGCCAAACAAAAATCCCTACCACCCAACCTGTGAGATTTTACTACTCACTTGAAAAATGGCTGAGAATCAGAGCTAAATTGTTCATTTGAAAATTGCCCAAGCCTCTGGGCTGCAGATTTCATTCCTCCCTCCTCCCGCTCTCCACCTCTGCAGCCCCAGTCACTGCAGCATTTGTCTCCAGCCCACGCTGAGCACTGAGCAGCCCTCTCCTCTCAGGGAGGAGAGAGCCAGGGCCACCACAGGCACACTGCTGGTGACCCAAGGTGCTGGTGGCCCAGTGGGCTGGTGATCCAAGGTGCTGGGAATCCAGGATGTTGCTGATCCAAAGCTAGGGCCAGTGCCCCCC
Source organism: Vidua macroura (assembly GCF_024509145.1). NCBI lineage: Eukaryota > Metazoa > Chordata > Aves > Passeriformes > Viduidae > Vidua > Vidua macroura. The sequence goes on along the minus strand of NC_071596.1, from coordinate 4,388,663 downwards.
GTGCTGTGGGGCTGCCTCAGCTCTGCCGTGCCAGGCCCAGCTCAAAGGGAAACCCAAGGTGAGAGCTCAGCCTCCAGCTCTGCAAAGGGCTCTGGGAGCCTCCCAGGCAGGGACAAGGTGCCATGTGAAACCCCATCAGCCCACTCAGAGGTGTTTGTCCCTGTCCGCCAAGATTGCAGGACCATGGCTTTAAATAAATAAATAAAAATCAAAGAAACACATTTCCCAGACAACATACTGACAGTCCAGGGGATTTTGTATCACTTCACCAACCTTCCCTCACAGATAGCTGAGAACAAGCCAGGTTTGGAAAGGCTGAGTCTGAGTTCCATCAGTCCAGCGGTCACAGAGATAATTTTTCCCCCTTTCTCTGCTTGCAAAGTAGAAAAACCCACTTTCTGTGCAGTATCAAAATAGGAACAGAAAAATCTGGAGCTTAAAAGAATTTTCCTACTACAAGAGGCTTCCTGCGGGGTCTGGGTCTCCAGAGGGAAGGTTGAAAAGACTGGATGGCTGCTGTGTACCTGTGATCCTGCTCCACAGCTGAATGGAAAGCCATCAAGTCAAACCCAAGCGCTCACTCCTGCCCACGCACTTCCCAAAAGGAACAAGCACCACACTGGAGAGCTGCCATGGGCTGTGGGGAGCAGAGAGAGAGATCCCTCCTGGTTCCTGTGCCCTGAACACCGTGGGGAACAGGGAGATCCCTCCTGGTTCCTGTGCCCTGAACACCGTGGGGAACAGGGAGATCCCTCCTGGTTCCTGTGCCCTGGGCACAATGGGGACACAGATCCCTCCTGGTTCCTGTGCCCTGAGCTCCATGGGGAACAGGGAGATCCCTCCTGGTTCTTGTGCCCTGAGCTCCATGGGGAACAGAGAGATCCCTCCTGGTTCCTGTGCCCTGGGCACCATGGGGAACAGGGAGATCCCTCCTGGTTCCTGTGCCCTGAGCTCCCCAGGGACAGAGAGAGATCCCTCCTGGTTCCTGTGCCCTGGGCACATGGGGACACAGATCCCTCCTGGTTTCCTGTGCCCTGAGCTCCATGAGGAACAGGAAGATCCCTCCTGGTTCCCATGCTCTGAGCTCCACAGGGACAGAGATCCCCCCTGGTTCCTGTGCCCTGGGCTCCACCATCAGCACAGAAGGATAGAGAGATCCATCCTGGCAGCTCCATCAGCACACAGGAACAGAGAGAGATCCCTCCTGGTTCCTGTGCCCTGTGCTCCGACAGCACACACATGTCCTTCCCTTGGCCTCACTCTGGACACCCCTGACCACTCCGGCCCCAGCCCAGCGCTCGCCCTCCCATCCCCACACAGGGATCAGCTCCTGTGGGATTCCCTTCCCAAACCACAGCCTGGGGAACCATGGGCAGCACCTGCTCCAAAGGGACACAGCACGCCGGGATTTTGGGATTCAGGTGAGAAGGGTGGGGGTCTCCACCTCACCCCCCAGCCCACGGGTGAGGGCTGCACAGCCAGGCAGTTCCTCACCAAACACAACGATGCTGCTGCCCCCTCTCCCCTCTCCTCCTTCCCTCCTCCATGTGACACCAAAGCAGGAGCAGTTAATCGCACACAGTCGCGTAAAAACCACCCAACATCTCCCTGCTAAGGATACACGGATGACACAACAGGCTGAGAGCTTTGCAGCAGGGAAGCTGGAGAGATGCAGGAGTGGGGAGAAGGAGGGGACATCTCAGCCTTTAAAGCCAGTGTCCCTCAGGAAGTTCTGCCACGGTGAATAGGCAGTGATGGACGAGCAGCGAGGGAGACAGCCCGGCCACCATATGTCTGTCTGAAACATCAAAAACCAGAGACAGGGAGAGGGATGGAGAACCCAGAGGTGGTTTGAGGGGTGGGAGAGAGGCAGGAGAACAAATGAGCTTCACATATCTGAGCTGACAGCTGATGGGAGCAGGGGGAGAAGAAGGAAGAGTCAGTTATGGATGTGCACCACGTCCCTGCCCTCCCTCCCCATGCCTGGACGGAGCTGGCCGCTCTCCTGTGGCACCACGGGTGGGTTATGGAGGCAACAGGAGCCTGGGCAGGAGTTGAGGCTCCCTGACACACCACAGGACAGGAGCAGCTTTCTCCACAGCACCCCAGAACTGCTGCTCCCCCCTGAGCTCCACCTGGCAGCTTTGGGGCGGCCCAAGGCAGAAAGCTGCTCCCACAGGGATGGGGACATGTCCCCTTCCACTCACTCTCCTCCTGGCCCCACAGGTGTCAAGGAACAGGCTGGAGGATGGTCCCTGCCCATCAGTGTGTGTGACACTGTCCCTCTGTCCCCCAGGCTCTCCCTGACCCCCATTCCAGCTCTCTCCCCTCATCTCCAGCCCCACAGCAGGGAGCTGGCGCTGACTGCAGATGACAAACCTCACCTGTGTGCTTCACACGCCCCCTGCTCCTGCCACGCCCAGGAAAGCACCTCAACAATGGGCTGCCAGCAAAGGCAAACCCACTTGTTTTCCAGCTGGCCTCAGAGCAGCAGGAGCCTGCCTGAAAGGGCCCCTCGCCCACAGCAGCAGCAATCCACGGAGACAAAAGAAGGGCAGCCACAAACACGTATTTTAGACGGGCTTTTTTTCCCATTTTTGGAGCCCTGGTGCCTGCTGGGTGCTCTGTGGAAGCCCACGTGCCCGTCCCGCCGACCCACGCAAAGCTCCAGCTCCTCCCTGGCTGGTGACTAACCCTCATTATCCCACCAGGGGAAGGAGCTGGCTCTCCACTGGCCCCCAGAGTGCCACAGGAGCTGAAGCTGCAGCAAGGGCACAGCAGGAAGGCCATTTTCCTGCTGCTTGGCCGCTTGACGAGCTCCCCTGCACACGAGCACAGCCGTCCTGCTGCTCATCCTTCCCCTTCCACCTCCAACAAACGGCCCCGTGGTGCTGAGCCCGACATTCCCCACGGAGCTGCCCACCTGGGAGAGTGTCCGTGCTACACGAGAGCCAGAGACAACTTCCATCCTCGCTCAAAAACATTCAGCAGAAGGAAATTCACCATTTTGTGCACACACACAGAGCCACAGACATGCAGCTCCACCTTTGAGAACAAAGGTTTAAAGATGAGACCATGAAGCCACTCATGGGTAACGTTATTTTGCTTTTTGCTGCACAACTCAGCGTGCTCTTCCAAGCTCCAGATCATTCCCATAATTGGGATTCTGGCTCTGGTGCAAACTCGGCTGACCTTGGGCTCGCCCTTCCCGCACCTCCGGCTGCCACGCGTCGCGGGGAGGTGACAACCCTCATCTCTCACACCTGCCTGTCTGTCCTGGTCTAGACACCACACGCAGCTTGGAGCAGGGGACGGTCTGGGAACAGACCTGCTCGACACTCAGCACCCCGGGTGGCACCAAGCACAGCTGCAGCCTTGGACGACTGAGAGAAAAACAAAATAACCACAAAAACCTCACCAGAGAGAACTCAGAGACCTTCCCCCAAGAGGTGCTTCTTGGGGGAAGAAGATAAAAATTGAAATTTTTCTGGACTTTCCCAATAACCAAGTCGTGTCAGCTGGAATGAGACATCTAGACATCTCTCCCTGTTATTTCTCACCTCCTGCTAATTTTCAGAACAACCTGGAGTAAATTTGATGGCCTTCCCACTGCTGTGCACAGGATTAAACCCCATTTTCTCCTCCTCTTCCTCCTCCCTCTGGTTTCTGGGCTGGAGCTTTCTGCTGTTCTAGTGGAACTCCATCTCCCTTTTCCACAACTGCTGATGGAGACAACTCCCAGTTGGAGAACAAGCCCAAGGTATCCAGAGCCCCAGCCCTGGGCAGTTGTGCTTTCAACTCCTGTCCAGGAAGGAGGGGTTGGGGTCCAGCCATGCTCCCAGGGTTTGTCTGCTGCTTCAGGGAGCAGTTTTACACACAGGTGCTGCTGTGGTCTGCCTGGACATGGAGATCCATGCCCTGCACTGGAGCTGGGGGACGGGAGCGTGGAGCAGCGAGGGACAGCCAGAGGAGCAGCTCTGTCACCCCAGGGGACACGGAGATAAAAGGGGGAGCAGAAGGTAGGAAGGGTGGGAGAATCGGTGGGAATGAGAAGACATCAGCAGGGAAAATGGCACAGAGAGGGATTCTTGGGGCTGACGTGTGCTGGGCCAGGAGTTGGACTTTGATGATCCTTGTGGGCCCCTTCCAAGTCAGGCTATTCCACGATTCTGTGCAAGAGAACTGGAGCAAGCTGGAGAGGAGGGAGGCGCTCGGAGCCAGAGCAAGGAAGTGAAGATTAGATGGAGGAGACAAACCACAGAGCAGATGAAAACAAGAGAGAGCAGCCGAGTTTGAGACAGATGGAGAGTGGGGAGCAAGGATGATGCGCTGTTTGGAACAGGTCTGTGCTCCACAGCAGCGGCGTTCGGGAGCGGGGGAGCTGCAGACAGGGGTACAGAGCTCCAGAATTCACATTTTTCTTCAGGACAAGTGAGAAAGCTGCAAACTGGGAGAAGGACTGGGGAGGAGTCTCTATGGAGACACTCCACAGGATTGAGGACACCCTTTGGAGAGGTCCTGCAGAGGGACCTCATGAAATCCAGGGTTTTACTGACAGATTTTGCACTTTTTCTTTCTGAGGGCTGTTTCTCAGTGCCTCACAAATAAAATTAAAATGAGGGTTTTCTGACAGAACAAACAAACAGGGAGTGAATTATATTCCATTTCCCCGTCAATAACTTCTCCCCAACCCAGTTGTCTTATCATCATAAAAAGTCCATTAAGCAGTAATTGGGGAGGCAGGAGAAGGCAGGGCTGGTCTGGGGAACAGGAGCACGCTCGCTCCCCAACTGGCCTTTTCTGGGAAGGCAGACAGGATAATTATAGGCTTCAGATGGAGACTTCCTCTTACTGTCAGCAGCTCTTGGCTCTCTTCAGGGAGATGGGACTGGCAAGGTTGGGCAGAGGAGGGTAAAAAAAAGAAGATTGAGGATGTTTTTTTTAGAAGTGAAATGCTTCCACCTGGCTATTCCCCTGCTGCTGAGCCACCAAAGCCCTTACCTGACTCAGAAAAGCTGGGTTACCACAGGATGCAGCCTGTTCCCCTGCAGGCAGGGGGAATGTCACCTGGAGGATCACCCCCTCTCCTTTCCTGCAAAGCCCCAGAGGAGGAAGGAAAGCAGAGAAGGATGGCACCAGCACAGGAGTTAACACACGCAGAAATGGGTGAGGAAGATGAAGAATTAGTTTAATACACCTTTACTACACAAGTCCAACAGCCCCAACCCCTGTGCCAGCTCCCCCCTCTCCCCTTGGCCAGGCTGAGGCAGCACATGCCATCCTCACCACGAGGATGGTAATTTGTGGATCTGGCACATCCATACAGCCTTCAAGCTCCTGTTTGCAGCGCACTGGGATCCAGACCCTTTGGAAGGGAGGGACGAGCCTGCAGCACTGAGGCAGGAGGAGACTGAGGCTACCAAAAATCTGTTCCCAGTTCTGACATGCAAGGTGAGAAAAACCACGTTATCCTGCCTGCTGGAGGGGAAGCATAATCCTTCCTTCTGGTCTGCTTAAACTGCTGGTTTTCAGGGATGGGGCCGTTCCTTATCACATGGGAGCAGCAGCTGGGATGAAGTCATCCTGTTCTGACAGGACCCCTCCAGGCTACCATTGCACATCCCTATGCATGGAAAGGATCCACCTCTCTCCATGGCAAAAAGGATGAGTCCCAGCTGCAGTGACTGGCACCTTGATACAGCCCAGGAGAACATTCTTCCAGCTGTGATTTATGCAAAGGGTCAGGGCACGTGCAGTGATACACACACAGGATGCAAACTGCTGGGTGGGACAGCACAGGGAGCTGTGTGGCCGTTCCACAAAGATCCTCCTCCCATGCCTCAGCTTCCCCACCTCCCTTCCCTCACCCATCCCACTGGGGAGCACAGAGGGTGCCCCAGCTGCTGATCTCTGCTTCCACCCTCTCCTGGCACTGACGAACCCGAGGGCCGAGGAGTAACTTGGTGGGAATGCAGGTGGGCCTCTGGCCAGGATCCTCCTTCACCTGCTGGCACTGCCAGGAGAAAGTTGCTGCTTGTGAGCAGCAGGAGCTGAAGAAGATGAGCACTGCTGTAATGGAGGATGGCAGCCCAGGATTCACAGAACTCACAGAATCACCGGGTTGGAAGAGACCTTAAAGATCATTGAGTCCAACCCAGCCCAAACACCTCAACTAAACCCTGGCACCCAGTGCCACATCCAGGCTTTGTTAAACACATCCAGGGATGGTGACTCTACCACCTCCCTGAGCAGCCATTCCAGAACTTTATCACCCTTTCTGTAAAAACCTTCTTCCTAATATCCAACCCAAACTTCCCTTAATCAGGAAGCTCCAGCAAGCACAGGAGCACAGCAGCGTGGCCAGCCAGGACCCTGGGGATGCACGGGTGCTTTCCATCAGCTGGAACAACATCTCATCTCAGATCTGTCCACAAGTCCCATAACAAGGCATAACAACCCAGAGCAGAGCCAGAGACCCAAGGAGCTGTCCTGGCAACTTAATGAGGGCCCCTTGTCCATCAATGACAGCAATTCCAGGTTGTTAGCAAGCAGGAGCTTGAGGCAGGGAGCTCTGCCTGCCCTTGCCATATCGCTAAGACAGCTTCTCCTCCAGCCATGTCATCGATATTGGCACCCTGGAGCAGCCTGATTCACCACCCACCTAGAAAAGACCCAGCTAAAAAGGATTTGGCTCTTTGCTCCACCTCCACTGCTCTGTTTGAGTCACTAAAGAACCGGAGTCCACAGGGGATACCAGAACATGAAAAAGCATTTCCTACGGGACAAGCCTGCAAGAAGCAAAAGCTTAACGAGCCCAGATCCAGCTCCCAGGGGGCAATGCCATCTTAATCCAGCCCAGCTGTGGTCCTGTGCCACTGCAAAGTGACAGCAGAGTCAGCAGCAAGGGGAAAACAAACTGCTACAAGCTCCTGCAGCTCGTGGTCCTGCTGAGGGAGCGCAGAGCCAGACCCCAAGGATGGGATCAGGGAGATCAGCTCCACACCCTGGTCAGTGACACCCCACAGGGCTCTGCACACTGCAAACACCCAGCCAGACCCCAAGGATGGGATCAGCTCCACACCCTGGTCAGTGACACCCCACAGGGCTCTGCACACTGCAAACACCCAGGGAAATGCAGCTCAGCAGGGGCTGCATGCACGAGATGCTGACCCCAGCCAAGATCAGGCAGCTCACACGGGCACGTGGGGATCTTTTGGGGATGAAAGGCACACCAGGCAAATAAAATATGTCTGATAAAGCTCTGCTCTCTTACTCTGTAAATAAAAGCTGTATTACTTCCACTTACTGCTTCTTTCCTTCAGGCAAGAGAAGGAGGCTCTGTCTCCAGGAACAGGTGCAATTCCTAGAGCCCAGAATTCGGGGTGTTCTCAAAAGATCATTACACCATTCCTATCTGACCTCTGGTGAGAGACTTCAGCTCATATTTTCCAAGGAACAAAAGGAGATTCTGGATATACAAGCTTGAAACACCTGGGTCTAAACAGTGAGCCTGCACTGCTTATTGAAACTGGGATGTCGAGGATCTTGGGACAGGAGATCTCAAAAATGAGAAACCAAGAGCTAATAAGGCCATGACTAATGGATGAGCACAGCCTCTAACAGTGGTGAACTTTGACTCTGAACCACACTACTCATCATTCGGATTTGTAGTGGGAACATCAACACAAAAGAATCCAAAAAAAAAGGAGACTTCAACAACAGTGCTGAGAACTGACAGCAGTGGAAGTGTGATGAATTCAGCTTTGGGACACTTGAGACCCAGCGAGCCAGAAAAACAGGGCAAGATGGTAATGAGAGGGAAATAGAAACATGGAAAAGCAGCAGCTACGCCTTCAATTCTTCTGTCAAAGACAGTAATTGAGGAAGGTGAGCTTTTCTGGAGTAGGACAGTCCCTGTTCATGTTTGACACCTGTCAAGGGATGGCTTCTTACCAGAAGGCTGTCCTGCAGCCCTTCCAGACACCAGGAAGAAGATCCCTCTCCCTTTCATTGCCTCAAGTGGCAGCTACTAGAATTAATCACAATTAGCAGATCCTAGAAGAAAAGGGGTGTATCATAGTACTCATACAGAAAAAAAAATCCCCCACAAACGCCCTCAAAAGCAAGCAGATCCTCCCCAAACAGACAGACAAAGGAAAATGAGAGCTGGAGGATCTTCCTGGCTCCCTGGGAGATCACTGGAGCCAGTCTCAAGGTGATCTTTAAGAGCTGAACTGAAAAAAACCTTACACCATCTTTTCAGAAATTCATCCCAACAAATCAAAGTCCAGGCTAAAGATTTGTAAATGTCGGCACTCCTAGCAGCATGCTCAGACTAATTTATGAATAAATCCATGGATTCCAACAGAGGTGAGGGAGGATGAGGACACAGTCAAATTAATTTGACTTTATTAATTAAAAAAACCACCAAGTTTCATCATCCCACCACTCTTTAGAGGTTGTGTGAGAGTGGGGGGAGCTATGCTCATTAATTATGCAAAAAATGCAAAACTATCATCCTCTGAATGAGTTTAAAATAAGGAGAAACCCTTTCAGAATGGGGAGAAATTACTCCCCAAGGCAGCTGAAATTTCTCTTGCAACTTCAAAGGACAATAAATTATTCAAATCACTCGCGCCACTCGCACGCTCTCTCACTCTCTCCCCTTCTCAATTTTATGCTCCTGAGTCAATTAAAGATTTGGAAGACTCAGAGAAACTTTGTAGAATGCTAAACCAGTTGCAGTTCCTTCTATTTATTTTTTTTTCCTTCTTTAAAGCTTTGCTTTTCCTCTCGGCCTCAAAAGGAAACAGAAATGACTCCGTGCATTGCAGATGAAACGAGCGGCGCTGGTTTCCACCACGCTTGCATGGAGCGTTTCATGTCTGCAACCACCAGGATGGGACATGCTCAGGGTTCTCTATGCAACGATTCTGTGAAAACAGGTCAGCCCAGAGTCCCTCCTGTCAACGCTTTAAATCATTCATCCCAATATCCCCTTTCAAAGTCAAAGCAGCAGACATCCAAAATCTATTTATACTGCGCTCTCCTGGCGCTCCTCGGGCCTGGGCGAGCTCTGATCGCTGCCACATCCCTGGGCTCTGCTGCCAAACCCCACAGGGCTGCTCAGGGTCTGCAGGAGCACAACCCAGGCTGCTGTAACCAAACCAGGGCTGGGGCTGATCACACTGGACAACAACACGCTCAAAAAAGCAAATCGAGGCAAGCAAAAGGAGGGTTGGGAAGGTGCAGTCACAGAGTGAGGATGATCCCGACTCCCTGGCCTGCAGCCCGTACCCTGGTTACCTCCTTGCACACAGCAGATGGTGTAAAACGTGACTATTTTCATGAACTTTAACAATCCCCAAAAAATGAAAGGCAGCTGCAGTGCACAGAACATCACAGCTTTCTAAGGTGGGAACTGGGACCAATTATGTTGCAAGAGAACATCCTTGACTGGAGGGGAAGAGTGGCACAGAGTAAATAAAACTGTTCTTGAGAGATTGTGTCTCACAGGCCAGCTCGAGCCCAGATTCCATCCCACGCATGGAGGAACGACATTCCTCTGGTCGGGCGTCCTTGAAAAACACTCTGCTTGCCTTCTAAGAATAATATTGGGCTTGCCAGGCCACAAAAAGGAGGAATCCCTCACAGATTCCCTTCAGTGGCCCAGGAGATTCATACTGAGTTGGTCTTGAAAAGACACAAGCACAGAGAGCCTGCCAGACAGAAGAAAAGCCAACGTGACCCAGGGCCTGGGAGAGACTCTGGAAAGATCCTGTCCTTCCTGGCAGCAAGGGCAAGAAGTGCTGGTGTGAAAAGGACAGCCAAGGGGAAGAGTCCTAAAGGAAGAAGTCCTGGCTTCTTGGCAAAGCCTGACACAGAGGAACAGCCCCAGTTTTGGCATCCAGGTATGAAGACAGACGTTTCCTCCATCCCAATCCTCTGCAGGTGACATTTTCACACAAGCCACTTGTTTACACAACAAACAGATGCTCTTTTCCCCTAACTTAGCCATCTAATGAAGCTGAGCAGAAAGAGCCTCTGGCTGGGAAAAGATCCTTCACCAGGAGACACCCATGGCTGGGTCCCAAACACCGTGGCTGCTGCTGTCCCCAGGTGCTCCTCAGCAGAGATTAATCTAATGAGCACTCCCAGCGTGGGGCACAGCTGAGACCTGGGAAGTGACAGCCCCCTCTGCCCCCAAGGAAGCTCTTTCAACACATGATTTATTTCCTCTCTGGGTCCTACAGAAGACAGAAACTTTCCAATTTGAGTTATCTTAAAAAAAAAAAAAAAAAAAAAAAAGGAAAAAAGAAAAAGAGATACATCACTTGATACAGTCAGGCAAGGTTTAATTTAATCAGGCACTTAAACAAGGTGACATAGAAGCTTAATTCAGTGTCCTTGAGTGAGACAATAACCAGTCCAGAACCCTGAGCAAGATCACAGCTGGCACATGGAGAAGGCAGAGAAGGAAAGGGCAGTGCAGCAAGAAGGACAGGGAGGTGTCCCCTGCCTACAAAGGCAACTGGTGCACAGGGAACAGGAGCAGCAGGTGGATCTGGGCAGGGAAGCAGTGATCTCTACCCTTCCAGGATTCAGCTGTCTCCTCTCTCAGACTCCACTCACTGCAGGGACAACGTGCAACTGAAAACTCCACCATGCTCCAATCGACCACAAAACCTCCTCTATGCTCCCACCTTAAATTTGTAAATTCTGCTCCCACTCCAGCCCACCCCCAAGGGGGAAAAGCTTTTCTGCAGCATCTCCCTGGCTCCTCAGCCCCTGCAGTTCCCTGTCCACAAACAATCAGGGTCTGTGACCCAACCTGTGGGACAGCTCAGCCTCACCACACTGAGCCACCTTCCCTCTCCTGAGCCAGCACTGCTGGGCTGTCCTGGATCCATCTCCAACACTTCAAACTGGAGCAGCTTTCCCCCAGCACGGAGAGATTTCCTCCCCACTGATGTCAACTTAACGTGTCTATCAAGTCCTCAGATGGAGCCTCCTTGATTTTTACTCCCATCTTACCTGACAAGTGCTGTCTTGGCCAACAGCAGATCAAAGCCTGGGCCTCCAGAGCTAAAAGCTGCGAGCTGTGCAGCAGGGGCTAATCCTGTTGGGAGGGACTGTTCAGGAGAGGAGGCAGAAACATCTGTAAGTGGTGGGATCTTGTGGCAGCACATTTCTCTCTCTCTCAGGATTTTTCATAGAGGTGCACAGAGAGAAAGAAGGAGAAAACAATTCCTATTCCTGCTCCGTGTTTTTCTCATGTGGAATGTGTTTGGAGAATTGTTTACCTGGGGTGATTGCTTGGTTGGATTCTGGTGAGGATTGTTTGAGCCTGGTGGCCAATCCAATCTACCTGTGGCTGGACTCTCCAGAACAGGGTTACAAGTTGTTAGTAGTTAGATATGATAGAGAAATTAGGTTTGTAGTTTTAGTATCTTCCTTTATATAGTATATTAATGTATTATGGCATAGTTATAATAAAGAAATCATTCAGCCTTCTGAACTGGAGTCAGACATCATTTCTACCCGTTGGATTCACCTGCATTTTACAATAGGATCTGGATCTCAGTGAGCCAAGCCGTGCTGCCAACCACCAGCTCCTGCCCCTGCTGGCACAGAGCACACACCTTCCATGCCACACACCTTTAACAGGGCACCAGCTCCCCAAAACACACCTGGACATGGACCTAGAGGAGCCCCACTGCCATCCCATCACAGGCTTTCCATCATCTCCCTGAGTCCCACGTGGTGCCAACCTGGCTGCTGTCTCTGCTGGCCCCAGGGATGCTCACGGAGCACGAGAGCCCCCCTCACATGCACCTCCCGTGAATTACTGTGTTCTGCAAATTAATGATGGAGCAAGGGCAATTAAAAGGGAAGAAAGCCATGGTAATGCATCATAAAAGGGGCTTTATTCTTTTATTTTGTCAATTGCAATTTAGATTTAATTATTTATGGTAATACTTCAGAGTGTGCTAGTAAGGGTTCTATACCGTGATTTATAAAAGGAAGGAAATGTAAGTAATAAGTAATGTTCCCTGCCCTTAAATCTTTGCTGGGGTGGAGAGAGCCACGCATCAGCCTTCTGTGTATGCAAAGTGCCAATTAGCAAAGTGCTATTGTAAAACACAAAGGTTTAATCAATGAGAAAAATCCACTTGAAAACAGCGAGCATGCTGATTCCAGTCAGAAAAATGGCCACATTTCCATGCAGTAAATGGCTTTTTATGTGCCACTGAGGAGCACTTGGAGCAGGCACGTGGTTCCTTCGGGTGGCAGAGGAGGGCAGGGGGACCTGACCACTGCCCTTGGCCAAAAGCAGCTGTGCCCTGCACACCTGGGCAGGAACAGCTCCAGCTACAAGAGGCTGGCTCTGTGCACACACAGAATGAGGTGTTTCAGGGTGCTCACCACAGAGGCTTGATGGCTCAGGCTGGGTGTGTGAACAGGAAACAGCAAGGCTTGGTGCTGTGCCCAGGTCCATCAGCAATTTGGGAGCTATTCCTCTCCCAGGACTCATCTCCAGGCCTCATCTGTCTCTGCTGCCTGGTTTCCTCTCAGCTCCAAGGGGCACATTTGGCTGTGCAGCTCCTGGGGAGGCCTCCCCTAACTTCCTGCAGCCATGCCAATTCAGGGTACTCACACAAACAGCAGAATCCTTAAGAAAAGGCTAATACTTTCCATTTAATGACACCACTGAAAATAATCATGGAATTAGTAATTTCCACTTCCATGGCTGCCTTTGACCATATGGAAGAAACAAAGAAAATGTCCATATTCAACCAAAGAAAAAGAAAGAACATGTCTGTGTCACACCTTTCAATTATTGTTCTCTTCAGCTTCCCAAGGAGGAACAGCAGGCAGAAAGTAGTGTGGTGCTTTGGATTTTTAATTTAAATGGCAGTTTCCTTTAAATAGAATACTCCTGCCACAGAAAGATTTAAATCACTGACTGAGATCAATTAGCCTCGGAAACAAGGGAAGTATTTTAATGGTCCTTTGATTGCAGAGGCCACAGCTCCCCCAGAGCTGCACTGGGAGAGGAGGCAAGTCCAGCTCAGCCCAGGCTCTGCTGCACTGGGATCTGCTCCCTGCGAAGCTGGGAGGTGATGTCCTCCAAAAGCCACAGTCCCAGGGGTTTCCCATCTCCAGCATGGGCTTCCCATCGCAGGAGGGGCAGCAGCACCGTGTGCCGGGGGGCTGCAGGGGCTGGGGTGAATTAGGGCAGGAAACGGGGTCAGCACCGTGGCCAAATGGAAGCTGGCCAGGGGATTACGGGAATGTGACAGAGCCCGGGGCCATCTGATGGGAGAGGACATTGTCAGAAGGGTGACAGCTCCTCACACAGGCTCTGCAGCTGTGACAGACAAAGCTGCTTGCTGTTTGCAGGGCTCAGTGGGGAGCAGCACGACCAGCTCGGGTGCTGCTGGCTGGAATGGGATCACCCAGGATTTAGGAGCCCCTCCAAAGCCAGGAACCATCAACTCACTGCCCACTCATCCTCACCAGGCTGAGAGCAACAGCTCTCAGCTGGTACCAGGCAGCATCCCCACAGGCACAGGGCAGGGAGCTGCTGGCATGCTCCACAGGTCAAGAGAAGAGACAACACCTGGCCCAACATCTGCACAGCAAGCAGGTAAGAGCAGCCCCGTCCCAGAAACCTGCAAAGTTCCTGCACGGACATCTGTGAGCAGCCAGAGGGGAAAAAAAGCACAAACCCTCACAGTTCAGGATCCAAGGACACTGCAGAACTACAGGAGAGAGAAACTTGGCTGCAAGCAGCAAGGTGTCTGCAGAGCAGTGGCAGATTTCAGCAGGGCTCAGGCCACTCTGCTGGTGCATTCTGTGTCTGACCAGCACCAGCCCTTCCTGAGGGCACATTTCCCCCAAAAGGGCTCCATAGCAGTCAGACAGCACATGGGATCTGCCAGCTCTGCTGGAATCTCTGAGCAAACCTCACCCCAAAGATGAGGGACAGACAAGATGTTCATTCCTTCCAGGAAAATGAAAACCACAAGAGAACTGAGGTCACACAGCTGTGATTTGGAGAAGTCTTGATTCTGCCATGTCCCTCTCAGCACTCAGCACACAGGCCTTGTTGTACACTCAAAATTCAAATGGACCAATTTTACTCAGGTATCACTGGGGATGAATCAAGGCTCTCCTTATACAGAGAGGCTGTAGTGCTGCAGAACACCTGAGCTCTCCCTCCATGCCTGCAGAGCTTTGCAAACTGATTTTGCCAGGCATTGTTACAGGAAACCAGTGGCAAGAACAAGACCCCGGAGCCCTGACTCCAGATTTCCACTGATTCCCCACTCCTGACTCCACTGCACGAAGAGCCAGGAATGGAGATTCCCAGTGCCCAATTTCACAAGCCAACAAAGCCACCCTGAGCCCACAAAGCAGCACCCACTGACTCTGGGTGCTCATAAAGACCCTGCATAGCATCAGCTCCAAAGGATAAATCCTTGGGCAAAAGGCTCGTGGCAGTTCCCTGCCAGACTCTGCAGTGCTGCTGCCACTCCAGACAGCTGGGGCTGAAGCTGTGGGTCTCTTTCTGGACACCAGTGGTACCATCTGAGGGGCAGACTGACCCACAGCCAACACTTCACCCAATCATGACCCTCCCGGAGCCCAGCTCACTTGCCAGGCTTATGAAACGAAAAAGAATAAAACACAACATCAGCTTTCAGTGTTTCTCTCTGCAAAGAGGGATTAAGCATGAACCCAGCAAAGCTCAGAGAGAGGCAAGGGCAAACACATCCCCACTGGCCCACTGCAGAGAGGACAGAGAGCACCGTTCCAAAAACATCTCCCAGCAACAAAAGGTCGCGGATCCATTCAATCCCCGTCGTCGTAATAAACCCTGATAACGAAGTGTTTACGTGAAAAGCTGTCAAGGGCTACGCTGACCAGAGCAGCCCTCTCACCAGCTTCAAGCAGCTTTGCTGGGGAGGAAAAAAACCCTCATAATTCAATCAGCTTGGAAAAGTCTATTCCCCACTGATCCCAAGCGATCAGCCTTCATGTCGAAGGAACATTACATTCAAGTCGCTGAAGATTTTCACTTCTTTTTTTTTTCCTTCCCCTTTTCATTTTTTAAAGCAGGAATTGAAAGGCAGCAAAGATAAAAACTGTGTTGAACTGAAACTGGTTCACTCAGGGGAAGGAGAAACATAATACTCTTTCTTGAAATGCTGTTTGGAATCCAGCCCCAGAAAGTAACCTGACAATGGTCACCAGTGTCTGACAGATCCTGAAAGGCAGGAGCAGGAGAGGACAATATGGGCGAGCTGGGTGGAGATGGGGTTGGGAGAAGGTGGGGTAAGGCTCTGGCAAGAGCTGTCAGGCGGATTCCCTCCTTCTCCCCAGCTCTTTGGCAGCCTTGGAGGCAACCTGAAACTCAAAGCAGGCTGTGAGGACCCAGCTGCCCTGTGTCCCTCCAAGGCGGGGCTGGGAACAAGAGGAAGGCACTGGTGGAAAGTTAAGGACGTGGGGAAATGAAACACTCAATCAGCTATTGAGCTTCACTTGTTCAACGATGAAAAGGGTGAAAAAAGGAGCAGGGGGACAGCAGAGTCACTCACTTTCAGCAAGGCAGTCCATCAGCAGCACGGAGAGGACGTTGACGAGGGAGACCAGCGAAGACATTCCAGGGCTGGGAAGGATCCTCATCCTCTGCAAAGGCCTTCGGCCCCAGCCGGGAAGGCTCCGGCTCAGCAGGAACTGCAGCGTCTGCCCAGCCTTGTCAGCACCTGTGGAGCACAGAGGAACAGCTCTGAGGGGCAGGGGATGAGCAGAGCCCGAGTGGTCCCTGCAGGGACACGGGGCACCTTCCCCAGGGTGGCACTGAGGGGTGGCACTGAGCACCCGCCGGGCTCCACAGGCAGATCCCAGCCCCACGGGGTGAGCCCAGCTCCATGGGCACATCCCAGCCCCATGGGGAGAGCCCAGCTCCATGGGGTGAGCCCAGCTCCATGGGCAGATTCCAGTCCCACAGGCAGATCCCAGCTCCATGGGCAGATCCCAGCCCCATGGGGAGAGCCCAGCTCCATGGGCACATCCCAGCTCCATGGGCTGAGCCCAGCCCCACAGGCAGATCCCAGCTCCGTGGGGTGAGCCCAGCTCCATGGGCACATCCCAACTCCACAGGCAGATCCCAGCCCCACGGGCAGAGCCCAGCTCCATGGGCACATCCCAACTCCACAGGCAGATCCCAGCCCCACGGGCAGAGCCCAGCCCCACGGGCAGAGCCCAGCCCCATGGGGAGAGCCCAGCTCCATGGGCACATCCCAGCTCCATGGGCTGAGCCCAGCCCCACAGGCAGATCCCAGCTCCGTGGGGTGAGCCCAGCTCCATGGGCACATCCCAACTCCACAGGCAGATCCCAGCCCCACGGGCAGAGCCCAGCTCCATGGGCACATCCCAGCTCCATAGGCAGATTCCAGCTCCGTGGGCAGAGCCCAGCTCCACGGGGTGAGCCCAGCCCCAGTTTGAAGTTTAACCCATTGGGTTCTCTCCCTCCCCAGCACAGGAGAGGCCGAGCAGCACCGAGCAGTGAGGTGGGAAGGGATCTGACCCGACAGGGCCCAAGGACCCTCTGAAAGGGTGATTTTTCCACAAAAGCACAGCATGAGGAAACAACACATGAAAAACCCAGCAAGGAAGGAAACAAATCCCCCCCGAAGAGGGCAGATGAAACAGGAGATGCCTTTGCTGGGTCCCCTTTTGTCTGCTGAGGATCTGTGTGGTTCGGGGAGGGATCCTCCTGCCCAGGCAGGCTGTGATCCCCCAACACAGCAGCCCTGACCCTGAGCCAGGTGTCACTGTGGGTGTCCCAGAGCCTCTCTTGCACAGGAAACACACAATGGAAAGGCTCCAGCCAGGCTGGGGTTGCAGCAGCTACTCTGCATGCCTGAGAGCCTCTGCCCCACTCGGTGCCTCAGTTTCCCCACTTGCACCACACAGAGGAACTGTGTTACTGAGCTACACAAAACTGGAAGAGAGAATACCTGGAGCAGGGGGTGCCACAGCTGATCCTGATGGATCAAGCAAACGCAGCCTCCACAGGAGGTGGGAGAGATTTTCTCCTGCCCAGTTCTGCCCTGGACGTGGCAGAACGTGACAGCAGGACAGAAGCAGCAGATCAGCAGGGCTGTGGCAGGGCAGATCCAGCTCAGCACCAGCCTGCTCCCCTCACCCTGCCAGCACATTTCCATGGAGACAACTCCTGGCTCCGAACGGAGCTCCCTGCTTACAGCTTTATCCTGATCCCTGTGCAAAGCTGGAATGGCATTAAGGCAGCTGAATTCTAAGCCACCACCCCAGTCCTGTGTGTCAATACTGGTAAACGCTTCCCTCACTCACAGAGGTGAGATTTGCCCCAGAAGGGCTGAAAATAGAGTGAAAGCTGCAGCCACAACCTCCTCGCAGGGTCGGCAGCTCAGAGGTTTCCCATCAGCCAGACTCTGAGCACGGGGATAAAGGGCCAGAGCTGTGCAAGGATGCTCTCAGATCTGACAGATTCCTTCCCGCTATCGTTACTCCAATTAGAAATCAAACCCAGGGTTTATCACCTTTTGGAGGAAAGCCAGGTAGGAGATATTGCACAATGATCAAAGGCTTTGGAAGGACTAAGGGGATGGTGAGGCTGTTTAAGCTTTCTGACACACATCAGGGTGGGACACTGTCGGGACAGGCAGCGTGAAGGGGCATTTTAATCTTTTTCTGCCCCATTAACTCTCCAAGGCTGAACCGTGCAGAATTAAAAGAAAAGCCAGGATAAACAAGAAGTCCCCCATATGTACTCAGCCCTAAAGAACAACTTTTCAGAGAGAAGCTTTGGACTTGCACTTTGAGGATTACAAAGCCTCTGCTGTGTGCTCTGTGCTAGCCCAGATCCACCGTGCTCTGTGCCGGCTCACGAAAAACGAGCATAAATACTGAAACAAAAAAGAGAAAAAAAAAAAACTCTGAGTCCTATCACTGGGAATCTCTTCAAATGTTTGTTCTAGACACACTTAGAGAAACACAGAGAGGCTCCAGCCAGCCCTAGCTCGGGATTCACAGGGTTCCAGGGCACAGAACAACACGTTGGGGTTTCTTTTGTTGCTGTCAGGGGCGAGCAGAGAGTGGGAACATCGTGAATAGCTGTGATGGGAACTGTTAATTAAACTGGGGATGTGGCATCGATGCCAGCCCAGCAAATGGAGCTGTGCTGCAGCTCCCTGGCTCTCCCTTCTTCCTCCTTCAGTCACGCAGCTCCCCGTTCCCACCAGCACGGCTGGCGTTGGAGAGAGCAAGAATGCACCCGACTATTTTAGGTGCCTATATTAAAATAAAATCCAACAAACCACGCTGGCTCAGCCACCATTTCAGAAAGTCTTCTTTTTCTTTATCAGAGCAGTATATCCACCCCCGCCAGCGCCAGAAATGCCACCAAACATCTCCTTGAGCCTCGTGTGCTCCCCAAACACGGCACCAGTGATCTTCCACAGCTGAGAGCAGCCAAGAGCCTGCCCTGCTCCCTGAAGAACGTCCCCAAAGTCCCCCCAGGATGGAGCTGAAGGCAGGGGAATGAATGTCAGGGAAATGTTGTGCCTCCTCCACACCCAGCACGGCTTTTCCTGCCTTATAATGGGCTCTGATGGAGAAGGTCTGGAAAAGGGGATACAGCAACAGCTCCAAGATTAGAGGAGGAGATGCCAGAGGGTGACACTTCTGCTCCGGTGCTAATGTGCTTCCCGAGCCCTTGACGGAGACAGAAAGTGCTGGCAGAGATATTAGGACATGCCAGCTTCAATCCAGCAAGTCATCCTTCAGAGCAGGTACATCACTGCTGTCCCCCCCCGGGTATGGGATGTGGGATCAGGACAGCAGGATGTGCACCCACCTGGCTCCCCTGTGCATGTGAGGACAGGCTGGGGCAGGGTTAGCTCTGCTTCCTGGCAATAGGAGCAGACTCATCCCCTGCACAATTCCTGCCTCCAGTGCAGGGGATGAGTCTGTTCTGAGTTCTGAGTCGCCCTGCTGGAACCCAGCTGCCACACAAGGAGGCTGAAATCCAGTGGGAATTGCTCTGGAGAAAGCTCAAATCCCAAGGGCTCTGCCACCCATCCTCTCCCCTCCTCAGGGCACAGCTTACCTCGTCTGTGCTCTCTGGAGCAGGTTTGCTCACCCCTGCCTGTGTCTGAGCACCCAGCCAAGCTCCTGTCTGTGCTCTCTTACCTTCTCTGTGCTCTCTGGAGCAGGTTTGCTCACCCCTGCCTGCCTCTGAGCACCCAGCCAAGCTCCTGGCACCAGCCAAGCCAACATAATGGCACTTTTCCTGTGCTGCTCCACGGACCTGCAAACCCTCACTAAATTCTCTGGCACAGGATCCCCTGCAACACAAGCAAACCACCTAATAGACCTCAATCCTTGCTAAAGAATGCAATTAAGTGAAGCCGTGGCCCCCAGTGGGGTCAGATTTGTGCTAGATACGGTCACATTTCAGGAATAAGATTAATTCTTACAGTAAAAGAGCTCCTGTAAGACATTCATTCTTGTGTGCTGCCTAATCTCCAGCTCTAAGCAAGGCCATGTGTGCAGCTTGTAAGCACCAAGCACGGGGTCCTGCAGAGCATTATTAAAAATAATAAAACTGAGAAGTGTTTGCAAGGAGCAGCTTCCCAGGGCAGCTCCTGCAGCTGGGACTGAGCCAGGGACCCAGGGGAGCGAGGCACAGAGGGTGAAATGCTCTGAAGCACCTACATTTCTTAAGAGCTTAAGTTCCCCTGGGAGTCAAAGGGACTTAACCTAAGCTGCTAAGGTGCTTTTGAAGATTTTCCCCCCAGCAACTCCCATTTCAGAGGGTGCTGGACACCTAACTCCCTTAAGCTGCTTTGGGTATCGAGGGGATACAAGAGGAGGGGTTTGGCTACCTTGGTCCTCACTGCTTAAAGAGGGAAATGCTGCTAAAAGCCAGTGTGTGCACAGTGACAGGCACTGGGATGGGTCAGAACTGTGCAAGGATTTTCACAGAAACACAGAAAGCTTTGGGTTGCAAGGGACATTAAAGATCATGTCATTCCAACCTGTCAATGCCAGGGACACCTTCCTCTAGACCAGGCTGCTCAGAGCCCTGTCCAGCATGGCCTTGAACAGTCCCAGGGATGGGGCATCCAAAGCCTCTCTGGGCAACATTTTGCCATATGTTACTTGTTCTTAGCCCCCACGGAGCTGGTAATTGAAACATTTGCTCTGTGTTTGAAAAAAATCCAGGAGGGAGGAACCATGCATTCATTTCAGATTCATTACAATATGACAACTTGGAAAAATAAATCAAAAAAAAAAAAAAAAAAAACAACCCCAAAAAAAAAAAGCACTTGGGCTTCTTTTGTGTTTCACCTGCCTGTGAAAAGGAGAAGGGCGATTTTAAAGAAATTCTCTGCAAAAAGTTCCAGTAGGATCTGGGAGATGATTAAATATCTTCATTTTCAGCAGCTGCTGTGGGAGAATTGCTCCCATTAGACACATCAATGGAAGCAAACACCTTGCAGGCAGAGGGCTGCACTGAGGGCTCTTCCTTCCAGCAGCACCAGCTTCGTTTGTGCTGCGTATTAACAGAGGTCAGTGGGTCACTTCATTTCCTCCCAGCAACCTCTTTAAAGAGAGAAAGAAAAGCTTTTAGCACAACCACCAGCTCATTTGTCACCTCCCCTGAGGAGGGCAGAGATGAAATTTGAATTCACTACCCCACAATTCCAGCTTGCTCCTCTCCAACACCCTGGCCTTGGCAAGGCCAGCCTCAGCAGGGCTGGGCAGGGACCTGGCCCAGGAGCCCACCTGGGCACCTTCCCCGTTGGTGCTGGGCAATGAGGAGATGCCAAGGTGCAGAGCTGGCTCTGGAGCCCTGCACAGCCCACACCATGGAGTTCCAGGATGGTTTGGCCTGGAAAGGACCTCAGAGATGCCCTCCTTCCACCCCCCTTGCCACAGGCAGGGATGGCACTCACTGGGCCAGGGTAGGCAGGGCCCATCCAGCCTGGAACACTTCCAGGGATGGGGCAGCCACACTCAGGCTGCTTTAGGTGCCAGGCTCCAGTGGCTGTGCAGATCTCATAAGAGGCCTGATCCTGCCCCCTCAAAAAAAAAGGAGGTGATGGAGCATTTCCAAGTCAGTGCCTTCCACCCCAAAGCTGCTGGACACAGTTTCTCCTCTGGGCTTGAATGCAGCTCCCCAAGCCACTCCTGAAGGCAGGCCAGGGGTTTGGCAAACACAATTAGAGCAGGCAGCAGAGATCCTTCAGAGTGAAGCATGGCTGTTTATCTATCACGGAGTTACTTAGATCTTAAAAAAATATTTACAAGAAAGAGGCAGAGCATTATCTTCCATGGGGAAACAAACACAGATGGAGGGAAAAAAAAAAAAGAGCTTTGATCAGGACTGTCTCGGTCCTATTCGCTGCTTTTCATCCCCACATCTCCAAGTGCTTTAATATGACAGCATTATCCCTTTTTACAATGTGGGAAACCAGAGGAAGCTGCACACTAAGACAGCTCGCTGTGTTTGCACGCACACACACACACAGAGCCTTTTTCTCTCGCTCTTTTTTTCCCCCTGTGGCATTTCTGGTCCTCCCATGTGAGTGAAGTGCCCAGCACTGTCCCCAGGCAATGGGCACAAGGGGCATTTTGGGGCACAGCCGTGTGGGTGTTCCAAGAGATGCTGCTCCCTGCCCGGGGGTGTGACGGCACAGCGAGGGTTAAGCTGTGGTCACTGCAGCAGAAAGGAGCCAGGAGAGCTGGGGTTGGGCTGGGATGGTCAGGAGGAATTAATTTCCCCCCGCAGTGACAGCTGTGACAGGCAGTGATGTGTCAGGAGCGTTCAGCAGGTGCAGCCCAGCACGGACAGGGCACAGGGGCAGCGCCACCGCCGGGGGGACCAGCACGAGGAGGAGGAGGAGGAGGAGGAGGAGGAGGAAGCACAGTTCCCCTGGCTGCACCCTGCTGAGGAAGCCCATCCACACCCTGGGGGCTGTGGCCACAGCCCAGGGAGGACCCCAAAGGACCCCCATGCTGCAAGTCGAGACGGAGGCAACACCAGAACCACCAGAAATCCCAGGAGCATCCTCCTGGAGCAGTGCAGAGCAGGAGATGTGGCTTCTCTGCAGGGCTGGGCTCTCCTCCAGGATGCACAAAGGGAAGGATCTGACCCAGGACCCCACTCCCCCTCCCCTTCCCCTCGCTCCCACACAAACACTCCCCATCCTTCAGCATTTCCCAGCAAACCATCCCAATCTCCGCCGAGCGCCTGACGGCATCAGAAACCGTCAACTAAATTGCCTTGTGGCTCGGGGTAATACTTCACGTTTCTTTTTCCCTGCCTCTGAGCTTTATTTATTTATTTAGGAAGTCATTCATCATTAGGCCCAGCTCAGCTGCCTGACAGACTGGGAGCTCCTTGGGGCACAGGCTGCATCCCGTCTCCGTGCTCGCCACGCGCGCGCCGACGGCGCCGGTAAATAACCACCCGCCAGCCACGTCCTGCAGCACCCCCGGCTCTGCCAGGGCCTCCAACACCATCTTCTGACAGAAAGCAATGCTAAAACCACCAGCAGCCCCCTCCCAAAGCAGCTGCGCCCCAAGGCTGGCACCTGGGCTGATGGGTGGCACTGGGTTACTGCACCCAGCAGAGGGGAAAAAAGATAAAATCTCAGCAAAGAGCCCAAAGAGCTGCTTTAGCTGCCCACACCAACAAAAGTGCAACAGATTTTTCTCATGTCTGGAGTCCAAGCTAAGGAAAAGGCTTTTTCTGAGATCAAATGCAGGTTCTGATCAGCTCCACATTCCTGGGAGGAAAGGCTGCCTGGCCTCACATCTCTGCGTGTCCAACTAGGAACATATGAGAAAACCACTCAGCAATGAGGAACTGGTGCTTTCCTGGCTTGCAGCATGGCACGAAGATGACCTGAACCAGGAAGAGCCCATCCAGATGGCATCAGTCCCTCTGACCTGGCTAATCCCTCCAGCTTTGGCTTTCTGCTCCCTTCACACAGAAATTTGGATGCTGCTGCATCTTGTGACCTTCTCCAGCCTCCGAACCGCTCTGCCAGGTCTGCACAGGGACTCCCTTTGTGTTCAGCAGCAGGGAATGGCAGCCCCCTCCTCCACCCCAAAACTCCTGGGCAAGCAGGGGGGCAAAGCCCATTCCTGGGGCTGCTCCTCACTGACGGGAGCTCACCTGCTGATAGACACCTGCCTGGCCTTCCTCCAGCTCCTCAGCTCTCCTGCAGCCCTCTGGGGACTGGTTCCTCACAAAATAGGTGGTTCTTACCAAAAAGTCTTGGGCAAACCATCCCCTGGGGACAAGCAGTGGGTTCCCAGCCCCAGCAGGCAGGCCAGGAGCATGGGAGGCCAGTCCCTGCCCCACACAGATCCCTGCTCCAGTGTGCAGAGTGTGGCAACCTGCCCCCCTCCTGCTGGTGGCCAAGCAGAGCATCTCCCACCAGCCCGCAGCCCGAGCAGAAGGAAAAAAAAAGAGATGAAAAATCGAAAGGAAGGAAAAAAAAACCATTCAAGAAAGTTAATTAGGAACATGAGGGTGCTTTATCAGTTCCAGCTGTGAGTGCTGGATGGGTGTAGGATGTCACCAGCCCCTGCCAAGAACGACCTTCTCATTACTGGGACCGCCGGTCCATCGCCTCCTTTTGTTGTCTCCATCAGCTCCTGCTCCTCCTCTGAGCACACCCGGGCAGCCCCGGGGCACCTGGGCAGTGCCACCTGGGCAGGGCCACCTGGGCAACGTGGTGGCAATGGCACCTGGGCAATGGGGTGGCAGGGGCACCCTCCTGCTGCTCCCACCAGGGCATGGCCCCAGCGAGGGGAGCACCAGCCCCAGCTGCATCCAGATTTTGCATGGCTCATTTTGGTCCCCAGGTAGAAACAGTCCCCAGCAATAGGAGTTATGAGTGAAATAACCCCAAAAAATCCCCAAACTACACGCAGGCACACACCTCACACCGAAAGCAAAATATAAAACTCTCTCTAAAGGCAACAACCTGGAAGATTTAACCTGCCACAGACAAGGAACCTGCTCCCTTCCAGCCCACTGAACCCAGAGAGGCTTCCATGGAGGATGACAAAGTTGGATTTACACCAAGACAGAGGAAAAGTTAACTGCTTAGCATCTTTAGGGTCTCCCACACCTGGAATGCACAGGGACTGTCCCTCCTCTCTCATGAATTCCAGCCCAGGAACATCCCTACCCCACATACAGGCAAGCCAAGAGCCTTGGGAAACACAGAAGAAAATAAATAAATTTCCTTTTTACGGCCTGTAGACCTCATGGCCACTCCTGTCTGCACATGCCTGGGCTGGGAGATGCCGTGGGATTGCTGCAGTGCACTCTGCTCATCGGTGACAAACAAATGACAGGAAATAAAAGTAGTGAAGCAAACAAAGCAAAGTTTCTCCTAATTGCTATTTGATGCTAAATGAAAATCGTTGTGGCAACAGCACAGCTGATGAGCTGTTTGCTTTCCTCACACCCCATGGAAGAGGCAGAACTGTGCTCCAGTGAGGAGGGGATGGAGGAGCTGGGAGGGTGAGTGGCAGCCACAAAACCACCCCAGCAAATCCTCCTGCAGGCGAGGACGGGCTGCTGAGCTGCAGTAAGAAGGATAAAGAGGCTTGTCTTTCTTTGTCCCTGGCTTCATCACCACGCCTTGCATCTTGCTGATTAGTGACCAGCAAGGAAAGCTAATCAAGGTTATTAGGAAGTGTTGCCTTCCCTGGCTGTGGCAGCTGCCTGCTCGGGAGGACACGGGGCAAGGTGGCTCCCACAGCCACAGGCCCAGCAATGCCTCCAGCTGCTTTTTGTCCACCCCAGGATCAACAGTGCTGCCATCAAGCCCCACTCAGAGTGCACCCCTTGGGCACTGAGATGTCATCCCTGGGCCTCCCCTCTGGAGCTCACCCTGCCTTCTCCTTCAGCATTCATTCCCTCCCCACGTGCCAGGCGCTCCAGCCCTGCCAGCCAACACAGGGGGTTAAATTCCACAAAGAGGATTTGGTTTTGAGCTTGCAAGACAGAAGATGAGCAAATCCCTTCCCTTGCTCTGGCAGGAATCCTGTGTCTCAGACCCACCAGGCAGGGGAGATTAAGAAAGGAGGGGAGAAAGAAAAAACCCCATCCATCACTTGCTGTCGTGATCTCATCTGAATTTGAGAGCTAAGCTGTGAGGATGCTGGGTCACTGCTTGGGCTGGTGGAGCCCTGCAGACCAGTAGACACCAGAAGAGACTGGACAGAGTCTTAGGCTGCACTGCTCAAGGTCAGCAGTGGGATCAGGCAGCCACATCCACGCTCCGTGCTTGCTTTCCCTCTGATTTAATTCTGGGCTGTCTGTCTGGGGAAGCCTCTGGCTCTTGTCACATCCTTGCAGAGAGCCCCAGCTGCAGCAGGTGCCTCCAGAAATCACCCTCATGCATTGACTGAAGCCCCACAAACCACACCAACGTGCAGCAGCCCTCAGATGGCACAAGCCAGGGGCGCTTCCAAGCCAAGCAGGGCTCTGCTGCCATTTTCATCTTCTGTACAAGATGCAAAATTAAGAGGCTGCTAACTAGGCAGAAACTGGGAGTAACACCATCCTCGCAGTACTCCAGCTCCTGCCTGACAGCCTGATCTCACCCAGCTGGTTTGCTTCTACTGAATCTGGTATTCCTCCCCCTCTGCTCCAAGCAGCTGTAAAGGCCAGTGCAGATATCCCAGCCCAGAGGTGGCTGCTTCCACTGGCTGGGATACAGCAGCCCATGCACAGCCCAGGCATGCATCAGAGGTGCCTTAAAACATTTATAAACATTTGGAGATTGGTAACATCCCTGCTGGAGCTTGTAGGAAAGGAGCTTGTGAGAGCACCATGGGAGAACATTCCCATTACCCAGCATTCAAAAAGCCTCCACCTGCTCGGCATGTTGCTTTATATTTTACTTTAAACCAACATAAGGGCTTTTTCTGACAAGCTGCTGAGATCATCTCGGTGTCTTTGTGGCAGTCAATCACCAGAAGGATCAGGCAGGACGAGGCTGGCTGAGCGTTGACGGCGATGTTTTCACAGAGCCATGAATTAAACATGCAATAATATTTCCTGGGCAGGTGAGGACCATCCACAGGCAACGGGGCTGTGCCAGGCCAGGGGGGAGGGAGATGTGTGTCCTCCATCTCCAGCAGGGCAAGGCAGAGCAAAGCAGATTCTTTTCCTCTTGCTCATCACGGCTGCAGGAGCTTCCCAGGGCCCCGACCCTCAGCCAGGGCTCGGGAGGGACTCGTCCATCTTCAGGGGCACCGAGCCAAACAGGAGCTGGTCCAACAACAAATCTCTCCTTGGGCATGCAGAAGCCACCATATTGCAGAAAATGGCTTTATTGTCACTGCACCATCTGGAGTCGCCAGGAAATGCAACTTTTTTGTCCCCATCAATTACAGAAGGGAGAAATCTGCTGTCCCCTGAAAGGCAAAACTTCCAGATTTCTCCTGGGGCTGGGGAGAAGGCGTGGGAGCTGAGCCCCCCTCCAGCACCTTTGGGATTTATAACACCCTGTACCCAACACTTTTGGGAGCTGAGCCACAGCCTCCCCCTCAGAATCCCAGAGTGGTTTGGGTTGGAAGGGACCTTAAAGATCCTCTTGTTCCCATCCCCTGCCATGGTTCCAGAAGGTGGAACCATCCCAGCTCAGACCTGTTGGCAGCACTCAGGAGTTCCCACCTTGCTGGAGAGCAAGAGTTCCCTGTGGTTAAATTTCCTAAAGCCAGAAGAGATGAGAAACCTCCATCCCCTCCCTTCCACCAGAAGCTGGGCACGGTGTGGCTGCTCCAGAGGGGTGCTGGGAGCATCTCCCAGTGGGAGAGCATTGCTGGTGCCCCATGGGAGAGGCTGTGTGGGGCTGAGCCAGCAGTGGAGCCACAGCCTGACCCAGGGAGCAGCCCAGGGATGGAACACCAGCACTGCAGGTTTTTAGGAAGGCCAGGCATGCATCTGCCTCCAACGACTTCCAAACACACTTGGGCCAGCGAGAGGGACTAATTGACCTTCCAACCTCCCTTCTGTTGCTACTTTCTGTGGTTTTACAACCTCTCTAAATGGTTCATTTATCCTGAGTGAAGTCCTGCTGCATCCTGCTCATCAACCAGCTGTGAGCACCTCACTTGTGTGAGGGCAAAGCTGCTGTGGGTTCACGGATGGACCCAGCACGGGGCAGGGCACAGGGAAGAAAGTAGGGGGTGGGGAGAACCCCAAACAACTCTTGCTGAAAGAATATTATTAAGAAGCATCTCAAATCCCTCAACTTCAGGGCTGTTTATTGGCCTGAATTAAGCCCAGGCCCTGCAGGTGATACCTCGTGGCCAGGGTGCTCTTGCCTGGAAGGGGTCAGTGATTCCAACAACAAGGACACCAATTAAAGCTTTTAATGATGCAAGCCCAGGACCTTGCAGAGCCCTGAGCAGCCTCTGCCCAAAGCCCTCTCTGCTAATAACCCTGGGCTGTGGCCGAGGATGGGTGCTGGGCTGCCTGAAATATTTATGACAATCAAGGATTGCTTCTTTCCTGCCCGTAATGAAGCCCCCACCCGCTCCATGAGTGCCTGTCACAGACCAGTCTCCTCCCAGTGCCCCCAAGAGCATCAGCACATCTCTGGAGCAGCGAGGCAGGGTGCCAGGGAGGGATTTTAGTTTGTTTTTAAAGCCTCCCCCCAGCCCTTTCCCACTACAGCCTCGGCTCGAGTTCTCTCGTTAATCTAATTGTTCTCCTAATGAAGATCTGCAATTCCTCAAACATTAATTACCAACGGTAGCAGCAGCAGCAGCTGTGGAACAAGAGCTCCCTGTTCCTAATAATACGCTTCACACTTTCGCCTGCCACAGCTCAATTTAGCTTTGCGTGATTTGGCTGGGGGCAGATAAATAATATTCCAGCTATGGGGCTCAGCAGACAAACCCAGGGGGAGGCAAAGCTCTCCCCACACCCTGGAGCATAGCAGGTCCTCAGCTGGCTCTAAAAATCTTTGTTTTAGTCCACCTGCAGCTCCGTCCCCATCCTGCAGCTTTGGGCAGGTGCAAAGGGCTGGGCCAGCAGCCCAAACCCAAAGAGGGAAGGAGGGAGGGAGGGAGGCAGAGGTGCTGCATCCCCATCCCTGTCCACATGCTGAGCACCTCGGCAGCACAAATGAACCAGGCAGGAGGTGAGAGCACGGGCAGGGAGGGAACAAACAGCTCAGGCATCAGGAATGAGTCAGGGGATGGAGGAGGAGAGAAGAGGGAGAACAGCTGAGGGAGGGCGAAGCTCCAGCCATTATTTGTTTCACTCACAGTGAAATGGAAGAGAAATGAAGGGGAAGGTTGGTGAGCATGGTGAAACTCAAGCAGGACCAAAGCTGTGGCTGCCCCTGGACCCCTGGCAGTGCCCAAGGCCAGGTTGGATGGGCTTGGTGCACCCTGGGACAGTGGAAAGTGTCCCTGCCCATGGCAGGGGGTGGAATGGGATGGGCTTTAAGGTCCTGCCAAGCCAAACCACTCCGTGAAGCTGTGATTTTGGGGGGTAGTTGATCTATTCCACACCCCTGTTCCACAGCAGAGTCATGGAAAAACACTGCTCATGTTCACTGAGGTCAAACCCTTCCTATCCATCATCCCCTCCAGCCCAAGGGCATGTGGGGGGAGCGGGGAGAAAGCCGTGCCCAGGCAGAGGAGAGCTGCCAGGCAGGTCCCACCTTACAAAAGAGGCTCCAAACCACGGGTTAGGAGAAGCAGCTGGAACGACTGGAGCCAGGAAAGGCTGTGGCAGCCCCTCTCGCCAGCACTGCGCAGCCAAAAATACACAAGGGGAACAAAACAACGCACACACACACACAAAAAAAGGCCCACAAGAGTTTTCAATGACAAAAGCAAACAAATAGATTTGTGAATAAATATTGATTTGACAGGAAGTGAGACAAACCCTTCCAAAAACACTCGCTGGCAGCGGGTCCCTCTCCCAGCACAATGAGCAGTCGTCATCATTTCCTGGGTGCCTTTGCATGGTCGGCAGCTTCAGCTGCTTTGCAAGGTTTGGGTTTGTGGGGGTTTTTGGTCTCCCCTGTGCCTGGAACATCTTGAGAGATCCCCAGAAATAAATGCACAGCCTAAGGAGCCTGTGCTGGGCAAAGCAAGCAGCACAGTGAGCAAAAAATTCACCCCAGTACCTCTCTTGGGGTGGGCACTAAATTCTCTCCAGCACTACAGGCTCAGTTTGGTGTAAAAAGGAGTTACATTCCCTTTGGCCAAAGCTCAGGGCTGAGTCAGACCCAGAGTCAGAGGGTGATGGGATGCTCCTTCACTCGCTTCTTCCTGACCACAAACACATCTGCACACACCCTGATCCTCCCCAGACACACACACACGGCCCTTTCATCCCGGGAAAACCCCCAGAGCGCTGCTGCTTTGCAAAAATTAATTAACCTGCCCATGCAGGGAATTTCAAGCCTCGGTTCCCACTACAAAGCAGGGGGAGATGGGTGGGAGAGGCGGGCACTGGTTCCTCCATGGCAGCACTGGGATCCTGGGGGAAGCCCAGATCCAGGGACCTGCCCTTCCCCTGCCTTGCAGAACCCTTTGTACCCTTTTAATGAACGTCCTGCTGATCCCACTTTGCATCCAGCGGCCCCCCAGAGCCACACTGGTGCAGCAGAAAAGCACCAAGACCAGCATTGCTCATGTTTGGTGGTTTCCCACTCAATTGCCAGCTTATGGAATCCAACTGAGGGACCAAGGTGGCAGATTTCACCTGATTCACCCCCAGAACCACCACATCAGGCAACTTCAAGTCATTGCACACTGGCTGCAGACACATCCTGGCCAAGGTGGAGGTGCTGCACCCCAGAGCTCCCCAGGCACTGGGCAGACACGTGACAGTGAGCTGAGCATCTCAGCATGGATCCTGCACAACTCCAAAAAAGGGTTTTTTCTTTGTTCACAGAAATCCCAGCGCCGTGAGGGGCCGGTGACGCCGCTCACAGCTTTCCTGCTCATTTCTTTTTCAATGAGTGAATTAGCAGGCAGCCAGCTGACTTGAACATCCCCTTATCTCTGCACCAAGCTCGCTGCCGAGGATTTGCATAATTTTAATCTTTCCCACCAATGAGCATGAAAAAATTAGTTTTCCACTATTTTATCTTCTATTTGTGTTCAATAAACAGAGCTGGCGGCTTTGCTCCATGTATTTATACTGGGAATGGTGAGGAAGGAGAAGGGGGAGGTTCCCCGTCTCCAGCACTCGGCCATGTGGAGGGTTAAACCAGAGGAGGGAGGCTGGGGGAAGGCTCTGCAAAACTGCTCCACAAACTGCAGCTGGAGGTGGATTTGAAGCCCAAATTTCCTCACCCAATCCCAGTTGTTTTCTCCAGAGTCCCTCTCCTATCTCCCAGCTCCAGCTGTCAGGCTTCCTCCCATCATCAAGACCTTTGATTTCCCTCTCAGGCAAAGAGTTTGCTGGACTCACCCCAAATTACAGGCTGCAGATCCCAAGAACATCAGGACTCCAGGGATGGGGCGGGAAGGGCTTGAAAAATGAGGTCCCACCTGGAGGAACCTCCTTGTGCAATCACAGGAACCATGCAAATGTGGGGACACGCAGAAAATTGCCAACGCAGAGCTTCAGAGGTTTTTAAATTAAATGCTTTAAAAGAAAAGCACGCCCCAAATGTTAAGCTTGTATTAAAATAAAAAACTGAAAAGAAAATGGTCCTGCTTCACCCTTTCTGCTGCAGGATAAGGACATCATTTTGGGCAGCACACAGAGGCAAGGCGTGCATGTTGAGGATTACAGCTGGAAACCAAGGCTGCTCTGAAGGAAAAGGAAATGCAGAGAAAACTGAGGCTGTCCTTGCAGGGTGGAAGGCAGAAACATGGAAACGCTTTTTAAATGTTTTTCCTCCTTGTGGAGCCAAGTGCAGGTCAGGGCACACCCCAGCCAAAGGCAGGGGCACATCTCCACCATCTCCAGAAAACCTGGACTAGCTATTGTGCCCAGGTGTTGCAAAATGTGGAATATGTAAAGTTTTCTTAAGCAAGCATGTTCTTTGATGTTTGGTCTTTGTATACTTTCAAGCCTAATCAGCAAAAAGGGAGATTTAATCCACGAAACAGAGCAGCAAACAAGCTCTAAGTGATACCCAGGTGTTAGAAAAACAAATTACTTGTTGGTAGAATTGCCTTGTTAAAGTTTAGGGCTGGACATGCTCCTCATGATCTCAGACCTAGAGAGAGGTTAACAAAGCTTGGAAAGAAGGATGTACCACTGATAATGGATGCAAAGAATGCAGAATTTACAGGCCACAAGGACATCTGGCAGGACTCCAAAGATAATGAAGAAACTAATAAAGCCAAGTCAGCAATTGTGCTGAAATCAGCTCCAAGTGGGTAAAAGGCAATTCTGGCAGGGGCTGATCACGACCATGATTTTTGTGGACAACTCAGGGAGGGCCCAAGGGTTGGTTTGCCCCAAAATGCAGAGATTAATGGCAGTGGGGTGGCTCACAGGACTGGTCCCCACCTTTATGGGGCTGTGGGTCCCCCGTGAGCACCATGGAGAGGATGGGGTGTCAGGAACCCGGGGGGCAGTGCTAGGGGCAGCATCCAGCAGCTCCAAGCAGCTCATTTCTCCCTCTCCTGCACCTCTTCCCACTGATCCTGACTCCACACGGCCTCTGCCACCAGCTCATCTGCACCCAGAGGTGCAATTACCTTCCCTGGGTTCTCTATTTATGCTTAGGAACCATATAATTTTCTAGACCAAAAACATAATTAAAGAGTCCAAGTGCCTCGGAATGGAGACCTCTCTCCTGCCACCACTCTCTTATCTTCTCTAAAAATACTCCAGCACAGCAGCCCCATGCCAGGGTCAGCTCACAGCAGGGCTGAGCCACGGGAAGAGGAGCAGCCCTGCTGTGCTGGGTGTCCTGGGAGGGGAATGCACCCAAATGCTCCCACTTTGGCCCAGGAAGGGGCTGCCCCACTGGGAACCAGCTTTGCTGCCACTGGGGCTCCCAGGGGTGGCCTGTGTGAGGAAAGGTTAATTCAGATTTCACTTCTAATGGGCTTGAGCTAACCAATTTTAAAGCCTTGGGTAGACAGACTAATTGAGAATTAAGGGACTTTGATGAGCACTGCTCTCCCAGCAGAGCTGATCTGGAGTTGCACCCAGTTTATTCCAAGACAAATCCAGCTTCCAGATGAGATGGAAAGTCACAGGGAAATGGAAACTTGCACAAGGGAATATCAGATCCCAAACAGTTTTCCCCAGAAAAGGAGGTGGAGGGACAAGAACAATAACACGGAGCAGGGTGAGGGAGAAAAAGAGAAGCAAAACCCAACTCTGAAAGAGCCCTGGGGGAGAGCCACTCGCCCAGACTTGCTGTAATTACACTCCTACTGCTGGGTACAAAGCTCTTGGCTTGGCCCTCTCATAAAGCTGGAAGAAGGAAGGTGAAAGAAATATTTAAAAAAAAAAATATATATCCTGAAGGGTCAAAACAACCTTTTAACTTGTCAACTAACAAGTTCAAACAGGACTGCAAGTCCTGCTTTCCATAGCTTCCAGGGAGAGACACCCAGACCAGCCATCTGAGCTCAAGTCCTCCAGGCCCTTAGAGTTTTTCTGACAGCCAGAAAAATCGAGGTAAAGGTACTGGCAGTGGACACCAAAACCACTTCCCAGCAGGAGCACCAGCCTGGGCACCGTGCTCCAGCACTAGGAGCAGAGCTGCTGAGCTCCATCCCCCCACATCCTGGGCAAACCCTGCTGCCTTTCAGCACACGAGTTCCCACATCCTTCCCTGTAATTGAGCTCTTCATCGCCTGCTCTCGCTCCCTGCCAGCACAGATCCATGGCCCAGCCACGCAGCAAAGCTGGCCCATTCCCTCTTCCCCGTTCCCTTGCACCTTTGCAAATGGTTCAGCCAAACCCAAGCAAATCCCCAAGAAAAACAGTTATTTTAGAGCCCTGCTCCTTGCAAACCCGGGGCTGGCACGGCTTTAGTGTGAGCTTGTTTGAGCATTGCCCAGCAGCCAAAGCACATATGGAGCTCCCATGAGCCAGGCAGGGAAGGAAAAGCCAAGGGACCTCATAAGTTCTGCCTTCACTTGTTACTTTACAGGAAAATTTAAGTCTGCTTTGATATAACCTTCTCCTGAGGCTGCTCAGCCCATATACAGCCTCCAAGTAACCAGGGAGGACCTGAAGGAGGAAAAAAGGCAGCATCCACAAAGCTTCTGGTGCTTATTTCAGTAAATTCACACCTTCCTCAGTTCCCCTTGGCTTCCTGTGCCAGGTCTGGACACCATTCATACCACCCCAGTGCTGCTGCTGAAACCAGCTGCAGAAAACTTTCTAAAAACTCACTTTTATTGCTTGAAGTGTTGGCTGTCTTCCCTCTGCTGCTGTGGTCCTCAGTGCTGGCCTGGGGGATGTCCTGATGGGGTCTAGCACAGCTCAGGCTGGATGCTCCTCTTCCCTTGACTTCAAGGCTATTTTATGTGCCCTTCAATACCACCACACAATCCTTCCCAGCCAGAGAGTGATGAATCCACCTGAAGAAGGGACCAAAGGAGTCTGGAGGTGCCTCCTGGAGAGCCCTGGTGGTGCTGAGCCCCTGCTCTGTCCCAACAGACCTTTAGAGGAGTCACTGGTCTGGCTGAAAGGTTGGGATGGGTTTTACAGGTCTGTCCTTGGTGCATCTGTGGGGACACATTTGCAGCACAGCCCACGACAAAGCTGATTTTCAGGTTCTGGGGTGATTAGAGAAATGGTCTGATGAGGACTTTTCTCTGTTTGGTCTCTGTGTTTTTCTTTTTGGCTTCTTACGCAATATTTACAAGGGGAAAAAAGGTGTCTGAAGCAGCAGCTTATAAACACAAGCATTTTTGTAAATCCTCCTCCCACTTCCAAGATTGTATCAACAAAAGAAAAGAGGAGGCAGGAAAAAAAAAACATAAATAGAAGTTTCACATTGACAGAGCCTCTTTGAACAACTTTCAAAGAGCTCCACTACCTGTTCTCCCATTTGATTTTGTTTTTTTCAGAATATCTACAGCGTGTTCCTCTACACACCAAAGGAATCCACCAGCTCAGGTCCCTTTTCTGAGCTGCTCCTTGAAGCAAGCACCCCTGGCTCAGCAGCTCTCCAGCTGCCTGCCCAGGATTGGGGCTCTGCTGGGATCTGCTTCAAGGTTTGCTCAGTGGATGAGGGATTGCACCTCGATGCTGAAGATCTGGAGCCATTCCCAGCTCAGCTGCAGCTCTGCAGTGGCTGCTCCCCTCCAAGGCAGAGCCTTGACTTCCACCAAGGATATCCAGCATGGAGGAGAGCTGAGCCTCTCTCTTAGGTGGGATCATTAGGAGTGGAAGCAAGTAGAAATATTGAGGACACACCAAATTTTGGCAGCTGAAGTCATTTAAAGCATTGCAGCCCTTTGCTGGATGCCAGAACCTTATTTTTAAATGAGCACTTCCAGGTATTGACCTCCTACACTCAGGACTTGTAAGAACAGGTAAAGAAAAAAGAGTCCCCAGAACCTACCACAAACAGATTGCAGAGACCAGGGAGAAATCACCCCTTAAATCAGCCACTCCTAAACCAAAGAACTGATGCACCATCAAAGCCAGGAAATCATTTATTAGCCTAAATCTAAGCCATGAATTTCACAGACAACCCCTGTGGGGCAGGGGTCTGCCCCACAATAAGGGCTCTGCCCTGCTCACAGGAGCCTGGCAGCTGCAGCTCCCTGGGGCAAATTCCAAGGGCAAGGTTGATGCAATGCCTACAGACATTTCTCTCCATCCTTCTAAACAGAAAATCAAATGAAAAAATCAACCTGCATGAGAGAAGCAGCCCAGGGACCTGCTCAGCCAGCGCTGCAAGTGACAGTCAAGTCCAAGGGACAATCAAGTTTTGGATTATGATGGGAAAGAAGAGCTGCATATACATGAGCACAAACTGTAAATAAACTGGAAATAAATCCCATGGATATGGTGGCAGCTGCCCACAGACAGAGCTTTACAAACTGCCTTTTACAAGGAAATACCATTATATCAGGGTTTATGGGCCTCCCTGAGATGGGCACCGAGCTGTAAATACTGCCACAGCAGCCATTAGGCAAAGGGCAAATCCATGAGGAATTCTTGGTGCCAACAGCACAGCTCTGCTCCCCAACAGCAGGGAGAGGTGGGGGTGAGGAAAGGAGCAGGACCCAGCACTGCCAGGCAGTGGAAGCACTGCTGGACAAGGGCATTTTCCATTATACACCATGCCAACCCATGTCAATCAAATTCCCACTCTACCCTTCCCATGGTGAATGAACTGCCCAAATCATTCTGCCTCAGTTTCCTCCCCTGCTCCACGAATAGAGGATGCTGAAGAGCTTTCTAACACCACCAAGTACCTAATTCACTGAAGATGATTAAGTGCCTTAAAGATTTCTGAAGGAGCTGCTATAGGAAGGCATTAATTTGAATATCTAGTGGCATAGAACATAAAGCCAGGCAGATTTTCTTCCATTCTTTTATAACAGCTTAATAATCCTCAAAATAGTTTCACTGTTAACACTCCTGTTGTGTATTTTATTAGGGCTTTTTAAACTGTAAAGTAAGGTAAACACTCCTCATTTCTCTAATACCTACCAAAGAGCTTCTGAGAAAGAATCACTTAATCTTCACAAACACCCGTGTGGGGGGACCTGCCCTGGTCCCAACCATAAGCATCATCCCCTTTTCATGCAAAGCCACCCAGGATCCTCCTTGGATGGAGGAGGATCTTCCTGGAGCTCTGGCAGCAATGCTGTGGCTGGAGAGGAGTGGGAGATGTTCAATTTGTAGATAAATCTCAGATTGAGATAGGAAAAAACCCCAACAAACAAATAGGTTTGGCTTTCTTGAGAGGGAAAAAAAAAAAAAAAAGAAAAATGAAACAAAGTAAAGTTTTCTAAGGGCTACAGTGAAAATCACCCTCCCCTCCAAGAAAATAGACAGAAGGAAAAATGCAGGATCAGCCAGAGTTGCTGATGGAGAGGCCCCAGGGTACAGTCAGTTATTGAAGTTTTGTAACATAAAGCCTAAATTATTTATTATTATTATTATTTTTCCCTAGAAAAAGAGAGGAACAAAGCATCTCCCTCCTCAAAAGTTAACAACTGTGCGACATCATCTCCACATTGTCTCCCTGTTTTATCGCCACAGCGCAGCGCTGAGCAGATTCCACCCCGGGGCAGACACAAAACCACAGGGCCACGGTTTCTAATTATACCCTCTATTCTCAGGGAAATGGTTTATTTATTAGCTCTTTGAGCTTCCCTTTCATTCATTCTCAGTCCCAGTCCCGGCAGGCAGCAAGGGGCTCTCGACAAGAGGAAATTTATTAGGTTTGCTCCGTTCTCCACCTTCCCTGCTCTCCCACCCAGCCTCTCCCTCCTCTCCCCACTCAGCAGCACCGGCAGCCTCATCACTTTTAATTCAATAACTTGCAGTATAATTACTCCGTAATAACACCATTATCTTAACATTTACTCAGCAGCTGTGATCCCGTTACAGCGAGGCGAGGAGGGAGAGGAGAAGGGGTCCTCCGGGGACAGCGATGGGGAGAGAGGCCAAAAATCCCCCCTCGCAGGAGCCAGGGCTGGGGCAGAGAGGAAGGGGCGAGTGCTGGGCTGCTGTGCCTGCAGCCCTGCCCCAGCCTCTCCATTTCATCACCTCTCCTCAGCATCTGCCAGGTTCTGACCCAAGGGCTGCCCTGCACAGTCCGGCTCTGCAGCGCTGGGGAAGCCACTCAAACTCAGGCTGTGCTCCAGAGCCTCCCAAAAACCCCTGGAGTCAGGGAAACAGGATGAAAACAGGGGTAGGCAAGAGGGAAAGAGGCACTGGGGGGGACAGGACGGTGCTCTCTGCAGTAAAAAACAGCATCATCTCCTGCAAAGCCACCTCTTCAAACACAAATATCAATCCCTGATACATCATCCTGCTGCCTACAAAGACTGGGCTTAATTTTTACTCCAGAAGTCCTGCAGAAAATGGTTTTCACATTCCACAACAGCACATCTGGTAAATAGGGTAAGAAATTCTTCTAAAGCCAGACACTAAAACTCCGATAACTTGTGCAGCAAATGAGGCGGAGAACAGCCCATTTAATATCAGCCAAGACCAACTCCAAGCCTGCCTAGAAAGGCAGAATTTCAGCCTACAAGCTTTACCCAGCCCTGACAGAGAGCTCAGGTGTTGGCACCTTCTGTCTCCTCGCTGCGGTTTGATTTTCTGAGATATTTAAACAAACAAGCCCACTGCATATTTAGGCAGAAATGTTCCTACATGCACCATTGAAAGAGCAAGTTACTACAGCCCCTGCTGAAGCCAGCACGATTTTGAAGCCAACAAGGTGAGGTCAGGTTTACACAGATATCAGATCCCAAAATCACACCCGAAACTCCGCACAAATGCCAGCCTTAAGGAATAATTCCCCTCTCGGATGTATCTGTGTCACACACACGCTGCAGCAGAGGGGTAAACACCGTTTATTTTGATTGATTATCCATCGTGTAACGCAGAGCTGTAATTCCATCAAGCCATCAAAGCGACTCGGCAATTATATAAATCACGGCAGGAACGTGCGAAAGCTTTGTCGCTAGGAACTCAAAATGGCATTTCCTCACATTCTCTTGCTGCATATTGGCTTGTTTTTTAATAATACACAGGCAGATTATTTTGGTTTTCAAATTTGTTTACATGCCTCTCATACAGCAATTCACTGGGTATGCCAAAGCCTCATCCCATCAGCATTAATAAGACATTTTACGCCGTCTTCCACTCCACAGGAAATTTCCAAAGCAAACTCAGATTGAAACGCAGGCGCTGTGGCAAAAATCACACCCCTGCCACCACAACCCAGCCCCCCTGGAAATGGCTGAACCTCAGCAATCCAGCCCTGTGTCACTCACATGGAAGAGGAGACTTCTTCAGGACGAAGGATGCTACAGGGAGCTCCTGCCACAGCTCAGGTTTCATTATTTATAACATTATATAAACCCTGTGCTGCTGAATAGATCTTGGGCACGGACGTGATTATGTGTGTGTGCATCATCGTAATTAAATCCACAATAAAGTCAATCAGATGCTTTACGATGCATTATCTAGAAGCTGTTACTGAGTTTTTACACCTATTTAGTTCAAGTTTAGTAGAAGTGACAGCCCCCAGCTCCAGGACATTCCCAATGGCAGCAGCTGCTCTGGAGGCTCAGATTCCTGTACATTCCCTCTTTATTCCTCTCCTACAGAACCTGGGCAGAGGAAAGCCCTTACAGAGTTCCCTCAAGCCCATCCTCTCCCAGTCCAGAACAGGAGCAATTCCCAAAATCTGGCCATAAAAGGCAGCAAATGTGGAGCCCCACAGGTGTCAGTGGGCTCGGGCTCAGCTGCAGACACATCCCAGCTCCTGGTGAAGAGAAAAATCATTCAGGATTTGCAAGAGTTGATGGCAAAACTCTCCCTGCCTCTGATGGGAGCAGATTTCATTTTGCTCCTCTGCTCTCCCTGCCCAGCAGGGAACTGCCCAGGCAGAACTGCACTGAAGTCACTGGGATTATTTGCCTTTGGTGGTTTTCTTTCTTTAAAGATAAAAATAAATCCAAGCACTTGGCTTGAATTGTGGGCCCTAAATCAGTATCCATAATCTGACTTTTAGAGTTTTTGGGGGAAGGAAAAAAGGAAAGAAAAAGCCATTCTGAGCTGTGGGCTGAAAAGCCACCCAAGATAAACCAAAAAAGCACTAAACATTGAGCCATTAAGTGAGAAAGGACTACAACTTTGATGTGACACTTGGCTGTTTGCTGGCACTATAAACTATTGCACACTAAAAAAGTTTGTTAAATGCTCCATAAACTTTAACACATTGCTGAAACACTTTGAACTGAGAATTTTATTTGGTTATCCACAAACCACACTTGGTTACAGGCAAGGAACAGCAAATGCAGATTTTTCTCAAAAAATTATTTCACTTTGAAACAGTGAAATGAATAAAGGTAGATTTAAGAATTTGTAAGAAGGCACCCACACCATGTCTGTGTTAGGAGAGCCAAAGCCTCAAACAGGGATTGAGTTTTTGGGGTTCATCTCTTTCCAGTACCCCTGACCTTTACATTTTCAGGAACAACCAAGTCCTGGACATCAAGCAGAGCCAGGAAAATGGTGAAGCACTAGAAGAGTTCTGCAGATCATGAGGAAATCAGCACAGTGGAGTCCACATTCACCTTTTCTCTGTTTGCCTAAACTTGCATTTCCAGAGCAATTCCAGACCTAAACCAGAGTACAGCCAAGAAGCAAAACTAATCTTAAAAAAAAAAAAAAAATCCCCAGAAGTTTTAATATTAATGTTCATTCCTTGCCACAAAGAAAATGTGTCTTTCTCCTGACTTTGACATTTTCTTCCCCAAAGCAGGAGGGAAGAAAATCAACTCCCCAGAGTGGCAACGAGGTGTGAAGCACAAGTCACCCACACTCCCATCACCTTGAATCCACGGAAATTTCACACTGGACCTGAGACACTTTCCAAGGGAATTTTTTTGCCCTGCTGAAAACCCTAAAATCCCCCACCTGTCTTAAGCATCACTGGCTTTGCATAAAACCTAAAGCCACTTTAAACATGTCACTCATCTTCCCTATTAAGCCCAATGGAAAGCGTGCCGTGGCTCCCTGCTCAGGGATGGGAATGGATTTGGATCTCTCTGTCCCAGAGCCAGACTGGGATTGACACCAAAACCCACCTGTGCTGGCACAGGGCCCATAGGGGACACAAAGGGGACAGCCACATCCTCCTGGCACAGGGGCTGCTGCAATTTCCTCGTGGTTTACAACGAGTTGTTACAGCAGCGCGGGCACGGGGGAGAAGCGGGGACAGAAATTCATTTTGAATCACAACTGTACCTGGGGCTAAATCACCGGGATGGTGCGATTTACACATCCCCACCTCCCAGGGCAGTGCATAAAGCAAGCGTGGGGCCATCATTCACGTGGGGATATTGCTCTGGAACGTGCTGTCAGGAGTGTTTCATGGCCCACGAGCGAGGAACCGGGCGCTCCACCCTCAGCAAGAGAAATGGACTCCTGGTAATGGACTACAATTCCTTCCCCTGCAGGCACAGCCCTGCCACCATCAAACACGTCAGGCTGCAGGCACTGGTGATTCATCTGGTCCAGCAGCACCCAAAAGCAGAGCTTCAGAGGAATTACCTGTCTGGGTGAAGCTTTTCCTGGCTCTGAGCCACCAGTGCTTGGCACAGCGCTGCACAGATGGGGCAGGGAGCACAGAGGAGCACTCGCCCGTGGCCTGCTGTGGCACCAAATCTAGAAATGCTGGAGAATGGCAAATCACCAGGTTTTCTCTCCTCCACACATACTCAGTGTTCCAGGAACAAGGCATGGATGGCACGAGAGCACTCCCAGAACAGGACTCACAAGACACTGCAAAACCAGAGCCTTCCTGGCTGCTGGAACCCTTCTCCAGCAGGACAGAACCCACCTGGGCAGCTTGGAGCAGCCTGAACCTCTGCAGGTCCTTTCCAGCCTCACCCATTGCGTGACTCTGATTTTCCCTCCTGCCTGCATGCTCAGGGCTCCAGCCTTCAGCTCCAGAGCAAACACCAGGTCTTGGTTAGTGACATAATCCTCTGAATCCCAGCAGCTCCCATTTCACAGGACACAGCTGTTCACTTCCCTGCATGCATTTTTATAGTCACTTCTTCCCTCCTTCTCCCCTCCCCCAAATTTTTCTGCCCTTTGCTGCTAAAGTTAAATAAACACATTTTCAGGATGGGAGTTGTAACTTTATCCCTTATTTTTCATTCCCCTGTCTTCTTCAGACCATTATTTAAAGGTTTTGCATCTTCAGAAACCTTGCAGACACAAGATCTGCTGCACTGCCATGGCCCTTGGCCACCACTTTCTTCAACACAAAGAAGAAACCAAAATTCACAAGGGCAGTTCAGCACCTTGACATTGTGCAACACAAGGAAGGACCAAAGATCCCACAGTCCCAACAATCCTTATTTCATGTTCTGCAATACCATCCTCATCTCATCCCAACGTTCCCTTCATTGCACACAAATCTCCTGCTCCTCCTTGCTCCCAGTTTTCTCAGTTTCTGATGGAAAAGGCATAAAGAAAATCACCCACAGGAGCTTATTTTACAGCACAAGCAGGGAATTCCCTGCCTGGCTGGGTCTGCACAGGGCCCACGTCAGGCAGGTGAGAAGGAGCTGTGTGGAGGGCACGTCCTGTGGGTTCCAACGTCCTTCCCACCTGGAACAACCCAGCCCTGAACAAACACAGCCTCAAAAAAACCTCAGTCCCAGAAAAACCAAGCCCCCCAAAAAACCCAGCCCCCCCAAAAAACCCCAGTCCCCATAAAAACCCAGCCCACACCAAAAAAACCCAGCCCCCTAAAAAAACCCAGCCCCCCAAAAAACCAAGCCCCAAAAAAACCTCAGCCCCCCAAAAAACCCCAGCCTGCTCAAAAAAAACCCTACCCCCCCCCAAAAAAACCCAGCTCCCAAAAAAAAAAAACCCAGCCCCAAAAAATATCCCAGTCCTCATAAAAACCCAGCCCCCCCAAAAAACCCCAGCCCAAACACACAAATTAAAGGCCTGGCTGTGCCCCCTGAGAGGTGACCCCACCCCCTCCTACAGCATTTCCAGGAGGCAAAGCCAGCAGGCACTAAACCTTTTGGCAGATTTTACACGTGGGTTTGACCCCAGGACACAGCACCTGGCCAAGATTGGATTTCACTGTGGCTGTTCCTCGAGGTGCCCATTTTGGCCAGTTCCTGGTGGCCTTCATGGCTATGAAAATCCTCCTGCTCTTGCAGGCAGCCAGGTGACATTTCCATGGTCAGGGCTGGCACAGTGACCTCTGGGAAAGGATGGTGTGATGCATCCTGGTGGTGTCACTGGGACTGCTCCCCCACCACGAAATCAGCCGGTTTCCCCTTCCCAGGCCAGGCAATATCAAATTATTTGCCCTCAGGGCAGCTTTTAAAAATCCAGTTTTTCTTTCTACTCCTTCACTCAAGGAGATCAGCAGCAAAGATGCCCCACGTGCCCCTCCTGCTGCTCCAGAGCTGCCAATTCCCAGGGCAGCCCATTTGGTGACCTCAGGGAAAGAGATGGACAGGGCTGTGCGAAGTACCCAGATCCTGTAACAGAGCATGAGGACAGGCTGCTGCTTGCTTCCTTAAGTAAAGGATAAAGTTTTAATTTAAGCTGATCTCTGGGGAGAGAAGAAGGTTATTGAATCCATAGGAAGAAGCAGGGAATGAACTGAGTGACCCCAAAGCCAGGCACGAGCAACCAGGATTCCCAAGGGTGACAAAGCTGGGGGGACAGACCTGCACCAGATTTGCTGTGGATTTTTTTTCATCCCCTGCTCCGGACACACACATTTCCCTTGTGCTGCCTCACAGAGCAAACAAATGTCATCTCTTCGGGAAAACTGGAAAGACTATTTTCTTCCCAACCCTTCCTCTTCTCTGAATCCTCCCCTTCTGCAGCAAAGTGCCCCTAATCCCCAAATTCTCTCTCTACCTGCAGGGAGAGCTGAAACCCTACCCGTCCCCTCCCCCAGCCCTCCAACCACACTAATCCATCAAATTCCCCGGCCTTGCAGCCCACCCCCAGCCCCGACAGCAGCAATCCTGGCACCAGATGTCCACTGACAAAGGCAGCGCCAAGCATCAAAAAGCAATTGCCCATCACCCCTGTCCCGACGGGGCCCCGGGCAAAAAAAAGCGAGTTCAAAGCCCAACAAGCAGAGCAGCATCCCAGCGTCCTTCTGCCACTCACACCCCGGGCACAGGAGCGGCCACCGCCCTCACTGGGGACACGGTGACAAAACCCAAACACCTCAGAGCCCACCGAAGGGTTACAGCTCCCCTCTGGCATCAGGGATTTAAACCAGGGGTCACTGAGAGAAAACAAAAGGGATTTTATTAAAAAAAAAATAATAATAATCAAACCCTGAGCAAGACATCTGTGCTCTGTCCACACGATGCTGAAGCTGCATTAGCAAGGACTTTGTTTAAAGAGCACTGTTGCTGTTCCCTGCCAGAAGGGCTTTGCTGGCCAAACCACGCTCCAGATTAGCCATCTGGATTATCTGGTTTTGCTAAACCTGACCACGAGCCCGGCCTTTGAGACAGCACACCCATCTCCAGAGATGTGCTCACAGCAAGAGGTGGAGGGGAGGATAATTTCCACTCCACACCCTCAGTAACCTCTCAGACGCACACTTTTTTTACCTTTTCTTCCTTTTTCCTTCAGTTTGCTACTATTGCTTCCAGTTACTACATCAGCCTCTTCTGTCAAGTCCTGCTGGGCTGCTCACTCTCTCAACCTCCATCATTATTTCACAGATGCAATTTCAAGCTTTCCCACATTTCCCTCAGAGAAACAACGGGAGAAGAAGAGACGTGTGGGCAGGCACAGACTGTCCCAGCCACGCAGGAGGGACAGGCTGGGCACGCAAAAGCCTCGCCTGAAACCCATCCCCAAAAATCTGTGCCAATGGAGCCGACCCGGGAACAACACCCAGGATAGGAACAACGCCCCGTTTCTACAACTAATTAATTGCAACAATCTTCCCAGCTGGCTTCTGAAACGACTCCAGCTGATGGTTTCTACGCAGGGTGAGCATCCCTCCTCCTTGCCACGCATCCCCTGCCACAGGGACAGCCCCTGCCACCCACGCTCCCTCCTCCTCCTCCTCCCCTCTATGCCACAAATCCGGGGGAAATTTGAACTGTCATTTTCCCTCTTACACCCAGGTTTAGTGCTGCTGCTACAGCATCGTTTTATTTATGGCATTGCTTCTGCCGTTGTAACGATCCTACATAAATTCCACATCCCGATTCCCTAACAATACTTGCTGCTATTATAATAATGATCCCGTCTGAATGGCACAGGTGCCATTATCACAAAATCTGTTTGTAATAGGGAAGCAACTGTAAAAAAAGGCATTACACCCAAATGAACTACTTAAGGATTACCATAACCAGGGGCCTTGCCTCAGTTCCCTCAGCTGCAGCGCTGCTTCCTGCCTGCTCAGAAATAGATAGCAAGTCAAAATTAGCAGGTAAGTCATCCTGCGATTTGGGAGCTGCTGCTCCCAAACTGAACACTCTGTGGCTTCATCACACAAATAAAATCTACCTCTGCACTGATTTAATGAAGAATTTTTGCAATGCACTCACTAAGTGTTAATGAGAGCACTAATCAGTACATGGAGAAATGGAAACACACCCTTACCACCCCATAAAAGTTACCTGTAAAGAGCAAGGAAGGGCAGAAGAGCTCCTTTAAGAATCCAAACTCACCCAAATGCACACGAGATCATGCAAAATTAAGGCAGAAGTCACTTCAGAAGTGGCATAAGACAGACAAGAGAAATCAAGGTCTCGTAGAGTTCTTGTAGAGATGTGAGTTTCACAGACCTCAGACCTCCATCCCTGCCTCAGCCTGTGCACGTTCACAGCTCCCAGGTGCCTCCTCATTCAGGAAGTTTCACCTACCACAACAGTTATTACTCCTACAAAAGAGTTCTGGAAGGGCAGCTACTCCTTCAAAGAGAGCTTCCAACAGATGTTTTCCCACCGTCAGCATTTGAACAAACTCGGTGTCTCACACCTTCCACAGTCCCTAATTTTACCAGTTCATTCTTCACACCCGCAAATGCAGCATGAAATAAATTCAAATGTAACAAGATTGCACTTCCCT
This sequence comes from Vidua macroura, assembly GCF_024509145.1. Taxonomy (NCBI): domain Eukaryota; kingdom Metazoa; phylum Chordata; class Aves; order Passeriformes; family Viduidae; genus Vidua; species Vidua macroura. The sequence continues at coordinate 4,343,824 of NC_071596.1, read as the reverse complement.
GGTGCCATGAGATGTGCTGCAAACTCTGCCTACTCCAACAGCAAAGCCTTGCACGGGAACAAAACATACCCAGGGTTCAAAATCTCTTCAAACAGAGGGCAGAGGATGGCTTGGGGGGGAGTGGTAATGGGATGCAGTGCCTTTTATCTCCAGGTGAGCCCTTAATGCTTCAGCCCAGGTGAGCAGCCTCTACACAGCTGTTACTACACGAGGGCTGCACAGGAGCCAGCACGAAATGAGGATCAGTGGCTTCACTCCAGCTCTTGGCTGAGCGGTGTCAGACAGCTTGTCACTCCCACACCTGGCACCGCAGGGCAGCCCCCAGAAAAGCACCAAGGACGGGGTTGTGCAACCTCCACCTTCTCCTCTGCACGTAGCCGGGTGACACCGGCGCTGCTGCTCCTCTTGGCCTGTGCCCACACGCCGCAGACAGGGAGCAGGAGCAGGAATCAGAGATCCTGGATCTATTCCTGGCATCGCCGCCGACCTGCCGCGGGAGCTGGGCGAGCCTCGCCTCTGCGCTGGCTCCTCGCTTTTGGCTGAATGATTCAGCCATGGCACTTCAGCTCTTCTCACCGCCGGACCCTAAAGCTCTTCCCAGCAAGGAGCTGCGTGTTGCTATTCCCATTCTGCAGACAAGGAAGCCAGCAGATTGCCATTCCCCCAAAGGCTGTTTTTCTGGCACGCTCCTTAGAGATTAAATCTAGTGAAATAGCTTTGCCTTACAAGAATCTGTACCCACAGGGCACTCAACAGCCAGGGTGAAGAAGGTGTTTGAAACTCGCTGTGATCAAGGTTAAGAAACATAATAAAACACCATATCCTGCTTTTCCAGCTCTTCAGGGTAATGAGGGATTTCCTCATCTATCTGCTGCAACTGTCACCTTCGCAGGAATTTAGTACTTAATACTAAATTCACTCTCTCTCTGCACACTGAACCTTCAGCCAGTTTATTTTGGAACCTCCACCTCCCAAAAAAACCGATGCACATCTCTTCCAAGTCAAAAGTATAACTGGGCCTTCTCTGGTTTCAATGCCTTTGGTAAATCCCTGCTTTGGCTGCAGGAGGAGGCTGCAGAGCAGCAGGAGAGCAGAGCAGGAACCCCGACACTGCCTCACTCCCTCGGCTCCACTCGGACTTGGCAGGAAGATTTGGGAGAATTCTCCGGGAGATGATGTCCCTCTTCCTGCGCTAGGGACCAACGACACTCCCGTGGAGATAAGAGAATAAGAGATAACGATCCCTTCCCCGCCCCTCTCCGCGGCTGCTTCTCGCAGCAGGAACGTGAAGGAAGGCGTTCCGGCTCCTCTCCAGGGACGGACGGCGGAGGAGGGGAGTGAAGCCCCCTCCTCCAGCCCAGTCCCACCGCCCCCAGCCCGCAGCCAGCCCAGCGAGGGGGCGGCGAAAGGCACCGACCCCCCCGAACCGCTCGAGAACGCGCGCATCACCAAGAAGCCGCTGAAACAGCCTGATTCACTCAGACGCAGATTTTTCACTCCTTCCTTTTTGGGCGAAGCAAAAACCCGAAATAAACCCCAACCAACAGCGTTAGCCCCGAAAACCCCGGCGCTGGCAGGCCCTGGTGTCGCCAGGAGCAGCCGCCCGTGGGCTGCAGCCCCACACCAACAAACACCGGGCTGGCTCCAGGGGAGAAAAGCGTCTCAGCGCAGGTGGTTTGTTATTCTCAGAGTCTCTTTCCAGCAGATGTTCCCCTGTACCATGTGTGGCAATCCCAGTGTGCTTGAATTTGTGATTTTTCCTCTGCTAAGTGACGTTTTCAGGGAAAGGGAAATTAAAGGATAACAAGATGCAGCTATAGAAAGATAGAGCTGTACAGGCTAGAGAATTCTCTTTTTTTTTTTTTCTTTTTTTGAGAAGAGCCATAATGTTAATGTTAGAAACCACTTTTCATATATAGCAACGATCAGCTTAATCTTTACGCTTCTTTCCTTAGCTGCAGGAGAGTTCTCCAACAACAAACAATATAAATTTAAATTTAATTTCAACTCTTGCTATAACTGCCTCCAGTCAGACCAACTGCTGCGAATTCAAGTCAGAGCCTTGACATAAAAGTTACCTGAGTTACCTGCAACAGAAAAGTTCTTTGCTTTTGCCAAAGTGAGAAAAGAATAATAAAGGGATAAAATGTGGTTATTTCTCATGAAAGCTCCAGCTACACAGTTCCTGCAGCTAAATGGAGGTTCTTTCCGCCATCTATTACGTTTCTAAAATTACACATTTTAGACAAATCTGCATCTTGAGCTTGAGCAGTAGCCTAATAGCACTAGCAAACAAGTCATGTGAGGCCGAGAAAATGAGTTGTATTTAATCCTGGGAACGGAGCACAGGAGTTGTGCAATGTTTACAGTGAATAAACTCTGCCCGTTACTCAAAGGCTGCAGCCCGTGTCCTGCCCCGCGCTGCCGAGAGCATCGCGCTCTCCTGCAGCCCCGGGCTGCCTCGAACTCATTAAAAATAAGATTCAGAAAAGGCATTTCCAGTACGGAAAGGAAACGTAGTAAGAGAGGCAACTTGGGGAAGAGGGCGAGCTGCAGAGCTGCCCCTTTGTACGGCGGGCGAGCGCCCCAGCGCAGGGTTCTCACATTTTCTTGTTCCGCAGCAAAAAACGCCCCTGCGAGCCCTTGGCTGGGGAAAAGGGGGAGAGGGGAGAGGAAATGGGAGAGGGATGGGCAGAGCGAGGGGAGGGGGAGAGGAAAAGGGAGCGGAATTCCCTCCCCAGCGCCGCCCCGCAGCCCCCGCTGCCATCCCTGCGAGCCCCTATGGTTGCCCATCGCCCGGCCCCGGTTGCCCATCGCACGGCCCGGTTGCCCATCGCCCGGCCCCGGTTGCCCATCGCATGGCCCGGTTGCCCATCGCCCGGCCCGGTTGCCCATCGCCCGGCCCCGGTTGCCCATCGCCCGGCCCGGTTGCCCATCGCCCGGCCCGGTTGCCCATCGCATGGCCCGGTTGCCCATCGCCCGCCCGCGGGGCCCCTCCGGCCTCCCGAGACCCCCGCCCGCTCCCCGGGCGTGCGCGCCGAGGGAGAAACAGCTTTCCCTTGTTTAAAAAAAAAAAAAAAAAAAAAGCGTTAAATAATTACATTTTTAAATCAAACCGACCGTCTCGGACTCGTCCCGGCGCCGGCGGGGTGCGGAGGCTCCGTGGCGAGGGCGGCCCCGGGGACCCCGCGACCCCTCGGCGGAGGGAGGGACCCCCGACCCTCGGCGGAGCCCACGGCGGCCCGGCCGGGCTGGGCGGGGCCGGGGCGGGGCCGGGGCGGGGCGGGGGCGGCTCCGGGGGCAGCGGGGCCCGGCCGGGGGGACCCCCGAGAGCACAGCAGGGCCGGGGGCTCAGGGGTCTGCCCTTGGGGCTCCGTCACACCCGCTGGGGTCTGTCCCCCCACGCCGGACCCTTTGGATTCTCTCAGACATTCCCCCCACCTCGTTCCGCGGTACTCCCCGGAATCAGAGGAGAATCCCCCTCGCTGCGCCCCCCGCACCCCGCTCGCGTCCCCGTTCACCAGGGCGGCCTGGAAGGGGAAACTGAGGCACGGCAGCGGGTGCTGGGATAACGCTTGCTTTGAGATTCACGGCAGTGCTTTTGGCCACACAATGCCCGCCACCACTCATCTGTGATGAGATTCAACTCTCACCTCTAAAAACACAAAAAAAAAAAATAAAAAAAAAAAAAAAGGAAGCAAAACCATCAACAAAAGAAGCCAAAACCTTCTTCATTTATTTTTCATGGAGCTGCACAGCCGTGCTGAGCTCTTGCAGCCATCTGTAAAGGGAGAAGGTAATTCCTAGCCTAAGGACTTTAGAGTTTAAATAAGATATAAACGCAGCGTGAGAGGACAGCGAAGGGAGCGGCGAGAGGGGGTGTGCAACAAAAGGGTTTTCTTCAGAGGGAGATTAGGATATCACGATTGCGACGTATACGCCTTTGCATTGACTCTATAAGGGATTTCAGAGCAGCTCTGTTATCTCCAGGCACGAACAAAACACTCTGTACTTGCTCTTTTCCAAATCATACCGAAAAGTTGGAACCAACCAGGAAAAAAAAAAAAAGGAAAATCACAACAACAACAAAATTCCTTCTTCCCTCTGCTCCCCTCTCAATTTTGCCTTTTTTTTTTTTTCCTTTTCCACACAGAGAGATATTTTTCTGGGTGTTTTTTTATTTTTTTTTTTCTTTTTAAACTCTGAGTTGAAAATCCTCGGTCATTTGGGAATTCTCCGAGCCAGCGGCCGTAGCGGGGCTGAGCACAGAGAGGTTCTTGGCAGGCCCCGGCGTGGAGAGGGCTGTGCTGGAGCATGTGCCTGGGAGAAGGGGGGGAGGCTGCGGGGGGGCAAAAGAGGCCACATACATTTTTAGAAGAAAAAATAAAAAACCAGGAGAGAAGAAGAAAAAAAAAGAAAGCGTCACCGAGGCCTGCCTGGCGCACACGCCAGCTCTGGGGGCTGGGAGCGGGGGAGCGCGGGGAGGAGAGAGGCTGGGTGGATGGAAGTGAGGATCCAGATTGAAAACAGATGGGATTTTTCTTGCCAACCTGACATCCGAGACCGCGGGAGGCGGGGTGAAACTTCCCTTCAGAGAGGCTGGCAGCCAAGAGATATGGTGGGGGGCCCCCCCCCCCAAAAAAAAAAAAATCCCAGTTTGGTTTGAAATCCCTTCTCGTTCCTGCTCGCCTGGGGCTCTGGGGTCAGCAGAGAGGAGCCTGCTGGAACTGGGTTGTTTTTTATACTTTGAGGGGTTCGATTTTACCATTAAATGTCTGATTCATCTGTTCCTGCCTGCTGGAGCCCAGCCCAGCCTGGCAGTTAATACTTGCCCTGGGAGACATTTTAGGGGCATTTTGCACTGCTGTGGCTCCCTCTGCGTATGCTCAAAAGGGAAACCCGTGCCTGTGCACAGAAATAACCCCACAGGCCACAACCTCCACCCAGGGGTGAGCTGGGATGCAGGAAACATGCTGGAGTGGGGCTGCAAAGATCCACATTTCCGTGTGAAAAGGCACCATAAAATATTGGACGACTTCACACCACTTGGCACAGCCCTGGGCACCTGAGCTGGTGGCCACCAGCAGCCCAAGATGTGCAGGTTTAAGAAGTCCAGGATTAAGGACATGAAGGTGCTGGAGCGTGTCTAGAGAAAGGAAAGGAGCTGGGGAATTCCTGAGGGAGCTGGGAAGGGGCTCAGCCTGGAGAAAAGGAGGCTCAGGAGGGACCTTGTGGCTCTGCACAACTCCTGACAGGAGGGGACAGCCGGGAGGGGTTGGGCTCTGCTCCAGGGAACAGGGACAGGCCAAGGGGAAACAGCCTCAAGTTGTACCAGGGGAGGTTTAGGTTGTTTCATCTAAAGGGTTGTCCAGCCCTGGCACAGCTGCCCAGGGCACTGGTGGAGTCCCCATCCCTGAAGAAGGACTTAAAAGCCGTGTGGATGTGGCACTTGGGGACATGATCACTGATCTGAGAGGGCTTTTCCAACCTCAAAAATTCCATGATTCTAAGCTGCACACAAATGATTCAACAGCCCCAAAGTGACTTAGTTAGCAGTGATTCAATTTGTGGCTGGCCTGAGGCAGGGCTGAAGGAGGGGTCACACCTCCTGCTTCCCACCCCAGCCACACACCCCACTCCTCAGTGGCACCAGGGACTGGCTGCTGCAAATCCCAGCAGAACAGGCAGAAGAGCCCCTGGGGATGCAGTGGACACACGGGTCTGTGTGATGAGGGGGATTTTTTACCCCATTTTGGGATAAAAAGCACTGCAAAAGGCTTGGTGTGCACAAAGCACTGCCCAGCACAGCCCGTGGGACTGGCACAGCTGCCCCTCCACCAGAACACGGGCGTCCCACGGGCCTGGCAGGGACGTGGGGTCCCTGTCCCCCCAAGATTTCACAGCTACTTCACAAACCAGAAACAAAAAGTTAATGGTGCGGGCTTGACCACATATTTTCCAGGGGCTCTGGGAGACCAGCTCTCCACAAGCCGGCTAACACACACTCTTTTCATTCAGAGCTTTAAATACCCAATTGTGTCTGTTTTCAGCACGCTCATTTTTAGCATTTTAATGATATGGTCCCCGGCTTTCACCCTCCTTGGACTGGCCCCAGCGTGGGTTTTTTTTTCTTTTTTTCTTTTTTTTTTTTTTCCTTTTTTCCCCCCCTTTCTTTTTAACATCTTGCAGAGCGAGAGGGGAAAGGGAAGGGGGTTAGCAAGAGGTCACACATTTCTCCTAACCCAAGTGTTTTTGCAGCAGGCAGGGGGTCCTGCTGGGGACAAAGACAGAGCAGCCCCTCGGGCTGTGTGTTGGCTGCCCAGTGCTCCATCCAGGGACCTTCCTGGGACAGACAGCGGGCAGCAGTGCCCACCCCCTCACCCTGGCACGGCCCAAGCATCCCTCAACACAGCCAGCCCTGGAAAGTGTGGGATTTGCCGTTGTAATCACTTTCCCTCCTTCCCCTGTGGACAGAGCTTCCACCCGGTCCTACTGGCAGGATTTTGCTTGGCAACGCTGCTGTCCTCAGGGATGGGCAGAAGACCCCATCTGCAAACAGGACCTGGGTTGGCTCTGCATCCCCATCACTGCACGGACACAGTGACCCAGCAAAGCTGTTTGGGACCAGGCTCAGCTGCAGCACCAACGCCCTAAAGCTGCTGGAGTGCTCTGCACACTGCCAGCAGAGCCAGGGAGGCAGCAGGAGACTCTCAGCTGCACCCGAGAGAGCCAAACCTCCCCACTGCCACCCTCCCCAGGCACAGCCAGCCCTACTTCCCTTTGGGTGTGCTGCTGTCACCAGCCCTGAGGGACATCCTCTCTCTCCTCCCATCCCCAGCACACCGTGTCCACATCCAGTGATGTCCCCATCCCCTCTGCCCCAGCTCCACGCACACCACATCCCTCTCAAGCACCTTCACGGGGCTCTTCAGCATCAGCCTCTCGGAGGATTTTTATTTTTTTCTTTCCCCGCCAAGTAATATCGAAATGATATTTATTAAATTTGCTCTCTAAGTCCCTCAATCTGCTCCATAATACAGTGAATCTGCGAGGTGGTTTCACTGATCCCGCCTCAGCGAGACCAGATTAACACAGCTGATCCCGGCTTTGCGGCTCCCTCGGCCCGGGGAGGGTCAGAGGTTGTGCAGAAAGGCAAAACCCACTGGCAGCGTGGAGCCGGAGGAAAGCACGTGGCTCTGGAAAATGGTTTCCGAGGTTAATTCCAGGTGGGAAGGAGGGAGCACTCAGCGTGGATGGAAAAGCCGTTTGCCTCTATTCCAGCCTCTCCTGCTCTTATCTCCCTCCTCAGGCGCATTGATTGCACCTGCCCCCACCCCCCTCCCCAGCAAGACGCCCATTAAATCTCAGATCAGCTCCAGAAAGGTTCATCAGATCCATTATCTCTGCATTCAGCTAAATTATGAAAATCATTAAGATAAGGAGGCATGGAGCCTATTAGTTTCCTGGAGAGGATGCTTTACAATTCTTTTCCTTCTGCTTCCACATTTAATTACCTTAAGTTTCACAGTATTTAATTCCATTTATTAAACCTTTAATAGGTAAAAACAAAACAACAATAAAACCCACTGCTTGTCGCCCAGGGCTGGGATCGAGGCAATCCTCCATCCATGCATGGACACTCAGCTGAGCTGGAGCTGAGCTCATGGAGGGGGATGCATCCACTAATTAAAAAATTAAGGATGTGCCCTGGAGTCCGTGCAAAGGGAAAATGAGCAGCGCCAGCCCAGGGTTCTCCCGTGGGCTCCCCCAAGCCAGGCTGGTCCATGAGCCAGCTGCCAGGAGCTTAGAATAACCCAGAGGGATGACACAAAAAGCAGTGGCATCGTGGAACTCTATTTATTCCTTTCTACAGTCACAGTTCCTCTGCACCGTCCCCACCCCCAGGAAGCCCCAGCAGGGATGGGGCTCCTGCAGGTACCCACGGGGATCCACACTTGGTCATTTGGGTTATCCTCCTGCACAGATGCTGTTCCAGGACACTGACAGCAAGCCCATGGGAACAGCCAAGCCCCACATGCTCCAAGCAAGGTCAAGCTGAAGCATTAGCTGCTCACTGGCTGCATTTTGCCTTCCCAGAGATGCCAATTAGCAACGTAGGTTCCTATCAGAGCAGCATCCAAAGGCCCTCATCCAATGGCACACGGGCTGTAACGCTCACACTCTGCCATCCACACAGGACAGACACTGCAGAGAGCACACAAAACCAGAGGCACAGCCAGGGAAGGGCTTGGTGCAGGGCTTGGTGCAGGGACACCAACCGTGCCATGCACCGAGGGGAAAATGCCAAGCCCAACCCAGCTAGAGCACAGTGCAAGGGCTGCAAATCCACTCCCCGTCAGCACACAGACCCATACACAGCATCTCCAAACACCTTCTGCCAGGAGATTTCAACATCTGGACACTTTATGGACAACTTGAAACTTTCTATGAGAAGCTGGGGACAATCATGGAGCACCTTAAGCCATTCCTAAGTGTCCAAGGCCAGCTTGGATGGGGCTTGGAGCAACCTGGCCCAGTGGAAGGTGTTGGGAAAACAATCTTAAGGTCCCTTCCAACCAACCCAAACCATTCTGTGATTCCATAATTCAGACATTTCTCTCCAGCACTTGCACAGCACAATTTACAAATGCTGCTGCCTTCAAGGCCTGTCCCATCATGCATCCAAACAGGGCCCCACAGCTCCAAGCAGTGCAGTTTCTTCCCATCAACATCTTCTACTGGATTCAACCTCAAACTTGGCCTGCATTTTGCATTTGCTTTCTAAATCACGAACCACTCTGGAAAAGTAGCACCAGGAAGAAAAAAAAAAAGCAAAAAACAACTTGCTAAAGTGTTCCCCAGCAGCATATCCACAGACTTTAATATAAAAAAGCTGCTGCTAATTTAAAAAACAAATGTTTAAGCAATCAAGCATGTTTATTTAATTTGTCCTTTCTGTGCCAGAGAAGGGCTGGGCTGCTCGCAGCGGCTGCCACACGACCTTATCAAGAGGGCCCTGCCTGGTGGGATGGGGGCAGCTGGAGGCTCCAACACAACCCAGAGGCTCTCTTGGGATAATCCAGCCTCACACCCTGAGATGAAGGCATCTACAACCTAAGGGTGAGGCTGAGGATCCAACCCATTGCTGGCATCCAGCATGAACCAGCTTATAAAATATATATATATAATATATATATATCCAGGTTATAGTCATGGCTTAGGTTGGACTGGCCTTTAAGATCAGCCAGTTCCACTCCCCTGCTGTGGGCACCTTCCACAGGTGCCAGCTCAGAGCTCTGCCCAACCTGGCCTTGAACAGCTCCATCCATGAAGATCCCATCAACTCCCCATTCCTCCAGGAGCAGTGGAATTCCAGTTCATTTGCCAGCACTGCAGGCCAAAGCTCTTCCATTAAAAAAAAAAAACAGGTGTTGCTCTGCTTACAGAGAGGGTCCAGAGTACACAGAGACAGGTACAGGGGAACCCCCAGATGAACCCAGCTGGAAAGGTTTTCACTGGGTACATGCTGGGCACGGTTCCTGAAGAGCCTTGAAAAGCCTCCAAACTTACCAAAATCTGAGCAGTAACTGCAGGACAGCGACTCTGTGGATAATCCAGATTTCTCATGTATCCCAAAACACCTAAAAGGACCCAATTTTCAGAGTACAAACGAGTCCCCAGGGAGGCTGGAGAGCCCCGTGCTGCTCTTCTCAATGCCAGAGGGGCTCAAACCTGGACAGCAGATCAGAGTCTCCTTTCCCACCGACAGGAACAGAGATGTTTTAGAGATGGGGTGAACGTGCAGGGTCGTGAGGGAGCCCACCACAGGCAGGAACTCCATTTTGCCCATCATTATCACTGGCTTTAACAAATCACTCCTGGGGCTGGCAGATAGTTTATTAATTTTTCCCCCGTGCAGCATCAAGGATGACTGAGGAAATCCAGTGGTCCGTTGATATCTTGTTTGCCTCCAAAATAACTCCTTGTTTATTTTCAAGCAGCAGAACACACCAAATCCTCACGCTGAGGTGACAGAGCTGGGAGGAGATGCCACACACATCATGGCACCAGCACCTGGACTGAAGGTTTCACCTTGTTCTCTGCAGTGGGAAAAAGCCATGCCCAAATCTTCCACTTGCCCTTCAGACACGGGAAAACTGAATAAAGGGATTTTTCACTCCATTGTGTTTCTCCTGGCAGCGTTCCTGAGGGATTCACTGCCCGCCGTGCCCGAGCTTTGGTCTGCTTGAAGCGCAGGGAGGGTTTGGGTGCCTCAGCTTCAAACACAGCCCCTGGCCTGGGACTTTCCTGTGCATCCCTCTGAGGCTGGCAGCCAGCTGGGGCCAACTCAGGTGCTCTGGGAGCTGGAGCTGCTCTCCTGGCCCAGTGCTGTGGCTGCTCTCGTGGGAGGATTCAGGATTCGCTGTGTGCCTCCCCATGGGATTGCTCCAAGCAGCAGCTGATGCACACAGACTCGTGCAACCAAAAACCCCAGCAGCCCTCCTGAGGAAAAGGTCACTGGGGCTGTTGGGGGGGGTTTGGTGGTGATCTCCTGGGGGCTGCAGAGGAAGAGCCCAAGGACATCCACAGGATGGGACGTGGCCTGCACAGCTCTGCTTTAACCCTGCAGGAAAGAGCTTCTCAAGTCACACAACCGCAGCAGACATCACACGATGCTGTCTCCATCCCGTAAGGCCCCTACTGATGACCTTTATTTGTGTTTTTTTGAAGCGCCACCTCCATTCTTTGTGGTTACTGAGAGTGTTTTCCATATGAGCAGCACTGGAGAGTCTTCCAGAGCCTGCAGCCATCCCACACTGGAGCCTGCTGAGCAGCCAAGCGAGACCTGCAAAACCCCAACGCAGGCTGGAAGCTGCCACGGAGCCCACGTGGGCAGTAATGGATCTGCTGAGGACTCAGGACAGAGCCACTGCTGGGCACAGCCAGGCTCAGGAATGCCTCAGACGAAGGAGCTGCAGCTGGTGCAGGTCCCCAGAGGCTCCAGGCAGGGGCTGCTGGCAGCCCTTGGGCAGGGAGCTGCTCTCCACAGGGAACTGGCTCTCCCCACGCACGCTCCTCCGTGGAGAGCCTTGTTTGCTGCCTTTAGGAAAAAAGGAAAAGGCAAGGGAAGCAACAGTGCTGTTTTCCAGGCACCCAGGGCTCCTCGTGCCTGACCCCTGAGTGGAATTAAACTGGACTAAATCTGAAGAGAGCTCTCCAGCAGAGCCTGGCAGAAGCAGGAATCCTTCTGCAGGCACAGCAGGGATGGCAGCAGGGGCCTGGGGGCGCATCTTCTCCTGCCCCCACACCCAGAGCACCAGACACACAGCACGAACAGCACCAGGGAAATACTCACCTGTCACTGAGCAGCAGCCTGGCACTGCCCTGGCACTGGCACTGCCCTGGCACGGGCTGTCCTGTGGGGCAGTGGCACAGGCTGGCTCCTGCCTCTCCGGGAAGGGCCCAGCTCTGCACAGACACGCCGAGCCCCCCGCGCTGCCCTGCCCGGACACGCCCGGGCTCTGGGCTCTGCAGGGAGAAGGGAGACCTTAGAGAACCTTCCAGTACCTCAAAGGGCTGCAGGAGAGCTGGGGAGGGACTCTGGAGGACAAGGAGGAATGGCTTCCCACTGCCAGAGGGCGGGGATGGATGGGATATTGGGAAGGAATTCCTCCCTGGGAGGGTGGGCAGGCCCTGTCCCAGGGTGCCCAGAGCAGCTGGGGCTGCCCCTGCATCCCTGGCAGTGCCCAAGGCCAGGCTGGAGCAGCCTGGGACAGTGGAAGGAGTCCCTGCCATGGCAGGGGTGGCACTGGATGAGCTTTAAGGTCCCTCCCAACCCAAACCATCGTGTGGCTCAATGGCTCACCTTGCCACATCTCCTCCAAAAGGGCCTCCAGAAATGCACTGCTGAAAATGCAGCAAATATTGCACTGCTGGTGTCACCCCTCCCTCTCCCTCATGTCCCAGACACACTTGCACTCCTCTCTTCCCACCACCCCATCGGCTGCCAGCTGCAGAGGGGCCCTGCCAGCTGACAGATGAAGCTTCAGGTTAACAAATCCAATTTGTCAGAGACAAAAAGCCAAAGCATTTCATTTCTGCTAGCTTTTTTTTTCATAAAATTGCTCAGACATCCAAGACTTGAAATGTCACCATGTCACTTGGTGGCAGCTGAGGGCACAGAGCTGGAAAGGTCGGGAGAAGCTCTCCAAGAGTCACCCCTGCTCAGTTTGAAGGGAAGGGGAACAGGGCAGACAGGGCCACTGTGACTGCTGGGGACAAGGAGGCCACCAGCCCACACACAGCCCAGCTCCCAGCAGAGCACAGGGGGATGCTGATGCCCAGTGCCAGACCACAAGCAGCCACTCATGAGTGCAAACAAGCCTCTTTGGCTTTCCTTGACCCCCAAACTCCCTCCAGCACAGCTGGGACCACCTATTTTCCTGAGCTTGAATTAACGAACCCAAAGGGTTTTCCCCACAACCACTCAGGGCCTCTCCCACCAGTGTAGGACCCAGTGGCAGACTGGGAGGCAAGGCAGAGCCCCCCAGTACCCCCAGTATCCCAGCAGGAGCTGGGAAAGCTCCAGCAGGTGCCAGTGACCCACACAGCAGCACTGTACTTTGTCCTCTGCCCCTGCCAGGCTGGGAGCAGGGATGTCCAGAAGGATTCCTGCTGTGTTATCCCACCAGCAGTGCTCAGGGCACCCTGCCCCAGCCCTGAGGGACCCAAAAGCTGTGTCAGCACAGCCAGGGCTGGTCAGAGGGCATGGGCACAGCCAGGGCTGGTCACAGAGCCCATGGGCACAGCCAGGGCTGTGCTCCCTGCCAGGACACAGGGCAGGGAGTGAGTGCTGGGGCTCCTGGGCACCCCTCCAGCCCACAGGAACCCGAGACCTCCCTGGCAGGTGAAGTTACTGCTGGGAACATAGAGTTACAGCCCAGAGGTGAGGCAGAACAGGACACCCCAGGGCCTGGGGCCCAGCTATGCCACCTATGAGAGGGGCTGGAAATGAAAACAGGCAGTGCCCGTGGTGCCATCTGTCCCTGGAGCCACCAAGCCCACGGACAGCACTCGGGTTGGGTGTTCAGCTGCAGGAGTCTGGGAGAGCAGGAGGAGAGGAGAGGAGGAGAGGAGGAGAGGAGGAGAGGAGGAGAGGAGGAGAGGAGGAGGAGAACAGGAGAACAGGAGAACAGGAGAACAGGAGAACAGGAGAACAGGAGAACAGGAGAACAGGAGAACAGGAGAACAGGAGAACAGGAGAACAGGAGAACAGGAGAACAGGAGAACAGGAGAACAGGAGAACAGGAGAACAAGGAGCTGCTGCAGGGTTCTGTGTCAGCCCCAGCCTGGTCAGGGCTGGAGCCTCCCGAGTGCCCAGAGGCTGATTCTGAGCTCTGCTCACACACAGCCTCACACACAGGGATCAGCAGCAGCCAGCTGCAGCACCTCCCATCCCTCCCATCCTAGAGGAGCTCTGGTCACAGCCTCAGGCTCTGGGTGATTCCCAAATCACAATGATGCAGTGCCAGAGCCCATGCTGGGACTGTCCCAAAATGCTGAAGTCCCATCCCAGAGCACAGCAGGTACCAGGTGGGAGAGCAAAAGCTGCCTCCCACACTGGGCTGCCATGCTCCTGGCTGGTCCCAGCACTGGGAAAGGCTCTGGCTTCTCTGCCCACGATGATGCAGAGCGAGGATGCTGCTCCAGTTTTCCCCTTGGGCAAACAGAACCCGAGGGAAGCAGTGCCAGGGGCTGAGCCAGGCAGCAGTGGGTGACCAGGAGCAGGACCTGGGAGGCACAACTGGGGTCGAGGCAGGCTCAGCAGCAGCCACCCACCCTGTGCCCGCTGCCACAACATCCACGGGGCCGTTCCAGGGGAGCAGGGACACGGTGGAGCCCGGACTCTGCCGAGGCAGCAGGGAGCTCCCACAGCACAGCACAGGGCTCCTTCCCTGCTCCTCCTGGGAGGGGGTGGCCATGGAGCAGCTGGCACCGAGCTGAGCAGGGGCCACGTGTCCCCTCCAGCACGGGCTGTTCCCGTCCCTGCCACCGCCTCCTTGCCGGCAGCGTGTCCCACGCGCCCGTCTGCTGCCTGCTGCCTGCTCCATCCTCCCCTCACCCCGTCCCACCTGGCCCTGAGCTTTCCCAGGAGCCCCCAGGCCTTCCCCAGAGAGTGGGTTCTTCCATCTCCCGCCCCGTTGTGACAAAGCACACCCTGCCAAAGGCTCCAGCACACCCTGCCAAAGGCTCCAGCACACCCTGCCAAAGGCTCCAGCACAACACCCTGCCAAAGGCTCCAGCACAACACCCTGCCAAAGGCTCCAGCACAACACCCTGCCAAAGGCTCCAGCAACCACTGCCAAAGGCTCCAGCACAACACCCTGCCAAAGGCTCCATCCAGCACACCCTGCCAAAGGCTCCAGCACACCACCCCCCTGCCAAAGGCTCCAGCACAACGCCCTGCCAAAGGCTCCAGCACAACGCCCTGCCAAAGGCTCCAGCACACCCTGCCAAAGGCTCCAGCACAACGCCCTGCCAAAGGCTCCAGCACACCCTGCCAAAGGCTCCAGCAACCACTGCCAAAGGCTCCAGCACACCCTGCCAAAGGCTCCCTCCAGCACACCCTCCCAAAGGCTCCGTGATCCCCGTGGGTCCCTCTCAACTCGGGATGTTGTCAGATTCCAGCACTGCAAGCAGCCCAGAGGGTTCCTCTGCCCTCCACTCCCATTATCCACAGCCAGAGGCTGTGGCCACGAGCAGAGATGCACACACAGATGGAATGGGATGGACAGACAGGATTCCCAAGTGATGCCAGCACTTCTGGCACTGCCTTGGCAGAGGGCACTGAGCAGCACACCCTTCTTGTGACTTCAAAAAGCCCAAGCCCAAAAATTATTTACATAGGCAAGATTCATGATATGGGGCTTTTTCACTCCTAAAGGACTACTCAGAACAAAAAAATGGGTTTAAAATAAAGTGACTTCCAAAGAAAATCCAAGTTGAAAGCCTTGCTTTGATTTTATTTTAAGATTAAAGCTCTCTGCAGAGTGTTCTAGGGCCCTGATGTGAGGACCACAAGCTCCTCTGATATTTCCTAGAAAAACTTGCAATTGAGCCACCCGTAAATGCTCCTCATGAGAAGGTTCAGATGGCCTGGAGGAGAGCAAGGCTCTCAGGGGACACACTGCCCAGGACACTGCCAGGCAGCCCTGCCTCGAGAGCATCTCTCTGCAGGAGGCAGGATGGGGCATGGATAAGGGATACAGCTCGCTCAGAGACACTGGAAAACGTCAAGGGTAAGTCAAGAACAAAGCACTGGGATGGGAGATCCGGTTACACGACAGCACAGCCTAATTACAACCTGCCTCTGCTGGGTTAGAAGAGAGAAATCCAAGCCTGTGTGCTCCATGAGCTGACCTGGCCAGCCCAGCGCTGGGGACAGTGGCTCTGGGGCACAGACCCCTCAGGGACAGCCCTCTGTCCCCCTGCAAAGAGCTTGGCAGGAAAGGCAGGAGCTTGTCCCCAAGCTTTCCTTCCCCTGCCTTTGGGACGTGCCCAGCACGGGCTGCTCACCCTGCCTGGGGGCACCTCAAAACAGCACAGACAGAACCTGCCTGTCCCCCCAGTGCTGCCCCCAGGCTCTTTAGATGCAGAGCAGAGTCACAGCCACGCCACCCATCCACGACAAGAGGGGACAGCCCAGTCACCAAAGCACAGGATGAGGTAGGACACTGGGGACGATGCCCCAGGTGGGTCACACAGGGACCAGGAAGAGCCTGCCAGCTGAAAATGCACCTCCAACGTGAAAACTGCATGTCTTCTCTTTACCCCTTCCTCATTACTCCTCAGCCAGCCCAAAATCCAGCTCCTTGCCACACCAAAAGCCCATGGAATCCGTGTGAGCCCCCATCCGAGCTCCCACACCCCTGGCATGCTCCCCGAGGCAGCCGGGATGAGAAACCTCAGCTGTGAGGGCCATTAAGGATTTCATTCACCTTTCTCTCTTACTTCTAAGAAACACTTCAGTTCCTCCTACCTTCCTTCTTTTCCTCTTTTCAAAGCAACCTTACAGCTATTTTTAGACCGGCACATCTCAGCGCTGCCGGATGGGTGCCACCCCCGTGTCACCTCCGCCGGGAGGAGAAGCAAAGGGATGCTCCTGTTCTCCACAGCTCCGGGGCAGCTGCTGAAAGCACAGCAGGTCTGTGCTCTTTCCCAAAACCCACACAGCCTCACCCGAGTCCCCTTACAGCACCACCAGCACAGCCTTTGGGGCACGCAGTCCACGAGCAGCTCCAGGGGCCAGAAGTGCCACTGGTGCTCCCACCTCACGGCAGCAGACAGCTCAGCCTGCTGAAATCAAGGTGCTGAGACATGAAGGTGATGCTGGAGCTTTGTCCTCATCCTTCCCCGAGGAAATTTGGCACGTGGTGAGGGTGGCTTGGGCTCTTCCCTGCACCCAGCTCTGCTCGGAGCTTCACCATCAGTTCAGCCTCAGCCCTTGGGAGTGCCAAGCTGTGCTTTGGGCTCCTGGAAAAAATCAATCTTCCCATCAGCATGGTGCAACAAGTCCTTCCAGGAAGGAGTTAGCAAGGATCTTTCTTGCTTGGCTGCTCTCCTCAGGGCTCTGAGCACATCCCAAAGCAGAGCCAGGGCTTGCCCGGTGGAGCAGCTGTCAATTCCAGATGGATGGTGCTAGGGGACTCCAAATCCAGGGATTTTCCTCTTCCAGACAAGTTTTGCAAGAAGACAGAAAAAAGCTGCACGTCTCAGGACCTGGATGCCAGAAGGGAACAGAGGTGGCAGGAAATCCCAAACCAGCAGAAAATTCAGCTTGTTCTGGGTCAAATGCAGAGGAGGAAGTGGAGGCACAAGCAGAGGCAGAGGAAAACCCTTTCCAGGAGAGCAGCCCAAGAGGTCAGGTCTGTACGAGGCTTCTGGGGATTCACAACACTTGGATTCTGAAGGACAAAACCCTGGAGATGGTCAGGAGCTGGTTCCCCAGAGGATGATTAGCCAACACCTCTCCCTGCAGAAGCGCAGCACTCCCAGTGGCATGTGGGACCAGCAGCTGTCACCTGCCACTGCTGCACTGGCAAAAAAATCCATCCTGGGCACAGCAGATGTCACATCACCTTTGCTTTGGAGTGGGTGGCTGAGCTGCAACCCACCTGGCTGTGCTGGACAGGGAGGTGACCCCGAGTTCCCACAGTCAGAGCTCAGAGAAACAGCAGCCTTTGGGGAAAAACCAGTTAGGAGAGCAAGGAGAAGAGCAGCAATCTGATGGATGCTCCCTGGCTGCCAGCATTGCAGGGACACAGAGGCTGAGCTGGAGCCCCAAAACAGCCTGTCCTCCCGGGATCACGCTGAGCTGCTGAGGCTGAACCATTCCTGGGATTCTGCTTGGTCCTGTCAGCTCCTGTGCTCGCTCTGGACTAGCAGGGAAAAGGTAAAACCATGTGCCTTGCCACATGCCCCAACACCCTGGGAGAGCTGCACCCCCTCCTGCTAAAATCCAGCTGGGAGAGGGGCAGGGATTTACCACAGGGTAAAAAAGGCTGCCCAGCATGGGGGGATTCATTGGGGTGGTGCCCCGAACCCTCAGCCAGAGACAGGACAGAGGCTGCATTCAGAAACCCCTGTTGGGTATTATCAGCTTATATCCAATTGCCACCATTTTAGAGCCCTGGACCAAACAGCCACATGTAAATACACCTGGGAAAAACAGATTTGCTTCTTGCTTTATCTACCAGCCAGGGCTGGGAGAGCAGGGACACATCCCTGAGACACCTTCCCCTGGCTCCAGAAATGTGTTCATTATTCCCAGGCTGTGTCTGCAGGGTGAGGATCGCTCTCAGATTACAGATGTTTATCAGTGAACTATAATAAAGGTGGGACAGTGACACCAAGATGAATATAATATTTCAGGGAAATTTAAATGAAACGATCCATCATGCCCAGCAGATCAGCACCACCTCCTGCCAAGCCCTGCACTGAGCAGAGCAGCTCTGGGGCTGAGGCTCTGCCTCGGAGCCCCACAGTCACCTTGGCTCAGTGCTCCAGAGGAAAAGCAGCAGTGACAGATAAAAGAGAAGCACTTTTGGATTTCCAAGGGCACACGGATGAACAGCAGCATGCAACTGGCTCGGTGGCAAGGGAGTTACATCCTTCTCCAGCATGGCAGTGGGACATCCCTGAGCACGTGGGGACACCCCCTCACTCACTGAGTGAGCCCTGGCCCCACACTGAGCACTCCCAGCATCAGAGGGGCCTTGGAAACGGGACATGGCTCGGGCAGGATGTGGAGGGGAAGGGTTACAGAGTGGCTTTTCCCTTAAGTGAAATATTGCCAGCGGCTCAGTGGAAGCAGGAGGTTGGTCCCTCCAGGGAGGAAGTTATCAGAAACCACTCTCCCTCCCAGCATGGCTTGCCCACAGTTTGCTACCTGTTGCATTTTACAATCAAGCAAAACACTGGAAGAACGTAAGAGGATTAAAAACCCAGAGTGGGTGCAGAGCGTGCAGGGCAGGGACACCAGGAATGCTCTGAGCTGCTGCAATCCAGCCACGGAGGCATTACACATTCATCTGAATTTTAAATACAGAGCATGATGACTGGCATCCTCACAACTGCCACCGCAGCCTCACACTACAGCTTTTATGGTAATTCACAGGGAGTTACCCACAAGGCACCGCAGTGATTTTCTTGGCAGCCATCCTAAACTAATTTTTATAGGTTAGTGTATGGTTATACATAAACGTTTAAGAAAAATAAAATGGCGACTTGGAGGGAAGGACACGGCTGGGAGGTTCTGTGCTGGTCCAGTGCAAAATGCCACAGGAGGTCCACTGCTGGCCACCCCATGTCAGGGCTAGGGGACAGAAACACCAGCTGGCTCATCAGCTGCTTTGCACTGCCCAGCCCTCTGCATCAAGCCTGCCCCAGTGCTTCTGGGTGTCCCCTGCCCTTTGCAGGATGCTCAGGTCAAGCAGGTCCCACCTGGCCAGGACACAGCACCCTGCTTGCTCCCAGGGCACCTGTCCATACCTGGCTGTGGTGCTCAGCCCCTGTCCTGGGGGCACCAGGCTGGAGGAGATGGGAACAATCCCAAGGAACAACAAGTTGTTGGTAGAAATCACAGCACCCTTCAGAGAACTGTGGGATGGTTTGGGTTGGAGGAGGCCTTAAAGATCATCTCGTTGCTCCCAGGGGGACACACTGCCCATCACCTTTGCTTCCCACATATCCTGGCTGTTCTGGACACGGGAACTCCAAGTGCTGAGGGGAAAGTGCTGCTCAGCTTCCAGCCACCCTCTGCAGCCAGAGCAGGCGAAGAGCTGGAGCTGCTGCCAGCGAGCAGCAGCACCTCAGGAAACAAAGGAGAGACGCAGCAGGAGGGAAACCTCGAGCAGTGCAAGCCCAGAGCAGCACCCATCTGTGATTCACAGGCACCAGAACAAACACTTGATGATGTCAGAGCTGATGATTAGCTCAAAAAAATACAAAAATCCTGAATTGCTGCAGGTTTTGCTGCACGCACACGCGCGCGTGGCAGCACGGAAGCAGAAGGTCTGTCCATCCCTGCTGGATCACAACGGCAAAATGGAGGGAAGCACGAGCAAGACTTTCAAGGAAAAAAGCTTTCAGACTTAAATCAGCCGTGGAATTACTCACAATGCTGATTTGGGTACAGGGACACCACGGAGAAAACAATTAAACAACAGATCAGAGGGAAAGATGGTGAGATTCAACTCCAGCACCACAAAGAGACAAAGCACTGAATTCCTGACGAGGCAGCTATTTTCCCTGGATGGGATCACTGCATTTTGAGAAGCCACACGCACCACGGCCTCCCTCTCACGCTCACCACGTGCCACCCCAGCTGGCTGCCTCCATGCAAGGGAGAAGGAGAGCACTTTGCCCCCAGCTTTGTGCCTTCTGCACCCGGAGCACGAGGCTGCCCCGTGTGATCCCACAGCACCTCAGGTACCACTGCCCAAAAAGAGGAGTGAAAGCAGGGGGAAATCCCCCATCACATCCCTGCAGACCATGTCCAAGACACTCCAAGACTGATGCAGAGAGATGGCAGCAGGAGAGGCAGGACCCCAGGCATGGAGCTCCCCAGGCACGGATTCACCTGGGAACCCTTCACTCCTCAAACCCCAACAGGCTTCAAAACCCTCCTGGAGAGAGAGAGAGAGAGAGAGACCCTTCTTGCAAAAGCCCTGCAGGATCTGCCACACGCTGCAAATCGTGGCTGCAGCTGAACCAGCCGTGTCCCCAGGCTGGGTGGGGACATCCCAGTTGCTCAGAGGTCACAATCAAACTGCAACCCCTGGTGTGGTGTAAACCAGCCCTGACAGAGCACTCACCTATGAAATGGGGCTGAGAACGATGGATTCAGCTGCTGCTGTGCAAAAACAACCCTGACATGACAAGCAGGAGCAGAGAACTCCAGAAGCTGGGCACAAACAGCCACGGGCTTCCCAACCTAAACCATCCCACAGCCCCGATTTAATCTGATTTATGCAAATGTTAAACCAATTTAGGTGTACACATTGTACGACTTGCCTGGCCCAGTTTAATTTGATAGGTTTTTAAACCTGTTTAGACAAACTAGTATCTGCTGTCTAATCTAGAGCAGCTCTTGTTTTGTGCAAATGTTGCCAGGGAACTAGAGCATGGAGGTTCTGATGGATCCTGGTTGTACAGCAACACTCACACTGCATCAGCCCGAGTGATAGCAATGCACGGAGAGCAGGAATGCTGAAATCCCATCTCCCTCAGGGCTGGCCCACACAGCAGGGCTCCCAAATCCCACTGCTGCACCAGGAGCTGTGCAGGGGCCACTCCCAAAGCTTGCCAAAGCCACGCTGCTCCAGGAGCACAGCAGGATCAGGACATGGTGAAGCCTCACTTCTCTGGCACGGGGGGCAGAAGCTCCTGAGGGGCCAGCAAGTCCCAGGAAGAGGGAGAAATCCCAGCTTTGGGTTGAGTCCTGGTGTGTCCCCCTTTCCCATGAGCTGGGCTGTCCCACCCTGGTGATTCCTTTGGCTCCAGAGGCAGCAGAGCATCCCTGAACACCTCGGTGCTGTGCCTCCAGGTGTGTGCACGTGCTTCCCCCTCACACCTGAGCATCCCAGGGGATGCACATCCCACCCTCTTCCTCGGCAGGGCAGCACCTCTGCCCCCTCCCTGGGCTGCTCCCACACGTGCGTGGGAGCCCTCGGGAGCCAAGAGGCTTCACAGGTTATTAAAAAAAAATAATAAATAAAGTTCAAAGAAACGCACACCTCCCAGCCAGCTCCTTATGGAGTGATGTCAAGAAGGCAAGGTGGCTCTGAAAATTCCTCTTTTTGTGGAGGATGCTGGGGGACACGGCCATCTGTGTGCAGGACACGCAGCTCGGCACGGGCTTGTCGGATGAGCAAACAATCCAACAGCACAGGCAGCCTTTGCAATGGGAATGCCAAGCTGGATAAATTACCAAGGCAAGACAATGCTATCCAAGCTAGAAAAAAAAAAAAAAAAAAAAGTCCACAAGAATTATGTTGGATCAGACTCAGAACTCTAGAGGGTTTATGAGTTGAAAGATGGGGGAAAATAAAAGACAATTTCCAGTTTCCTAGGCTGATGTCAAGGAAAAAAAAAAATTGGTCAAGTTATAAAGAAAATAATCAGAAAGAGAGGACAAGAATAAAAAGAAAGGTCTAACAAACAGAGCCTGCAGATTGTTCCAGCTTATTGTGTAATAAACTTCGCAGAAAGGACGCTGGCCCCACCGTTACTACTTCAGGGCTCACAGGTTTAAAATCAACCACAATTTTTAAAAAGCAATACTGACATAGCCAGAAGCTGTCCAGCCCGGCTTGCTCCTTCCATTTGCAAATATAAAAAAATAAAATATATGTCCTGGGGGTTCTGCCCAGAGACACCAGACCCCAGCAAAGCCCCCAACTCCTGACCCCATTCCCACCACCCTCTGCAGGAAGCAGAGAGCTTCACGGACGGAGGGAGCTGGGCCAAGGGAAGGGATTATTTGAAGTACAAGCCAGGCACATTTTTCATGCTGTTGAAGCAATGATATTTAACAGAAGTCATTTACAGATTTTCCTTTTTTTGAGGAGAGAGTTATGAATAATATGCATGTTCTTATCAACTCATAGAAGAAGAATTTAAAGCTCAAAGTTCAGCAACTGTGGATTAAACTACTTAGCAGTATCTTTTTAATGCAACTGAGTAACCTCTCTCCTTACCATACGCTCGCACTGCCCACACTGACTCGGGTTAGATCTGGCTTCTCTTTATCTCGGATTCCTACACTCACAATTTTATCTCTGCAACACAAAAAGAAAAACTGTTTCAGCTGGGAGCGGAGCGAGTTCAAATCAAACCCATGTGCGGCGCAGGCCACAGGCCACAGCTCGCATCCATCACGGCAGCTCGCCTCCCACGCAACCCCGGCGCCACGTGGGGAGTGCATAAACAGCTCACCAGGCGTTTACTACCTGGAGTAACTCTGCTCCGGGGAGAGCAGCGGGACGGGCTGCCCCCGTGCCAGCCTGGGGATCCACCCCGGGAGGGATCCCCACACCCCAGAGCAGCCTCGGGGTCGGGGTGTCCCACCTCAAAGTCAGCCCCGGGGTGCCTTTAGTATGGCCCGAGCCCTTTGGAGCTGTTCCAGCGCTCTGAGGAGCCACAAACGCCATCCCCACCAGCCTCAGTTTCCCTGGCGTGTGGCCACGTCATCCCCTCGGACATCCCTGGCCGGACCTCAGCTCATTCCCACCTCTATTCCCAAGGCAGCAGCAGGATTAAGGGTCTAACAGGAATCCACACTCCTGGAGAGAAAGCAAAGAGATGTTTTTCCTCTGCTGCTCAGGGAAGATGTCACACTCCTCAGCATCCAGAAAAAGGCAGGGCAAACCTGCTCCCCTCAGAACGAGACAAAAGGAAGAGGCTTTGTTTGCCAAACCTGCATTTATCCACCCAGCGAGCACCAGGGAACAGGGGGGCAACAAAGGGCCCAAAGCTGTTCTGCCAGCGAGGCCAACGCCAAAAAACAACCACAAAAGGACCCGAGGACCTCCTGCCCATCACCTCCATCGCCCCACGCCCGAGTGTATGAACAGCTCTGCTGCAGGGGACCCCTCTCCCCCCACACCCCTTGGTGGCACAGCTTCAGCTGGAAGCTCCTCTCACATTACTCAAAGTATTTATGACTTTTTCCCATTTGAAATATGGGCCTTTACCACGCACAGGAAGGAGGAGGAGAGTGCCAGCAAACCTGTTAATTTATAAGTCAATCTGGCAGGGAACAATTAACAGCTTTTCCACTGTTGGGTGTGCAGAGGGGGGGGGTATCTTCTCCCTGGGGACTGCAGGAGGGGTCTCTCCATCAGCACACGCCCTGCCCTGCTGAACCCAACAGCTTTTGTGCCCAGCACCCCAGTCCAGCTCCATCTCCCTCACTGGGAGCTCTCACAGGGACGAGCAGCCCAATTCCCCCCATCCAGGTTACACAAATAGCTCCCACAGCCAGGCGCGGGTACACAACCCCCAAAACACCATTTATGGGGGAAAAAAAATCAGATCAATCCCTAGTGTTTTGTCCCGGCCAAGCCAAGCTGCGATCTGTGCTGACAGCCAGGAGCCACAGGCAGCAGCAGGAGTGCCACGGGAACATCCCCTGCACACCCCAGAGGGGCACTCCCCTCGCTCCGCAGGGTGTTCCCGCTCGCAGGAAGGGCTGAAACCCTCTTCAAAAAAAGCAAAACTGCTTTTCCCTCCCACCTGCAGGGAGTGTTTTTGTGGGAGCAAAGCCTCCCGGGACTTGGAGAGGGTGAACACCCCAAGAGCAGAGATGTGCCCTGAGCCCAGGGAGTCCGGATCCCAACAGCCCTCCCAGGGCTGTCACCTCCACGCCCGCACTGCTCCCCTTATCCCACATTCGCACCCTTCGCCTGCCCAGGAGGGACTGGAATGGGATCCTCCTGGGGAAGCACAACGTTATTAATCATTACTCTTATCGAAGGGGTTGAGGGGGGTTCACCCTCATTGTGACAAATTTTGGTGACACGGAGGCTCCGGGGTGAGCTCGTGCCTGCTGCGGGATGATCCCAGGGCTCGAGATTTCAGCTGAAATCCCCGAGGGCAGATGGAAAACACCACCTGCTGTCACCCCAGGGCTGTCCCTCTGTGACTCCACGGCTGAGCCCGATTCCCCTTTCAGAAGGGGGAGGTTTGGTGTAGCTCCCCCAGCACAGCGGAGAGATCCCCCCCAACATGGAGACTTGGCTGGTTTTGGGGTGATCCATGTCCCTTCCTTGCTTCTGTCATCGAGCCACCCCCCAGCCGATGACAGCGGGGCAAATCCCACTTGCTGAGGGGCTCGGGGTGGTGGGAGGACAAGGCACCTCGGTGTCTGGGGTGGGAGCAGGCGGTATCCCGGGGGGACACAGCCGTGCCACCAGGATACGGCATCGCACAGAGGAACGCTCCCGTGCCTCCTCCGACACCCGCATCCCGGCGACGCCGCTCCGGGAGCGGCACCGGCTCCGCCAGCGGAGCATCCCCAATGCGCCCGGAGCCGGCAGCCGGGGAAGCCCCCGACGATTCTGCCGAGCAGCACCCGGCACAGGCGGTCCCACGGCGCTGCTCCGTGGGAGCGCAGCCCTGAGCACGGGGGTGATGCCGGAGCCCGCACAGCCCCGCAGCCCGAACCCCGCACCCGCTGGGACCGCGCTCGGGAGGCGCCGGAGGGACGGGGCGGCGGCAGCGAGAAAAGAGCACGGCGGGGAGCCGGGGGTCCTAAAGCGGCGGGGAAGGCACCGGCAGCGGGGCGTGGGATGGAGCCGGGCGCGGACACATCCCGGTGCGGCGGGGGACGGAGCGGGGCGCAGCCCGGGACCGGCAGCGGGGCGTGGGGCGGGCTGTGCCCCAGGACCCCCCGGCCAGGCTGAGCCGCCCAGGCTCCAGCGCACCCCGGTGCCCCCGCCCGGTCCCGGGGCCGCCGCCCCGGCGCTCCCCCGCATCCCCCCGCCGCACGTGCCCGCGGACCGGCGCGCCCCCTCCCCGCACC
This sequence comes from Vidua macroura, assembly GCF_024509145.1. Taxonomy (NCBI): domain Eukaryota; kingdom Metazoa; phylum Chordata; class Aves; order Passeriformes; family Viduidae; genus Vidua; species Vidua macroura. The sequence continues at coordinate 4,318,740 of NC_071596.1, read as the reverse complement.
CCCGCTATAGCGCGGCCCCTTCCCCCCCACAACCCTCCCGTACATCTCCCCCCCTCCCCAATAACACGCCCCCCATTCTCCGGTGCCACCCACCCGCGGACCCCCCACCGCCACCGGCCGCACCCCTTGCAGCGAGCCCCCCGCCCGCCCGCCTGCCCACCCCCTCCCGAGCGCTGCCCGCTATAACGCCACCCCTCACCGGTCACCGGCGCCCCCCGATATAACGCGACCCCTCCCCGGCGCAATCCCCCCCTCCCCCCCTCCCTCCCTCCCCAGCCCCGCGGCGCTCCGGCCATCCCCTCCGGCCCCGCTATAACGCGCCCCGCGGTACCTGCCGGCGCGGCCGCCCGCTGCCATGCTGCCGGCGGAGGGGCTGCGAGGGGCCGCGGCCGCGCTCCCCGCCCTCCTCCTCCGCCTCGCCGCTGTCCCTCCGCCTCCGCCCGGGGCTGCGCTGGGGCCGCGCTGGGCGCGGGGACACTGCGGCGAGCCGAGCTCCCGCCCGCCGGCCACTCGCACAGGTGATGTCATTCCCCGGGCCGCCGCCGCGTGACGTCACCGCGGGGCGGGGACACCCCGGCCACGCCCCGCTCGCCCCGCGGGGAGCGGGAAGGGAGGGGCGCGGGGGGAGGCCGTGACGTCACCGCGGACCGCTGGGGCGTGGCCGCGCCTTAAAGGCGCCGCGCACGTGGGAGCGGAGGCGCGAGGGCGAAGAGCGGCGATCGCTTGTTTTAAAGTTTTAAAAGCTTAATAGCAACACAGAAATAGAGTAATAAGAATTTAGACAGAGTTAGGGCAATAAAAAGCAAAGAATTACGTTGAAAAACCGAAGAATTCCTCTTGAAAGCGTGGCTCGCTAACAAAGGATTACCCCTTAAAAGCAGTAGCCTGTTGCATATTCATATATCTCATACATGATGCATAAATTCTTTTCAAACAAAGGGTGTTCTCTGGTTATCGTCAGCTTCTTCCCCTTAATCCTGGTTCCTTAAGGACAGAGAGGAGGTGGGAGGATGTTTGTCTTTTCTGACAAGGAGGCAGTAACTCTTAGGTGTCTTGTTGCTGTTCTCTCTGCTCGAAGAATTTCTTGATTATCTCATCCCTTTCTTCAGCCAGTTAAAAAAATATCTTAGGTCGCATAGTTTCTATTTTAACATTATGTTATAACCTAAAACTGTATCTACCACGCTACTTCAAAAGGATTAATACAGTACTACAAAATAACTTCCCAACATAACACATATAGATTCAATTTAATATTTGCGAAGAGCTGATCATTTAATCTGCATTTTTCCCAGAGTCACCACGTTTAATGCAGCCACTGTACAGCCCTGTCTTTAACACACCCCAGTGCTGAGTAAATCCTTCATGTGCGCCCTATCTCCATATTTAATATTTAATGTTATATGTTCTTAATATGTAATTCTTCTTTTTATTTGTTCTTAATATGTAATTCTTCTTAATATATAATTGTCACAGGGACATTCTTCTTTCTTTCAGGATTTTTCATAGAGCAGCACAGGGGAAAGAAAGAGAAAACAATTTCTATTTCTGCTCCTTGTTTTTCCCATGTGGAATGTGTTTGGAGAATTGTTTCCCTGGGGTGATTGCTTGGTTGGATTCTGGTGAGGATTGTTTGAGCCTGGTGGCCAATCCAACCCACCTGTGGCTGCACTCTCAGAGAGGGCCACGAGTTGTGTGTTGGTTAGATTTGGTAGTTAGAAAAAGTAAATTTGTAGTTTTAGTATCCCCTTTAAATAGGATATTAATGTATTATAGCATAGTTATAATAAAGAAATCATTCAGCGTTCTGAGCTGGAGTCAGACATCAGCATTTCTTCCCACTGGGTTCACCTGCGTTTACCATATATAATTCTTGATTTATAATTATAATTCTAAGAAGAATTACAATAGGAACAGGCAGGAATAATTGGAGGAATGATTTTGCCCTTGTTTTCCTTTTTCCAGGGCACCAGATCATGCCTGGCCACGCTGCTGCAGGAGCAGGAGGAGCTCTCCCTCCCTGGCCTGCTGCTCCAAAACTCCCCTGGTCGCCCGTGTGCCTCCTCAGACTGAGTTTTAGCTGCTCCTGGGAAATCCAGCAGAAATATGGGAACGTTTCTCTCCCCAGGGCTGCGAGGGGATGCTCTGCTGCTGCTGCACGGCCTCGGGGGGCCAGCATCGATTGGGGGTTTCACTCCTTTTTCTGCATGACAAGAGCCAAAAGCCAAGGAGCTGCTGTTGCTGCTGCCTTGGAAAGGCAGCACGGGCATTAAAGCTGCTCTGTTTTCCCAGATCCACCGGGAAAACGCCACCAGCACCCACCGTGAGCTGGCGGGTGTGAGGCAGCGCCAAGAACCTTCACCTGGACTTCTAAAAGTCATTTTTCTCTGTGAGAAATGGCCTTTTCCAAGGACCGGAGCCCTAGAGATGCACAGAAGTCCATAGAATCCCACAGAGATTCCTAGGAGCCCAGAGGGACCCATAGGAGCCCATAGGAGCCCAGAGGGACCCATAGGAACCCATAGGAGTCCAGAGGGACCTATAGGAACCCATAGGAGCCTTGGGGATTCATAGGAGCCCAGAGGGACCCAGAGAATCCCACAGAGATCCATAAGAGCCCAGAGGGACCCATAGGACCCCCAAGGATCCATAGGATCCCACAGGGACCCATAGGATCTCCCAGGGACCCATAGGAGCCCAGAGGGACGCAGAGAATCTCCTGGGGATCCATAGGAACCCAGAGAATCCTACAGAGATCCATGGGAGCCCAGAGGGACCCATAGGACCCCTGAGGATCCATAGGATCCCAGAGGGACCCATAGGATCTCCCAGGGATCCATAGGAACCCAGAGGAACCTACAGGAGCCCAGAGGGACCCAGAGAATCCCACAGGGATCTCTGGGACCCATAGGATCTCCCGGGGACCCATAGGAGCCCAGAGGGATGCAGAGAATCTCCTGGGGATCCATAGGAATCCATAGGGAACCCAGAGAATCCCACAGAGATCCATGGGAGCCCAGAGGGACCCATAAGATCTCCAGGGGGATCCATAGGAACCCAGAAGGACCCATAGGATCTCCCGGGGACCCATAGGAGCCCAGAGGAACCCCAGGAGCACCTAGAAGGTGCCCCACGCTGCTGTGGGGTCCAGCCCCATCCTCTCAGCTCCTGGGAGGGTCCCAGACCCCCTTTTCCCCATCTTTTCCTACAGAGCAGGGATCAGTCACGGATTCTCCCCCACATCTGGAAATCTCCACTTTCCCCATCAGCCCAGCCCCTTTCCACAGGCTTGGTGCTGCATCACCAGGGCCCCCGCGTCCTATCTGCTGCATCTGTGCTCTTAATGGGTGTATAATATTTTACAGTAATTTCCTCATTTGTCATGCAATCAAATCCTTTGATCAGACACGGGAGAAATGTAAATATCAATTATTAACCAGCCCATTCTGGTCTTGCTTGACTGGATATTTTTTTTTTTATTATTATTATTTTTTGGAGGAAGGAATTGATTAATTTGCAATTCAACTCTCCAACTCATTCTTAATTTGGATGCTTGCATTTGTGGATGGGCTGTATTTTTGAAGGGGGAGATATTTGATCACTAGAACGATCGATGTTTCCATGTATATTTTATAGTGGAGAGATAGTTGTGTAGAAAAGTGTAAAATAAGTGGGGGGTTTTAAATTCTGTGCGTAGAGAGATGCTACACCATGGTTCAAAATCTCAGTAGCCAAATTTGCTGCTCTACAGTCATTTATAGCCCTTCAGAGCGTTGGCATGAAATGGAGAGGTGGCCAGGAAATTTCTGACAGAATATTTTTCCATCTGCAAATAGTTCTATTTTTTTATTATTTTCTAGTGAGAGCGAGGCAATTTGTATAAACACACTGCCTTAGGCAAAAAAGGCTTTGGAAATGAAAATAATAACAACAAAAAAAAAGTGAAATAAAATTAGAAGAAAGATGAAACTCAGTTGCTTTCTTTTCGGTTTCCCATTTGGAGATGGTTTTCCACTCAAAGCTTTGGAAGTTTCTGGTGTCTGTATAGCCTGAAAAGTCAAGCTGGGGCTGTGACATGCATTTGTCCTGGCATTTCAGTATCCACTCTCTCCTGACATTTCACTGGTGCCAGTTTTGCAGGAGGTAATCCCCATCCTTCCCCCCAAAAATCCCAATTTTGGCTTAAAACTCAGGGAACTGGGAGCACTCTCCTCTCAGCCAGGCTGTTTATTTGCTTTCTGGAGTTTTATTGAAGCTCTGAGAGTTGCATTTTGCAAGCTGTCTTCCTCCTGAAAGCGAGCAAGCTGCGCCTCTTCCTTAATCATCTGCTTTTGTTTGCTCGAAGGAAAATACCAAATATCTCATGACTTGCCATAAAGCCGTGAATGACTGCAGGGATGCGCAATTCCTGCCCGGCCTCATGACTAATGGGTGAGTTTTCAGGTGCACGTGGAGCCTGTGGAGATGTGCCCCAAATCCTGCCTGGTTTGGGCTTTTTTATCAATCTGCTAAAGCAGATGACAACATCTTCTCACAAGCCCAGCAGTGGTTGGCGCAGAGAAGCTTCTGCAGTGCTCCTGCAGTGTGAAATAGTCGTGGAATCATGGAATCATGGAATGGTTTGGGCTGGAAGAACCTTAAACATCATCTTGTCCAGCCCTGCCACGGGCAGGGACACCTTCCACTGGCCCAGGTTGCTCCAAGCCCCGTCCATGTCTCACCCCAGATGTGGTCCAGGCCCTGCAGACACATTTTGTCAGTCTTGCCCGGTGTAATAAGACATTTTAACATTGTTAAATGTTATTCTGGAAATCCAACGCACACTTCCATCACCTAAAGGAATAAATGGTTTGGGCTTGACCTTGACACCAGGGGTTTGTGCTGGAGCCAACTTCACTCCCAACTTCTTTTCCAACCCTTTTTTTGTTGCTGCTGGGTTTTAATCCATGTAAAAGCTGTGTGAAGAGTGAGTCTGAGCTGCAGCTGCTGAGCCCAGACACGGTCACTGGTGGGTTGTGAAAAAAGCTATTGATCTCCCCCTGATGGCGTTTGAATTCAGCTCTTCAATAACGCTGCCAAAACAGCAGCTCCAGCTCCACGATCGATCCCCGGCTCGCTCCCGGCTGAACGGGCAGGTGCCGATCCATAAACCCGGATCCTGCGCCCTGACCCCGAGCCCAGGCTGGGAACTGCTGCCACCGCTCCTGCAGGTGCCAGATGGGTACAGACTCGTTCCATTTCCATTTCCTTTCATCTCACTGGAAGATTTTGGCAGGTCACAACAAGCCCTGACTTCCAGAACCTGCCTGATCCATAACCTCTGGGAGAAGGTCTCAGCAGCAGCTGAGAAACCACTTCAAAAAGTGTATGCTTTTCTGAGCCTGGGGTATTTGTGAGGCAAAAACTCATCTCCTGATGGAGAAATTATGGAGAAATTCTCCGTTGCTGTCATCCCACTGGATCCTGGCTCCCACGCAGCAGCAGCACCAAGACAGCGAGGCTGAAGGAGCAGCAGGAAGGGTAAAGCTGAGCTCACCACCAGGAGTTCACTCAGCTTTGTGCTCTCGCCTTGCTCCCAAGTCCTTAAAACATTGTTTCCGACAGGAAACCATTGAGGAATGAATTCCTGCAGAAGCCAGGACACGGAGGAGCTCACTGCCCAGACACAACAGAGTTGCCAAAGCTGGTAGAGAAAATTGAAACCACTCTCTGGTGTAAAGCAAACAGTGGCAGGGAGTGCCCTGGGAGGCTCAGCACCCCCCTGAATAGAATCCAGAATGGTTTGGGTTAGGAGAGACCATAAAGCCCCTCTAATTCCATCCCTGCCATGGGCGGGGACACCTCCTGCTGTCCCAGTTTGTGCCAAGCCCCGTCCAGCCCACCTTGGCTCCAGCAAACCCGCCCTTCTCAGGCGCTGCCCAAAAACCTTGTGCCCATGGGAAGAAGCTCCCTGGGCTGCAGGAACGTGTTTGGGGCACAATTACCCACCTGGAGTCATTTGCAATGGAGATGATGCCTCCTAGTGAGGGGTTTTGGGGGGTGGTGGTGCTGGGGGTCTGCAGGGCGGCAGCTGGGGCTGGAGCAGTGCAGGGACACAGGGCAGGGACACAGGGCAGGGACACAATATAGGGACACAATATAGGGACACAGTGCCATCCCCAGACTGGTTTCCAGCAGCATTGCTGGTGCCTGGGGACTTCTCTTGGGGTTAGAAGACAGGCACATGTCAAACACGTAAGGCACGCTTCGGCACAGTCTGCTCCCGCAGAACAATAGTTACTCTTCATGTTAGTTCAGTTACAGATCAAATAATCTAAAAAATTCACAAGTGGCTGCGGATACAAATTAACTTAACAAAACATTTTGAAAATGGCGCAGTCCTGGGGAGAATACAAATGTGGCAGGCACCGGTGGGAGAGCAATCCAAGTGTCTGCACCGGAGTCCTCCCATCAACATTTTCCCCGCGTCAGATAACACAGAAAGCAGCTAAAGCTGGATGAAATATAATAATAACGCCATCCAAGATGGAGCGGTGCCATATGGAAGCCCAGGGAAGTTTTCTCCGCTCTTTGCTCCGCTGATGTTTTTCAGCTGTGTCATTGGTACTTTGCTTTATCAAGAACATTATGGGCTGAGTTCTGTCTGTGCAGTGAAAAATGACAGGCTGAGGTTTGCTCTCTATTGCACCAAAGTCATCGGTGTTGCGGGAAGGTAAAGGACAGAAGTATTTGGCTTGTGGTCACCGTTTCATAACTGCAGAGCAAAAGCTATAAAATCCTGATGAATCTTTTGAGCTTTGGAGCCTAAAAGCAGCTCTTTGGTTTCCAGCTTGGCTGGGTGCATCCCCCTGTGGATGAGGGCAGGAGCATCCTGATGCCCAGTGCTGGTGGTAACTTGTTACACACAGGAATTGCTCTCTTGGGGAAATAATCCACCAGCTGCTTCCCCTCCGGGTTCACTTCCAGCAGGGATGTTCCCAGCCCAGCTGCTCAGTGGGGCTGCAGTTCACCCTCTGTGCCGTGGTAGCTGGATCGAGATCGGTTTTGGTGTGGGGAGAGGAGACTGTGGGATAAAAATGGATTGGGCTAAATAAGGAAAAGCTGTGTGGGATGCTGCGAACAGCCTCGCCGCAGATGTAACCCACTCCATATGGAAGGTCCAAACTCACCCACGCTGGGGTTTGGCTTTCCCCACCATGAGCCAGAGCTGATGAGGAGCCACAGCACCGTGGGGGGACCTCCCAGGGGGACTCCCCAACCACCAGCTGGACCCGGTGCTTTATCCTCACCTTCCTGCTTCCCCTGGGCTTGTTCCCAAGCCACGCTCGCTTTCCCCAGCTCAGCACAGAAGGATCTTGCAGGACTGAGCCAAATCAGTTCTAAGTCCCTTTCCCCACAGCACCCTAAAGTCCTGCTGAGCTCCAGCGGCCCCATTCCTCCTCCCCTGTACTCAGGGCTCTGGAATCACTGAACGGTTTGCGTTGGAAGTGACCCTAAGGATCCTCTCATTCCACCCCCTATCATAGGCAGGGACACCTTCCACTAGATCAGGTTGCTCCGAAGCCCGTCCAACCTGGTCCCCCCACGGAGCTGCCCCCAAAATCCCACCCCTCTGGGCAGCCCGGCGGGAGCGGGAGCCACCCCCGTCCCTGCTGCTGCGGGAATTACACTCACTCCTCATTCTTCTCGCTCCTCCCCAGCCGGAGCAGGCAGCAGAGGCTTTTTGTCTGAATGAAATGAGAACAAAACTGGATGGAACGGTGCGGGGAGATTAGTCATTAGTCATTTCACCTTCTTCAGGAGCTGCTGCTAATTGAGGCACTCAGGTATTGCTGTGGCCGGGGAGCTGAGTCACCCCAGCCCCGCTCTCAGACCCCCCTGCCGTGTTTTTGGGCGTCACGCAGCTCGGCACCACTTTGGATTTAGTCCTCATGGGCCCCCCGGAAACTAAAAGGGGAGGAAGCAGGAGAGAAATGGGCTCCGAAGTTGCAAAGGGCCGTGGGAGAACATCGCAGCCCGGCCAGCCGCAGCCCGGGGCTGCGAGCCCGAGGAGCCGCGAGAGGAGAGGCGATCCCTGCGTGCCCTCCTCGAGGCACAGCTGCAGATCCAGCCCCGAGGCTGTCATCAACCCCCAGCCTGCTTCCCTCAGCCCGGGAATCGCGGCCGGTGGATGCCCGGTGTTTATCCAGCCCTCATCACCATAGCAGCCTGGATCCCGGGAGGGGGGAGCCCGCCTGCGGCTCTCCATGCTGGCTGCTCTGCTGGCTCTGCCCTCCCCGGGCTGTGCAGGGCCAGGCAGAGTAATGTCACCCCCCGGGGGTGGCAGCTGGCTGAGACTGTCTGTGGGCAGGAGCAAATGATGCTCCAGCATCAGCACCTCCAGTGCCTTTGGTCAGCAAAGCTCCCCGATGAAGCTGGTGCCTTGTGAGGGAGAAGTCCACCCAGAGGCAATGTGTGAGTGCACATGTCCTGCAGGATCTGTGACCTGCAACGTGATCCCACAGCTAAAAAAAATCCAGCTCTGACCCCCAGGATTGCTCTTTGCAGGCCTGTGGCCTGTTGGAGTGTGAGAGCCTCCAGTGGGGAATCGCTGTGCTTGGGGCAGGGAGAGAAGCCTTTGTTTGAAGTGGGTTAAATTATCCAGAATATAAAATAGGAAACAGTCTGCTAAGGCTGTGCCATATGGGACTCCGTGATCCCTGTGCCAAACAAATGAGGTCTTAATGCTCTGCCAGCCCTCGGGGAGTAAGAGATAACTTTATATATTTATATTCCTTCCTTCCTTCCTTCCTTCCTTCCTTCCTTCCTTCCTTCCTTCCTTCCTTCCTTCCTTCCTTCCTTCCTTCCTTCCTTCCTTCCTTCCTTCCTTCCTTCCTTCCTTCCTTCCTTCCTTCCTTCCTTCCTTCCTTCCTTCCTTCCTTCCTTCCTTCCTTCCTTCCTTCCTTCCTTCCTTCCTTCCTTCCTTCCTTCCTTCCTTCCTTCCTTCCTTCCTTCCTTCC